>NC_036845.1:24570569-24821973 GCF_002910315.2 Salvelinus sp. IW2-2015
GCAGAATCCTTTTTTTCCAGAATTCAAGTAACGCAAGCTACCTCTCATGTGAATGCGCATGACCAGCTCGAGGCACTCTGCCAGACCTCTGACTCAATCCCCTCTCATTCCCACCTCCTTATAGTAGAAGCATCAATCAAGGTTCTAAAGACTGTTGACATCTAGTGGAAGCCTTAGGAAGTGCAATATGACCCATTTCCACTGTGTCTTGGATAGGCAAAGAGTTGAAACACTACAAACCCAGATTTCCCATGGCCTGGTTGGATTTTTTTCTCAGGTTTTTGTCTGCCATATGAGTTTGTATCCTGTCTAGGACTGGCACACATTCCACTGAAAAGGCAGCGCGCGAAATTCAAATAATATTTTTAGAAAATATTTAACTTCACACATTAACAAGTCCAATACAGCAAATGAAAGATAAACATCTGTGAATCCAGCCAACATGTCCGATTTTTTAAATGTTTTACAGCGAAACACCACGATATTTATGTTAGCTCACCACCAAATACAAAAAAAGCACAGACATTTCTTTCACAGCACAGGTAGCTTGCACAAAACCGACCAAATAGAGATAGAATTAGTCACTAACCAAGAAACAACTTCATCAGATGACAGTCTTATAACATGTTATACAATAAATCTATGTTTTGTTCGAAAAATGTGCATATTTCAGGTATAAATCATAGTTTTACATTGCAACTACAATCACAAATAGCACCGAAGCAGCTAGAACAATTACAGAGACCAACGTGAAATACCTAAATACTCATCAAAATCATTTATGAAAAATACATGGTGTACAGCAAATGAAAGACAAACATCTTGTGACCAGCCAAGATTTCAGATTTTTAAGTGTTTTACAGCAAAAACACAATATAGCATTATATTAGCTTACTACAATAGCCAACCACACAACCGCATTCATTCAACGCATAGGTAGCGATAGCGAAAAAAAAACAGCAAAAGATATACATTTATTCACTAACCTTCACAATCTTCATCAGATGACAGTCCTATAACATCATATTACACAATACATATATGTTTTTCGAAAATGTGCATATTTAGAGCTGAAATCCGTGGTTAACATTGTGAAAACGTAGCAACTTTTTTCCAGAATCTCCGGATATATTTCTGACACTCACCTAATCTGACCAAATAACTCATCATAAACTTTACTAAAAAATACATGTTGGATAGCAAATTAAAGATACACCAGTTCTTAATGCAATCGCCGTGTTAGAATTCTAAAAAACTTTAGTACGACATACAGCTTACGTTATAGCGAGACAGCGCCCAAAATCAGGGCGGAAAATTATACTAAACATTTGACACAAATACGAAATAACATCATAAATGGTTCCTACTTTGCTGAGCTTCCATCAGAATCTTGTACAAGGGTCCTTTGTCCAGAACAATCGTTGTATGGTTTTAGAATGTCTTTTTTCCTGTCGAATTAGCAACCAAAGCTAGCCAAGTGGCGCGAAGCTGTCCATCTCACCAAACGCAGAGAACGGAACACGCCAAAACTCCCGATAAACTTTCAATAATCTGATAAAACTATATTGAAAAAACATACTTTACGATAGTATTATCACATTTATCAAATAAAATCAAAGCCGGAGAAGATTAGCCGTCTATAACGAAAGCTTTTCAGAAGGCAACCAGAGTCCTTCCCGTGCCTTGCTGAACAAAGAAATTGGGGTCATGTCATCAAGAGCTCTCTTTTGACCTCAGATCAAGCTATACACCCCATTTCACCTCTCACTGCCTGTTGACATCTAGTGGAAGGCGTTTGAAGTACATGTATATCCATAGATTTGAAGCAAATGAATAGAAGGCCCTGGAACAGAGCCTCGATTTCAGATTTTTCACTCCTGACAGGCAGTTTGCTGCAAAATGAGTTCTGTTTTACTCACAGATATAATTCAAACGGTTTTAGAAACTTGAGAGTGTTTTCTATCCAATAGTAATAATAATATGCATATTGTACGAGCAAGAATTGAGTACGAGGCAGTTTAATTTGGAACGATTCTTTACAAAGTGAAAACAGGCCCCCCTATCCAAAGAAGTTATACTCACAGACATCATTCAAACAGTTTTAGAAACTTCAGAGTGTTTTCTATCCAAATCTACTAATTATATGCCTATTCTAGCTTTTAGGACGATAGCAGGCAGTTTACTCTGGGCACATTTTCATCCAAGCTACTCAATACTGTCCCAAAGAAGTTCAATAACCATCTGCATTTTGAATGTATTTTTCTAGTTATTTATAAATGAAAGCATAAAGATGTTGATGAAAAAATACTGTACTGTTTTGAGTTATATATGAACACGTCAGAGTACTTAAGCATTGAATACATTGCAGGGAGGGAATGTTCACACCTACAGTAGCCGGGCTATAATAGTCTATTGTCCTGCTAATCGGGACACAAGTCTTTGAAAACCTGTTCAAAATGCCACCAACTGTCCATTACTACTGTAAATAAAACACAGCATCTTGTTTCCAATATTTATTGTAACCACAATGTCACAAATCATAGCCTACAGTATATCGAAAATATGATGTGACTCTCCGCCAATATTTTACATAGAGGATTGGAGGATGTTTCTGTAATTCAGTGATATTTATCCCCATAGTAATTCGTTATGGATCCATAAGTAAATAAACATCAAGAGTATTTCGAAAGAGTATTTTATCATTATTTTATTTATGAAAGCATAAAGATGCCATTATTAATTACATTGTTTTAGTTTGAACGTGCAGACTGGCACTAAGAACAGCGGGAACGTTTCCCTAGTCAGCACCATTATTAGTGCAATGCCCCTTAAAGTGTTGCACGTGTGCTTACCAGTGTGGCAGGGTGGGGTCCACCTCCCCCCCTTACTCCTCCTCCCTTCCCCATGGCTAGGTCTGTCTTCTGTGCCGGCTCTACGGCCCATCCCATCCCAGAACCTGGGCTAAAGCTTTGAAACTCGCCTTGAATAATCTCTTTGTTAAAAAATAGCAATATTTTGGAGCTGATTTAGTTTACAAATAATGTAAAATGAGCGAGAAAAGCCTATTCTTGAACATGGGGTGAGATATTGTTACTAAAGCCGGTTTGTTATTTATTTCTGTTTTTAGAGGGAGAGAAACCAAAATCCTACAGTCATCTCATGGGCTCCCAGTCGAGGCCAGCAGGTGTATTGAACCAGAATCTGTATCAACACAGCTGCACTGCTCTGCAATGTCTTAGACCTTTTCGCCACTCAGGCGCTGTACAGAGTGATTGTCTGGAGTGGGCTACAGTACTAAAGTAAGAGCAAAATAATCGTAACAACAGTTTAGTAAGTAAATGAAGTCATGCACATTTATATTTTCCTATTTTGATTTATGTCGCCCATCATGTCAGTTACAGACACAGAGAGATCCAAAAACATAATCATTGCTGTAACTCCCCCTTGCACTGGTCTGGAGCAATGAAGTGGTGACGCAGGGTACCTACTAAACCACAAATCACCTCTAAATCCCGCAGCATAATCACAAAACTTTTAGTGGAGCAACCACTGTAGACATAACATAGTAAACAAATATCTGGAGACTGAAATTAGTTTGTTCGATTCTCATCACGACCAACTTTAGCTTTTGAGCTAATTAGAAACTTTGCAACTATTTTTAAGCACTTCGCAACTACTTAGCATGTTAGCTAACCCTTCCCCTAACCCTAACCTAACTTAATGCATATCATACTAATTTGAATGTCCTGGTTTTCGTTTACTATGTTACGTCTACCCTTGATCCAGGTTGCAAGTCTTACACAGGCACATGCACAGTTAGGGCTCAACCAATGCCCGAGTACCTGCCCTTTTGCCCTCCTATGAAAAAGTGCCGCGCAGCTTTAAAAAAATATTTTAAATGTAAAGAATTGCACATCAAACTAAAGGCGTATGAAGTGCAAACATATCGATAAATAAAAGCCAGTTGAATAGGCAGGCCCTGAAACAGTGCCTCGTTTTCAGATTTTTCACTTCCTGTATGGAAGTTTGCTGCCAAATGAGTTCTGTTTTACTCACAGATATAATTCAAACAGTTTTAGAAACTTCAGTGTTTTCTATCCAATAGTAATAATAATATGCATATTGTATGATCTAGAACAGAGTACGAGGCCGTTTAATTTGGGCACGATTTTTTCCAAAGTGAAAACAGCGCCCCCCTATTGACAAGAAGTTAAATGGTGGACTTTATTGAACAAATCAAACATTTATTGTGGAACTGAGATTCCTGGGAGTGCATTCTGTTGAAGATCATCAAAGAGAAGTGAATATTTATAATGCTATTTCTGACTTTGTTGACTCCACAACATAGCGGATATCTCTTTGGCTTGCTGGGCTCTGAGCGCTGTACTCAGATTATTGCATAGTGTGCTTTTTGGGTAAAGCTTTTTTGAAATCTGACACAGCGGTTGCATTAAGGAGAAGTTTATCTAAAGTTCCATGCATAACACATGTATTTTCATCAACATTTATAATGAGTATTTCTGTAAATTGATGTGGATCTCTGCAAAATCACCGGATGTTTTGGAAGCAAAACTTACTGAACACAATGTAAACTGAGATTATGGGATATAAATATGAACTTTATCAAACAAAACATACATGTATTGTGTAACATTAAGTCCTATGAGTGTCATCTGATGAAGATCATCAAAGGTTAGTGATTAATTGTATCTCTATTTATGCTTTTTGTGACTCCTCTCTTTGGCTGGAAAAATGGCTGTTTTTCTGTGGCTATGTACTGACCTAACATAATCGTTTGATGTGCTTTCGACGTAAAACCTTTTTGAAATCTGACACGTTGGCTGGATTCACAACAAGTGTAGCTTTAATTTGGTGTATTGCATTTGTGATTTCATGAAAGTTAAATTTTTATAGTAATTTATTTGAATTTGGCGCTCTGCATTTTCACTGGATGTTGGCCATGTGGGACACTAGCGTCCCACATATCCCAGAGAGGTTATTAACTTCTCTAGGGTAGGGGGCAGCATTCTGAATTTTGGATAAAAAGCATGCCAAAATTAAACTGCCTGCTTCCTGGTCCCAGAAGATATTATATGCATATACCTGGTAGATTTGGAAAGAAAACACTCTAAAGTTTCCAAAACTGTTAAAATAGTGTCTGTGAGTATAACAGAACTGATTTGGCAGGCGAAAACCTGAGAAAAATCCATTCAGGAAGTAGTTTTTTTTTTAGTTTTGTAGTTTTCTATTCAATGCCATTACAGTATCCATTGACTTAGGACTCAAATGCAGTTCCTATGCCTTCCACTAGATGTCAACAGTCTTTAGAAATTGTTTCAGGCTTGTATTCTGAAAAATGAGGAAGTAAGAGCAGTCTGAATGAGTGGACCCTAAAGTGTCACAGAGCTTTTTCATGCTCGCGACCGAGAGAGTGTTTTTCGTGTGTTTTTCAACCTTTCATAATTGACGACGTTATAGCTATGCCGATTTGACTATTATCGATCTCATTTCAGCCTAAAAACAAACATGTATGAGTTTGAATATAAACATAAACGTTATGACATGTTTCTATGCCAACTTTTAAGGCATCAATCTTGGATTTTTTGAGTCTTTGCTCTGTTTTCTCCACACTGGAGGTTTTCTGAGCCTGTGCACATTTATATCCTGAAAAGGACAAAAACACACGCAACAGCACACTGAGGTTTTTGGAACTCAAAGAGACTTTTATCGAACAACAAGGACCATTTATCGCAGTAGAATGAAATGTCTGCTCAGAATGTGGCCCACCATCTGAAGATCATCAAAGGTAAGGGATAACACAGTTTTTTTCTCTATTTCTGACTTGTGTAACTCTTCTACTGTGGTTACTACTGTTTTGTAATGGATTTTGTCTGGCCTATGGACTAATGTTGCTTCAAAAGTAATCGTCATAAGGGGGTCATTGGAGTGGTGTAACTTTCGACCACGGTTGACAGAAAATTTAAACATCTGACACGTGTTGGAATTCCCAAGAAATGTTAATCTTTAAATGCGTATGGTATAAATATGTTTTGAGTTTCTCTGACAATGGATATGTATCAATGAGTATTTCCGTATTGGAAATTTGAGCCGCCCTGCAGTTTCACTGGCTGTTGAAGAAGGTGTGAAACGCTACCCGTTCTCAAGGGGTCGGATGGGTCCTCCACGTCCATACTAAGAGAAGTTGAAAAGGACTTTGCAAGCAACACAATTTTACGAGTCTAGTATTCACAAAACATGCCACCGGGTATGCACGGTGAGTTTAACAGTGAATTCTAGTTGTACCTCTGAATAACATCCCATGAGACCAGTAGAAGTGTCGAAGTGCCGCTTGGGGATGGGGGAGCAGGAGTGACCACACTGTTGAATGGATTGGTGAGGAAGCGTTGCTGGAAATCCAAACAGCGCAAACCCGGATTGCACGCATCGTTTCATAGGAGAACGCTAAGTGCAACAGTTATTCATATCCCTGTGAGCGTAGCTTCCCCAATGTATGTAACGAGAAGTTGACTCTTTGTCTCTCCCTCTCTTACATTATCTGCCTACCGCGCAACTACTCGAGTCTCACCATGGTGCGCCGTAAACCAACACGGTCATGCATTTGTTAGTCCCACTAGTGACCCTGTTTCATTGTATTAGACTATGTATGGACACACAATCAATATTAACTAATGCTGTGTTGTCTTTATGTATTCTGTGGTGAATGAGTTTTAGTTAGTCTAGTGAGAGAGTATGGAATAATTAAGGCCCAATTTAAGGGTGTAATCTGCTGATATCCAACTCACCTCGGTAAGGCTTAGCGTTTGTGTGCATGATATCCAAGGATTATAGGCGCTGTTTTTTTTGTCAAATCGTTCAGGGGAATGTATGTACAGGGATGAGGTACATAAATTAATCATTGACTGTAAGAGGAAATGCCTTCACCGCAGACTAATCTTTAGAGTTTCATTCTGGCGAGATAGTAACATCGGTAAACAACTGTTCCTGTGGTTCCCACCAAATTCCTTAATGTTACATTGGGGTTGACAATGATTCATTTAAATTTGAGTCATAATTTCAGATAACGTAGGTGAAAGATAATTCCATTCGTAATGGCTAAAAATAGACCAAGTCATCAACATATTAATGATAGTCAAATAGTCACAGCAAAACCTATATTGGAGCCTCCCTTGGCGAACGATTAATATTAAAAGACTAGAATAGAGGCCAACCCCTCGTTTAGGCTTAGGGGGAGTCAGTAATTTCAGGTGGCTTCTATTAATCACTCAACTTTCAAATAGTGAGGATCTATTGTATAGAAAACCAATCTGACAAGTTCTAAAACTTGTAGTTTGAGATGATGGTCTGTAAGCTATAGAACAGACAAAACATAAGTGGGCCCAGGCGCTGAATAACCTGAGAAACATCCACCCAGTGATATTGGGAAATTTCTGAGGTTTCTTTGAGTTTTTTCACACCAGTGATTGCATATCCGAATCCCCAAGCATGCACAAATGGAGGTCAGATATTCGGAGGCTTCCCGAGAGGCTTCCACTAGATGTCAACCACGTCTTTAGAAAAGTCGTCTATTCAAGGTGCTATTAGGAAAGGCGGGGAAAATCAGACCACTTCTCAAAACAGGATGGACTCAGCTTGAAAAGCCATGAGCTGGATTTATCGACCGTGGCCGTGGAGCAGCGAGCCACGTTCCTTTCCTTCTAATGAACAAACCCGTATTGTCCAGTTGAAACATTATTTGAGGAATATTCTTATGATACAAAATTCTATCCCTAAAGATTGATTTTATATAACAATCGTTTGAACAATGTTTCTAACAAAAAACTCTAGTGGGAACTTTGTATTTGGGACTTTTTCACAATTCCTGTTATTTTAGTGCCCACGGGTTTCGAGCTTTGCATTTGGATTAGTGAACTAAACGCCAGCGAACAAACCGGAGGTATTTGGACACAAAATTGTCGAACAAAACTACACATTTGATTTGTGGAAACTGGGATTCCTGGGAGTGCATTCCGCATGAAAGAATCAGGATTCTCTATAAGGTTAAGAGTGAATATTTATAACGTCGTGATTTCTGACTTTTGTTTGACTCCACAACTTGGCAGGTATCTGTATCTGAGCTTGATTTGGTATGTTGGCTTGAGCGTTGTACTCAGGAGAATCTGGGCAACTCGGTGTGTGCTTTCCAGCCGTAAAAAGCTATTTTATTGAAAATCTGTCGAGTCACTCACAAGGCCTTCGTGGCCAGCCTGACTGACAGGCCTGGTGGGTGTGGGTTGAGAAAACCCAACGTGCAACACTGTACGAGGCCATCAAGAGCAGTCAAACAATCTAGTTGCAAACTTCCCCATGAGACAGAGAGGAGAGGAGAGGCCCCTCCAATGGGGATAACCTTAGAACACATCTGAGATATCGACTGAAGGTGTACCACACTGGTCGTAAACCTAGCCCGCTTGACTTTCTCCACCAAACCTCTCAAAACAAATGGCAACGAAATAATCATTCCCTTGCCATGTGTAAGGTCTCAACTACCATGCAACTAGTGAAATGCTTCTACCATCCACGTGGTCCATGGTAGGCTTAATATATCAGCAATAAAATTGGGATAACTGGTCCCTGAGTATCAATACGCAATGCACGACACCTTTTTGGGATGAACTTGGAGGCACTGGGTGAGTCGCCACGCCCCCGGCAGCAATAGTTCCCATGACCAGAAATCTTGTGGAAAGCCTGATCCGCAGAAGAGTGGAGAGGCTGTTCATTCGCAGCTCAAGGGGGGACCAACTCCATATTAATACCCATGATTTGAAAGGAGATGTTGACCATCGGCATCAGGTTTTGTCCACAGGCTCCGGCGCTACCAGTCTAAGGCACTGCAACGTATCCTCCGTGCAAGAGGGCATCAACAAAGTCACATGGTTCGTGAAGCTCTCCAGGCTGAAGTCCCCAGTCGCGCTATAAGATTTGGGAGTCATCAGTTAGGGCGGCGTCGTCGATCAAGTCTTTTTACGGCTTTACCATATTTGTTGGCTGGTTTTCTGGCTTTCGTTTTGTCTGGCCCTTGTGCGCGCGCAGTTGCGGCGTCGTCAGTTTGTTGTGTGCTAACCGCGACAGAGTGTTTTGGACTTAACCATCAGAAGTGTTCTGGAGATTCCCTTCCACGTGTTGCAATATGAGTCACTACTACTAACTCCTCTGTCGCTGTAATAAATAGCATTTGACTTGTACTGCTTATGATACTCTAACCTTCTTACTGATTGTGCTGTATTGACTGTTGCTGGCATTGGTATTGATACTCAAGGGGACCAGTTATCCAACCAATTATTTTGATATATTTAACCTACCGGAACACGTGATTAGAGCATTTCACTAGTTTGCATTGTAGTTGAGATTACACATGCATGGAATGATTTTAGGTTTGCAAATTATGTTTTCGGAGGTGAGAAAGTCAGCTGGCTTATTTACGAAGGTGGTACCACTCAGTGATATCTCAGATGTGTTCTAAGGTTTCTCCCCATTGAGGGGCCTCTCCTCTCCTCTCTGTTCTCATGGGAAGTTTGCAACTAGATTGGTTTACTGCTCTGATGGCCTCGTACATGTGTTGCACGTAGTCTCAACCACCCCACCAGCCTGTCAGTCAGGCTGGCCACTGTGGTGACTGACAGATTTCAAAAAGCTTTACGGCGAAAGCACACACTGCGATAATCTGAGTACAACGCTCAGCCACGAAAACAAGCCGTACAGATACTGCCAAGTTGTGGAGTCAACAAAAGTCAGAATAGCGTTATAAATATTCATTTACCTTTGATGATCTTCATCGGAATGCACTCCCAGGAATCCCAGTTCCACAATAAATGTTAGTTTTGTTCGACAATTTTTGTCCAAACCTCCTTTTTGTTCGCGCGTTTAGTTCACTAATCCAAATGCAAAGCGTGGGCTAAATACAGATGAAAAGTCAAAAAAGTTCCACTAGAGTTTGTAGAAACATGTCAAACGATGTATATAATCTCTTTGGATGATTTTATCATAAATATTCAATAATGTTTCAACTGGACAATACTGTTTCATTAGAAAGGAAAGGGAACGTAGCTCGCGCTCACGGCCACGTGCGATAAACAACTCATGGCTTTCAGCTGAGCCACCTGTTTTGAGTGGTCTGATTTTCTCCCCTTTCCTAATAGAAGCCTGAAACAACTTTCTAAAGACTGTTGACATCTAGTGGAAGCCTTCGGAAGTGCAATCTGACCCATTTATGCTGGATATTGGATATGCAATCACTTGAAAAACTACAAACCTCAGATTTCCCACTTCCTGGTTGGATTTTTCTCAGGTTTTCGCCTGCCATATTTTGTTCTGTTATACTTACAGACATCATTCAAACAGTTTTAGAAACTTCAGAGTGTTTCTATACAAATCTACTAATGATATGCTTAAATACTGCCCCTAGCCCAAAGAGGTTGGCCTCATTCTAGTTTATATTACTCGCAAGGGGGCTCCATAGGTCGTGACATGACTATCATTAATGTGATGACTGCTATTTATCGAATATTACCTACTACGTTGAATTATCCTCAATTAAATGAATCATGTACAATTAACATTAGGAATTTGGGGGACCACAGGAACAGTTGTTTACCGAGTTACTATCTCCCAAATGAAACTCTAAAGATTATCTGAACATCTCTTACAGTCAATTATTAATTATTACCTCATCTGTCTCATTCTGAACGTCGTATAATCCTTGGATATCTGCACAAACGCTAACCTAAGTGATGATCAGCGATACATAAATTGGCTTAATTATTTATTTACTACTAACTAAAATCATCACAGAATACATAAAGACACACAGCATAGGTTATTGATTGCATACATATCAATGAAACAGGTCACTAGTGGACTACAAAATGCATGACCGTTTGGTTACGCAATGGACAGGGGTAGAGTATGTAAGCAGAGGGAGAGACAAAGTCAACTTCTCGTACATACATTTGGAAGCTACGCTCACAGAATATGATACTTTGCACATGAACGACTGGTCAATCGGTTTTGGTTTGGTTTACAAAGTTTCTCACCATTTCAACGTGTGGTCCACGCCTCACATTCTCTGGTCTCAATGGTGGATTATTCAGGGTACAACTAGAATCACTTTACACACCGGCAGTAAACCCGGCATTTTTGGTCTAATGTAAATTTTGCTTGCAAGTCCTTTTAACTTCTCTAGGGTACGTGAGACGGTACGTCACACCTCTTCACAGCCAGTGAAACTGCAGGGCGCCAAATTCAAATACAGAAATACTCATTAAAAAAAAATTCAGAACAAACATATTTACATAGGTTTAAAGATTAACTTCTTGTGAATCCAACCACGGTGTCAGATTTTAAAAATGCTTTACGGCGAAAGCATACCTTACGATTATTTGAGAACATAGTCCAGCAGACAAATCATTACAAACAGTAACCAAGTAGAAGAGTTACACAAGTCAGAAATAGAGAAAAAATGTATCCCTTACCTTTGATGATCTTCATATGGTTGCACTCAGCAGACATTCATTTACTCAATAAATGTTCCTTTTGTTCGATAAAGTCTCTTTATATCCAAAAACCTCAGTTTTGTTTGCGTGTTTTCTTCAGTAATTCACAGGCTCAAACGCAGTGAAAACAGGCAGACAAAAATCCAAATTGTATCCGTAAAGTTCATAGAAACATGTCAAACGATGTTTAATTCAACCTCATGTTGTTTTTAGCCTGAATAATCGATAATATTCAATCGGACAATAACGTCGTCAATATGAAAGGTAAACAAGAAACCACTCTCTCGGTCGCGAGCATGAAAAAGCTCTGTGACACTTTAGGGTCCACTCATTCAGACTGCTCTTACTTCCTCATTTTTCAGAATACAAGCCTGAAACAATTTCTAAAGACTGTTGACATCTAGTGGAAGGCATAGGAACTGCATTTGAGTCCTAAGTCAATGGATACTGTAATGGCATTGAATAGAAAACTACAAAACTAAAAAAAAACTACTTCCTGAATGGATTTTTCTCAGGTTTTCGCCTGCCAAATCAGTTCTGTTATACTCACAGACACTATTTTAACAGTTTTGGAAACTTTAGAGTGTTTTCTTTCCAAAATAGAATCATGTAACATATACTTCTTGGACAGGGAAAGCGGCACTTTGCAATCTTTCCTCCTGCCCTCCTCACGGGACCTTCCGTTGGTGCCCTCTGTATGTTTTGTGTTGACTCCGCCACTCCTCGGTGTGTCGTTCGTGGGTGTCTTGGGCTGCGGTTTGCGGTGTCGGTCTGGGTTTGGTTTGTTCTGTTTTGGGTTTGTTCGTTTCGTTTTGGGTTTTGCCGTTTGGTTTTGGCGGGGTGTTGGTGGGGCTGGCGTGGCGTCCGTTCGGTTTTGTTTGCTGGTCGCCCGTGTTCTGTTGTTTTCTGTGTTCTGTTGGCTTTGGTTTGGGGGTGTGTTCGTTGTTGGTCGTTTTTTCCTTCACCCGCTGTTGCTTCCGCACCACTGTCTCTTTCTTTGCCTCTTGTCTGTCCGTTGTTCTGGCGCCGTTCTTTGTGGTCCGCTTCGTGCGTGTCTTCGGCCTTCTGGGGACCTTTGAGGTCAACGGTACTTGGCGGCGAGCAACCAGTCAATACAGCCACAATCAGTAAGAAAGGTTAGAGACTAAACAAGTCAAATTGCTATTTATTACAGCGACAGAGGAGTTAGTAGTTATGTGACTCATATTGCAAAGCACGTTGGAAGGGATCTCCAGAAACTCTTCTGAATGGTAAGTCTCAAACGACCTCCTTTTGTTCGCGTTAGTACACCAATTCAAACTGACGACTGGCGCTGGACAGGTCCAATGCGAAAAGTTCAGACGAAAACGTCAATTGACAGTTCGTAGAAACCGATGTCAAACGACTTGTAACTAGAATCATCTTTAGGAGTTTTATCAACAATCTTCAATAATGTGTCACAGACCGGAGAATTCCTCTTGCTTTTCAGAAATGCAATGGAAACGCAAGCTACCTCTCCGACCATTGTGAATGCGCATGACCAGCTCGAAGGCCCACTATCTTGCCAGACCTCTGACTCACATCCCCTCTCATTCCCACTCCTTTATAGTAGAAGCATCAACTCAAGGATTCTAAAGACCTGTTAACATCTAGTGGAACGCCTTAGGAAGATTGCAACTATGAGGCCCCAACTTCTTTTCCACTGTGTATCTCTGGATTAGGCAAAGAGTTTGAAACACTACAACCTCAGTATTCCCAGCCTATGGTTGGATTTTTTCTCAGGTTTTTGTCTTTTTTCCCATATGCAGTTTTTTGTTATCCTGTCTAGGACTGGCACACATTCCACTGAAGAAAGGCAGCCGCGCGAACATTCAAATAATATTATTTTACGAAATATTTAACTTCACGATCATTAACAAGTTCCAATACAGCGAACATGAAAGATAACATTCTTGTGTGAAATCCAGCCACCATGTCCGATTTTTATAAATGTTTTACAGCGAAAACACCACGTAATATTATGTTAGCTCACCACCAAATACAAAAAAAGCACCAGACATTTCTTTTCACAGCACATGGTAGCTTGCACAAAACCGACCAAAATAGAGATAATTAGTCACTAACCAGAAACAACTTCATCAGATGACAGTCTTATAACATGTTATACAATACATCTATGTTTTTGTTCGAAAATGTGCATATTTAGGTATATAATCATAGTTTTACATTGCAGCTACAATCACAAATAGCACCAAGCAGCAGAATACATTACAGAGACCAAACGTGAATATAATACTCATCAAAACCATTTATGAAAAATACATGGTGTACAGCATGAAAGACAAACATCTTGTGAATCCAGCCAAATTTCAGATTTTTTAAAGTGTTTTACCAGCAAAAACACATATAGCATTATATTAGCTTACTACAATAGCCAACCACAACACCGCATTCATTAACGCATAGGTAGCGATAGCGAAAAAACCAGCAAAAGATATACATTTTTCACTAACCTTCACAATCTTCATCAGATGACAGTCCTATAACATCATATTACACACAATACATATATGTTTTTTCGAAAATGTGCATATTTAGAGCTGAAATCCGTGGTTATACATTGTGAAAACGTAGCAACTTTTTTCCAGAATCTCCGGATAATTTTCTGACACTCACCTAATCTGACCAAATAACTCATCATAACTTTACCTAAAAATACATGTTGGATAGCAAATTAAAGATACACCAGTTCTTATGCATCGCCGTGTTAGAATTCTAAAAATAACTTTAGTACGACATACAGCTTACGTTATAGCGAGACAGCGCCCAAAATCAGGGCGGAAAATTAACTAAACATTTGACACAAATACGAAATAACATCATAAATGGTTCCTACTTTTGCTGGCTTCCATCAGAATCTTGTACAAGGGGTCCTTTGTCCAGAACAATCGTTGTATGGTTTTTAGAATGTCCTTTTTTCCTGTCGAATTAGCAACCAAAGCTAGCCAAGTGGCGCGAAGCTGTCCATCTCCACCAAACGCAGAGAACGGAACACGCCAAAACTCCCGATAAACTTTCAATAATCTGGCATAAAACTATATTGAAAAAACATACTTTACGATGATATTATCACATTTATCAAATAAAATCAAAGCCGGAGATATTAGCCGTCTATAACGAAAGCTTTTCAGAAGGCAATCCAGAGTTCCTTCCCGTGCCTTGCTGAACAAAGGAAATTGGGGTCATGTCATTCCAAGAGCTCTCTTTTGACCTCAGATCAAGCTATACACCCCATTTCACCTCTCACTGCCTGTTGACATCTAGTGGAAGGCGTATGAAGTACATGTATATCCATAGATTTGAAGCAAATGAATAGGAAGGCCCTGGAACAGAGCCTCGATTTCAGATTTTTCACTTCCTGACAGGCAGTTTGCTGCAAAATGAGTTCTGTTTTACTCACAGATATAATTCAAACGGTTTTAGAAACTTGAGAGTGTTTTCTATCCAATAGTAATAATAATATGCATATTGTACGAGCAAGAATTGAGTACGAGGCAGTTTAATTTGGGAACGATTCTTTACAAAGTGAAAACAGCKCCCCCCTATCCCAAAKAAGTTATACTCACAGACATCATTCAAACAGTTTTAGAAACTTCAGAGTGTTTTCTATCCAAATCTACTAATTATATGCCTATTCTAGCTTTTAGGACAGAGTAGCAGGCAGTTTACTCTGGGCACMTTTTCATCCAAGCTACTCAATACTGTCCCAAAGAAGTTCAATAACCATCTGCATTTTGAATGTATTTTTTCTAGTTATTTTATAAATGAAAGCATAAAGATGTTGATGAAGAAATACTGTACTGTTTTGAGTTATATATGTAACACTTCAGAGTACTTAAGCATTGAATACATTGCAGGTAGGGGAATGTTCACACCTACAGTAGCCGGGCTATAAATAGTCTATTGTCCTGCTAATCGGGACACAAGTCTTTGAAAACCTGTTTCAAAATGCCACCAACTGTCCATTACTACTGTAAATAAAAACACAGCATCTTGTTTCCAWTATTTATTGTAACCACAATGTCACAAATCATAGCCTACAGTATATCGAAAAATATGATGTGMCTCTCCGCCAATATTTACATAGAGGATTGGAGGATGTTTCTGTAATTCAGTGATATTTATCCCCATAGTAATTCGTTATGGATCCATAAGTAAATAAACATCAAGAGTATTTCGAAAGAGTATTTTTATCATTATTTTATTTATGAAAGCATAAAGATGCCATTATTAATTACATTGTTTTAGTTTGAACGTGCAGACTGGCACTAAGAACAGCGGGAACGTTTCCCTAGTCAGCACCATTATTAGTGCAATGCCCCTTAAAGTGTTGCACTGTGCTTACCAGTGTGGCAGGGTGGGGGTCCACCTCCCCCCCTTACTCCTCCTCCCTTCCCCATGGGCTAGGTCTGTCTTCTGTGCGCGGCTCTACGGCCCATCCCATCCCAGAACCCTGGGCTAAAGCTTTGAAACTCGCCTTGAATAATCTCTTTGTTAAAAAATAGCAATATTTTGGAGCTGATTTAGTTTACAAATAATGTAAAATGAGCGAGAAAAAGSCTATTCTTGAACATGGGGTGAGATATTGTTACTAAAGCCGGTTTGTTATTTATTTCTGTTTTTAGAGGGAGAGAAACCAAAATCCTACAGTCATCTCATGGGTCTCCCAGTCGAGGCCAGCAGGTGTATTGAACCAGAATCTGTATCAACACAGCTTGCACTGCTCTGCAATGTCTTAGACCTTTTCGCCACTCAGGCGCTGTACAGAGTGATTGGTCTGGAGTGGGCTACAGTACTAAAGTAAGAGCAAAATAATCGTAACAACAGTTAGTATTTAGTAAATAATAAAGAAGTCATGCACATTTATATTTTTCTATTTTGATTTATGTCGCCCATTCATTGTCAGTTACAGACACAGTAGGATCCAAAAACATAATCAGTGCTCTAACTCCCCCTTGCGCTGGTCTGGAGCAATGAAGTGGTGACGCAGGGTACCGTACTAAACCACAAATCACCTCTAAATCCCGCAGCATAATCACAAAACTTTTAGTGGAGCAACCACTGTAGACATAACATAGTAAACAAATATCTGGGACACTGAAATTAGTTTGTTCGATTCTCATCACGACCAACTTTAGCTTTTGAGCTAATTAGAAACTTTGCAACTATTTTTAAGCTACTTYGCAACTACTTAGCATGTTAGCTAACCCTTCCCCTAACCCTAACCTAACTTAATGCATATCATACTAATTTGAATGTCCTGGTTTTYGTTTACTATGTTACGTCTACCCTTGWGTCCAGGTTGCATAGTCTTACACAGGCACATGCACAGTTAGGGCTCAACCAATGCCCGAGTACCTGCCCTTTTGCCCTCCTATGAAAAAGTGCCCKCGCAGCTTTWAAAAAATATTTTAAATGTAAAGAATTGCACATCAAACTAGCTCATTTCAAAAGCTCTTGAATCTCCGGAAAGTCCACCTCCCCTGCCCTCTAGCCCAAGAGCGCACTCATCTGACTTGTGTGCAGTGGCAACTGGCTACGGCTTCAGAAAACTACTGCTTTGGTGTGTCGTATCTTGAAATGTTATCGTTATTAATGCAGTTACATAAACGAAAAGGGAAAAAAACGGTTTTGTCTCTTTTATGACATTTGTATAAATGTTAAAATAACTTGTAAAGAGTTTGGTTTAGAATTACTTGGAGGATAAACGCTAACCACCCACTTGGCACAGACATCAGTTCAACATTTTTTATTTATTTAACCTTTATTTAACAGGGCAAGTCAGTTAAGAACAAATTCGTATTTATAGTGACGGCCTACCCCGGCCAAACCCTAACCCAGACGATGCTGGGCCAATTGTGCACCACCCTRTGGGACTCCCAATCATGGCCGGTTGTGATACAGTCTGGAATCAAACCAGGGTCTRTAGTGATGCCTCTAGCACTGAGATGCAGTCCCTTAGACCGCTGTGCCACTCAGGAGCCCCATTTGGTTGAGTTGTCAACTAATGTGAATTCAATGAGAAATCAACAACTATAGCAAATCAAATTGTATTTTCACATTGGGCCGAATAAAACAGGTGTTTTGTACCCCCTCATGMCATACCATTTATAGTTCTCTCAAATATATGCACATTTCAATATATTTTACTGGTCCTATGCAATCTTAAAGCCTCTGCTATAACAACATTAGGATAGATTTAAGCAGTGTCTGGACGAAAGCATTCATATTCAGCTACTAAAGGCTGACTTTAAATGCAGAGCCCCTCTCTTTTCTTTGTAAAAAGGGAACATGCAGTCCTGGCTGAATTATGAATGACAGATGGTCTCCATTTTACCTGTCACCTCAGCCACAGCCTTTCTGGAGTTTAAAAAAGAAGAGAGACTCACAGTAAATCGTGCCTTGCCAAAGAATCACAAATCATACACATTGACTACCTCTCTGAATGTGCAGTTATTCATTAGACACAGACAAATACGTATGTTGTATGATTATGTCCAGCAGGACCTAAAGATGAAGCTGGAGGAATGCATGATATTCTGAGTTGATRGTTCGATTCACACCTGATTTGATGGTTTTGTATCAATACAAGTGTGAGAATGGCGACAGTCACTCAATCCCTCAGTCACCCTCTCTACCTTCATTATAGTGTAGTGTGAGCTCTCTCCATCATTCCTTTCCTGTCACACACACAGCYAAAACATGGATTTTCAGTTTCTCTGCATTTGCACATGGCTGCTCTCTGTTGCTATCCCTAGCCTGGGAAAGGGATGAGTGAATCTGTGAAGCGCAGGGGGGGCTCTGCTGGGAGGCAAGGTTTTAGCACCGGCCATTTTAGGCCAGTAGCACTGTCAGAAGGGATGGAAATTAGAGACGTGATTCACCCCTTATTTCCTTATGCTACCTCCTCCCCCTTGCAGTACCGATGAGCCTGAGAGGCTGGTCMCAATTACGTAACCTCCACATATGCAGACAGATATAGAATTTCGAAGACAGAACTACCATTCAATGACTGGGGAATTCAAAAATAATCCAGAATTATTGTGCAGGATATCCAGAATGAATGCACATTTGGTTATTATGTAAGCACATTGAAAGAAAAGTTTGAATATCCTTKAAGGTCCTTATGGTGGAACCCTTAAACACAAAATGACAGACTAGGGCAAGAATGGCCTGAATACTTGATGTGGTGCCATGAAACGTCCCCCTGCTGCAGTATTCTTGGGCAGCTCTGGCAACTCAAGGAGCWAAGCACTCCCTACAGCCATTAATCCATGGGCAGATCTGACATCCCATGGAACGAGTGAACCTCCCACTCTAGTGTCTTCCTTCTAAGGTTGCAATCTTTCTTCCTTACATTTGATTCTCTCCAGGCACACCATTAACATTTTCTAATAATGTATAATAGATGTGTGAACTTAATCTCCATTGAGTGTCACTCCAGCGGCTAGATGAAACTCCAGGGGAGTAAGCTATGTAAGGCGGTGCCACTGAGGTACAGACAAGTACAGTAGGCACTACAGAGTGATTTGAATAATCCAAAATTCATTTGATAGAAACTTCTACATACATTTCTCTCACCTATTTATATTATCGTCACGTACTGTATAACTTTCACATATATGATACTTTTTGAAGTATWGTAGTAACTCAAGTAGGCTGATTTACTAAAATGTCTTTGAATGACACTGAGGGGCAGTGTTTTTACAGCTAATGCCGGTTTGCCTGAGGCTGATGCCGTGCAGGTGTTTGTACACATGCATGTACACACACTCTCATTCAAATTAACGCATACAAGAACACACACACATACATGTACTAGTGCCAGACATGCACACAAACATATACAGTTGGCATTGCTGTTATGATTTTAGTTGTCCTTGATGTCCTTTGTTTTTATTATTGTTTTTATTTAAAAAGTGCATTGTTTGCTGTTTTCTTCTGTCATTCTTTTTTCTCTTTAGTTTGTTTTCTTGGTTGGTGCATTGGGGGGGTTTTTGGGGGTGGGGAATGGAATTAATTKTATATTTTRTTTATTTATTTTCTTCTTGGGGGGACTGTGGGAGGGGTCTCGAATGGTTGAGGGACAGCTATTGGGGCACTGTGGGGAGATCTTGGAGGGTTCGGGTTCACATTTTTTGGGYTGGTGGGAGATCTGTCAACGTTCCCGTGAGCCAGGCMTTGACCCTGGATGCTTCTGTGTGTCGCTCTGAATGGGAGTCTGTTGGATGACTGGTGTGGTGTAGTTGTTGAGCGGCTTCACTGCAATTATATTGTATGTTTCGGATATTCAATAAAAAATAAATAAAAAAGAATGTCTTTGAAGATCAATTTCCTATGTTTCCTCATTGAGAGAATCATGGAGATTGAATTTTCAAAAATATAACATTTCCTCCATTGAGCRACATTAGTTCCTTTGGGAGCGAGCAGGAAAAGAGAGAGAGCGCACATGTGAGTTAAAATACAACAATGGGAAAAATATAAAATATAAAACATAAACACATGTCGTAAAGTGTTGGTAACATGTTTAACGAACTGAAATAAAAGATCCCAGAAATGTTCCATACGCACAAAAAGCTTATTTCTCTGAAATGTTGTGCACAAATGTGTTTACATCCCTATTAGTGAGCATTTATCTTTTGTCAAGATAATCCATCCACCTGACATGTGTGGCATATCAAGGAGCTGATTAAACAGCATGATCATTACACAGGTCACCTTGTGCTGGGGACAATAAAAGGACACTCTAAAATGTGCCGTTTTGTCACACAACACAAGATGTCTCAAGTTTTGAGGGAACGTGCAATTGGCATGCGGACTACAAGAACATCCACCAGAGCTGTTGCCATAGAATTTGATGATCATTTCTCTACCATAAGCCGCCTCCAATGTCATTTTAGAGAATTTGGCATTACGTCCAACCRGCCTCACAACCGCAGACCACATGTCACCACGCCAGCCAAGGACTTCCACATCCGGCTCCTTCACCTGCAGGATCGTCTGAGACCAGCCACCCGGTCAGCTGATGAAACTGGGGGTTTGTACAGCCAAAGAATGTCTGCAAAAATGTAAGAAACCATCTCAGGGAAGCTGATCTTCATGCTTGTCGTCCTCACCGGGGTCTTGACCTGACTGCAGTTTGATGTTGAAACTGAGGTCAGTGGGCAAATGCTCACCTTCGATGGCCACTGTCACACTAGAAAAGTGTTCTCTTCACGGATGAACCCCAGTTTCAAATGTACCGGGCAGTATGGCGTTGTGTGGGCAAGCGGTTTGCTAATGTCAACGTTGTGAACAGAGTGCTCTATGGTGGCAGTGGGGTTATGGTATGGGCAGGCATAAACTACAGACAACGAAAACAATTGCATTTTATTGATGGGAATTTGAATGCACAGAGATACCGTGATGAGATCCTGAGGCCGATTGTTGTGATATTCGTCCGCCGCCATCGCCTCACTTTTCAGCATGATAATGCACGACCCCATGTCGCATGGATCTGTACACAATTCCTGGAAGCTGAAAATGTCCCAGTTCTTCCATGGCCTGCATACTCACCAGACCTGTTTGGGATGCTCTGGATCAACGTGTATGACAGCGTGTTCCAGTTCCTGCCMATATCCAGCAACTTYGTACACACATTTCAGTCTTTTTAAACAGCTTTTACACTAAAAAGGCATCATAATTTTTACAGTATTATTCCAACTTCATAGTGTGGAAATATCATGTTTTTGACAGCTGTTGCACAAAACCCCCTAGAGTCGGTTGACGCACTTGTGCGTCAAATCTAAATAAAGTTTGATGCATCTCAATCCACCACATCCACCAATGTCGCACTTCCGCATCTGCGGTGAAAGGTGGCAGAGCTAGACAGATGTTTGTCCACACGTTGAGACATCCCAAAAATCGGTCTTCTCACAAWTTTTTTTTTTGCATCRGTTTGACCTACCACTCTGTGRGACTCTCAAGAACATGATGGTTGCTTCCGTTTTGCTCTACGGACCCCTCAAGTGTCARGAGACTCAATCCACAAGTCGCTCATCCATTCTACTGATACATCAATATTTCAGATGTAAAACTGCGTAAGAAGTGACAGCTATTGATTCTTTGAACTGTAACTTGAAACAAGGAAAGTTGAAATAGTTTGACATTTTTCATGAGTCACATTGTGACGGACTGGATGAGTGCAATGGCACACTCTTTGGTCTCTCAACCCAATTGAGCCCCTTAAATCCTGGGCAGGTAGTGAGGTGGAGTGGGCGAAATTGGACACAGCTCTGAGCAGCGGCACACAGTCCCTTTGATGCATTACCGAGCCAAGTTCTGAATGATGAAGCTGCCAGTCACTCCCCCCTATCCCTGCTGTACCCCCTCTCCCTGCCCCCTCTGTGGAAAATTAATTACAGTGCACTCCCAGGTGCTGTTGCGTAATGTCCCATCCCAGCTGCCACCTAGCTGTGTCCTGTATGTTCCCACACAGAAAAGGGCATATATCGAGATGACATCGGAGCAGCGATTGAGAGAATCCCTCTGGAGGTCCCCATCTCAGATAGAAGAACACCTGTGTGTGACAATATTTATGACTGTCCATACAGTAGGTGTACAGTAGGTGTTACTTCCTCTCAGAGGGTGTGTGTGTGTGAATATGCTGAAACTACTGATACAGTGCAGCACCATTAGGTCTTAACCATTCATGGTTCTTACTGTACTGTATGCATGAAATGCTAATACAAATATGCAGATTCATTCTCTTCTCACCCTCAGGGGAGAAATTAAACAAAATCCAGGTTTGACTCAACAGAAACAGCCGCAAGGGGAGGACAAGGAGGATTTATGCTTTTCCTGCAAATGGTGTCACATTAAGGTGATCTGAATAATACCCTGACTGGGGAAACAGCTTTGGAAAAAATCTGCAAGGCTATTTGTTTTGTAACACTGCCTCTTGCTTATCTTTAATTGGCTATGTCAATGACGAACACAACACAAACGGTGGAATCTGATTAAATTGAAGATGTAGCTTCAGGTATTATGCTTCTGTATTCCTCAGACGTCAATGCAAGTCGACCAAATGAATGGAAATGCAATGGAAACACGTGGGGTAAAGATGCCGTGAGGGAAATATCCTGAATCTCCACACTGCCCCCAAGGGGTGCTGTGGCGAGTCAGAGCAGCAGGGAGCTTCTACATATATGCACGGCAGCGATGCTTTATTAAAAGCCTAGTGAGGAGACAGGCCCTTCTCCCTGAGGGGCTTCTCTGGCCCTGAATCACATGGAACACGAAAAGAGAGAGAGGACCCTTGCATTCAACAACTTACTGCATCATCCCCCTGCCAACCACCACCCAGCTCCCCTGCATGTGAATCTCACRGGACAATATTCCCAGGCTGAGTTAGATGTATTTTTATTCAATACGGTGCAGTTCGCTGCCAAATCACTCCCCAGAACCAAGACGTTTAGCCACTAGTTGGGTAATTTTATCCTAGAGGAAAGGGAAATAATCACAGCAGCTGTCAATAGAGGGAGATACCATGCTGATTTCTATCTGCTCCCCCCCAACATATTTATTGGGCTACATGGGAGAGTAACAGAGGTGGTTCGGTGAACCAAGCTCACGTGTTGTGTAACCTTGCCTGAGACCTGAAAACTTAGCTGCCAGAGCTAATGGCTATCCACTGGGCACAAACTGGTTGAATCAATGTTGTTTCAACATAATYTGTCAAATTATTGTAACTTGGATTATATTTTACATGAAAAGTACATCGGATTTGAAAAAAGTTGTGGATTATGTCATCATTGTAACTAATTATCAACATAGACACACCTTGTTAAAAATATGTTTAATTTGTATCTTTGAAACAATGTCAGATGTTCATTGTCATATCCACTATCAGAATATACAGTCGGGCAAAAAAAGTATTTAGTCAGCCACCAATTGTGCAAGTTCTCCCACTTAAAAAGATGAGAGAGGCCTGTAATTTTCATCATAGGTACACTTCAACTATGCCAGACAAAATGAGAAAACAAAATCCAGAAAATCACATTGTAGGATTTTTTATGAATTTATTTGCAAATTATGGTAGGAAAATAAGTATTTGGTCAAGATTTATCTCAATACTTTTTTTATACCCTTTGTTGGCAATGACAGGAGGTCAAACGTTTCTGTAAGTCTTCACAAGTTTTCACACACTTTGTGGTATTTGGCCCATTCCTCCATGCAGATCTCCTCTAGAGCAGTGATGTTTTGGGCTGTTGCTGGGCAACACGGACTTTCATACTCCCTCCAAAGATTTTCTATGGGGTTGAGATCTGGGACTGGCTAGGCCACTCCAGGACCTTGGAATGCTTCTCCTTCGTTAGCCACTCCTTCGGTGCCCGGGCGGTGTTTGGGATCATTGTCATGCTGAAAGACCCAGCCACGTTCACTTCAATGCCCTTGCTGATGAAGGAGTTTTCACTCAAAATCTCACGATACATGCCCCATTCATTCTTCCCTTTACACGGATCAATCGTCCTGGTCCCTTTGCAGAAAAACAGCCCCAAAGCATGATTTTCCCACCCCATGCTTCACTAGGTATATGGGTGTTGGATGCAACTCAGCATTCTTTGTCCTCCAAACAGACGAGTTGAGTTTTTACCAAAAAGTTATATTTTGGTTTCATCTGACCATATGACATTCTCAATCTTCTTCTGGATCATCCAAATGCTCTCTAGCAAACTTCAGACGGGCCTGGATCAGTACTGGCTTAAGCAGGGGGGACACGTCTGGTACTGCAGGATTTGAGTCCCTGTGCGTATGTGGTAACTCTCCGGTGTCGCATGGTCGTAGGCTGGGGCTCACGTGCATCCTAGGAGCTGCGCGCACCAGAGTCTCTGGGTTCGCGCCCAGTGCGGGGTTCGCGCCCAGGCTCTGTCGCAGCCGGCCGCAACCGGGAGACCGTGGGCGACGCACAATTGGCATAGCCGTCGCGGTTAGAGGTTTGGCCGGTAGTAATCCTTGTCTCAGTATGTATAAAAAATAAAAAAATAAAGTATGCATCTACTGTAAGTCCGCTCTGGTATAAGTATGTCTGCTAAATATGTAAAATGTGTGTTACTGATGTGGCTTTTTACTTTGCCAGCTCTCTGCATCATTCACTAGTCCCCCGTGTGGTTCTGGATTGCTCACCGTTCTTGTGATCATTTTACCCCACCGGTGAGATCTTGCGTGGAGCCCAGATCGAGGGAGATTATCAGTGTCTTGTAGCTTATTCCATTTCCTAATAATTGCTCCCACAGTTATTTCTTCAAACCAAGCTGCTTACCTATTGCAGATTCAGTCTTCCCAGCCTGGTGCAGGTCTACAATTTTGTTTCTGGTGTCCTTTGACAGCTCTTTGGTCTTAGCCATAGTGGAGTTTGGAGTGTGACTGTTTGAGCTTGTGGACAGTGTTTTTTATACTAACAAGTTCAAACAGGTGCCATTAATACAGTAACGAGTGGAGGACAGAGACCTCTTAAAAGAAGTTACAGGTCTGTGAGAGCCAGAAATCTTGCTTGTTTGTGGTGACCAATATCTTATTTACGACCATAATTTGCAAATATAAATCCTACATGTGTATTTTCTGGATTCTTTTTTCTCATTTTGTCTGTCATAGTTGAAGTGTACCTATGATGAAAATTACAGGCCTCTCTCATTTTTAATGTGGGAGAACTTGCACATTGGTGCTACAAATACGTTTTCCCCACGTATACTATTAGAGGCAGCACCTACTTCTGGATAGTTGATCTATCTACAGCTATTAATTTGGCCTCCCATCCAGGGTTTTAACCAAGCTCAGACCTGCTTAGCTTTGATATTTATTACTGACTACTACCGATGTGCTATCATGAGAAAGACTATTGAGATATCTATTAATAACAATATATATTCACTATTGCTACTGAAGCTCTCATTTTGACTGTAGTGTTGTGGCGCGGGTGGATGAGGGCGCGCACTTCGTTATTTATCTCCGGTAATGAACATATTATTCTGTCTTAAATTGTATAGTTTATTTACATATTAGGGTACATGAGGATTGATTAGAAACGTTGTTTTACTTGTTTGGACGAAGTTTATTGGTAACTTTTGGCATTCCTTTGTATGGATTTTGGACGAGTGGAACAGGTGGATTAATGACTCAAGCGCGCCAACTAAACTGAATTTTTGGGGATATAAAGAAGGTCTTTATCGAACAAAACAACCATTTGTTATGTAGCTGGGACCCTTGGGATTGCAAACAGAGGAAGATCTTCAAAGGTAAGTGATTTATTTTATCTCTATTTCTGACTTTTGTGACGCCTCTGCTGKTCTGGAAAAYGTTTTTAATGTTTTTGTGTGTGGCTCTGTCCTCAGATAATTGCATGGTATGCTTTCGCCGTAAAGCATTTTGAAATCTGACAAAGAAGCTGGATTAACAAAAAGTTAAGCTTTTAAACGATGTAAGACACTTGTATTTTCATGAATGTTTAATATTACGATTTTTCTATTTTGAATTTGGCGCTCTGCAATTTCACCGGATGTTGTCAAGGTGTGCCGCTAGCGGCACGTCTAGCCCAAAGAGGCTAAAGGCACAGTCAACTTAGTGTATGTAATCTTCTGACTCACTGGAATTGTGTTACAGTGAATTATACTTGAAATAATCGGTTGGATTGTTAGAAAAATTATTGGAAAAATTACTTGTGTCATGCACAAAGTAGATGTCCTAACCGTCTTGCCAAAACTATAGTTTGTTAACAAGACATTTGTGGAGTGGTTGAAAAACGAGTTTAATGACTCCAACCTAAGTGTATGTAAACTTCCGACTTCAACTGTGTGTGTGTTTCCTGTTCTTCATGTGATCACMAAATGAAACACACTCGTCATCACTGCCCCTTAAGTTAACAGACCACTCCCACATTCTGAAAAATATAAATATTGTTTAATTATTGTTTAATTATTCAAACTTTTGATGTCCAAGTGTCTCTCTGTGTTCCACAGTTTACATTCCAAACTCAAACACTACAGAGCATAGGAGCAGCTTATTTTATGACCGACAATAAAACAGCCGACTTCCCACTCTMCCCCTCTACGAGAGAAAGCACGCTGTAGAGCGGACCCACTGTTGCCTGATCCTTCAGATCGTCACAGGAGAGTTATGACAAGCTCAAGGGTTGAACATGCACATTTCCACTATCAGGGCAATAATTAAGAAGTTTAAAGCAACTGGAGATGTTAACAATCGGCCTGGAAGAGGACAGTTTGCCAAACGTTACTGAAACGTTCAATAGGACTGGGTTCTGTGGTTAGATGAGACCAAAATATAGCTTTTTGTAAACAAACACCAAAGGTGGGTTTGGCGTAGACAGAAMGATAGCCATGCAGAAAACTACCTCATCCCCACTGTGAAGTATGTTGGTGGATCTTTGATGTTGTGAGGCTGTTTTCATTCCAAAGGCCCTGGAGAACTTGTTAGGAAATGGGGTATCAAATACCATCAAATATTAAATCAAAACCTGACTGCCTCTTCTAGCTTAAACTGAGCTGTGGTTGGATCTTCCAGCAGGACAATGATCCAAAGTACACCTCAAAATCAACACAAACATGGTTCACTGACCACAGAATAAAGGGTTTGCCATGACCATCCCAGTCCCCTGACCTAAACTCCATAGAAAATCTGTGGGTTGAGCTGAAGAGGAGAGTCCACAAGCGTGGACCTCGGAATCTGAAGGATCTGTAGAGATTCTGTATGGAGGAATTGTCTCAGATCCCTTGCCATGTGTTCTCCAACCTCATTATGCATTATAGGAGAAGATTCAGAGCTGTTATATTGGCAAAGGGAGGTTGCATAAAGTATTGAATGAAGTGGTGCCAATAATTGTGGCACATGTTTGTGAAAAATATTTGTTTTTACGATAAGAATGTATTTTTTCTTTCAATTATTTTAATTTAATTAACGTTTAGATTATTGTGAATATTTTGAATTAAAAAAACAAAGGATAAACAATTGACATTTTTTTCACAGCCTGTTTTTCTCATATTTACCAAGGGTCCCAATATTAGTGGAGGGCAGTGTAGCATCCCTTGGTGTAAAATAGTAAATAATGATTTCTTCTCAGAAAGTATTACACTGTCAAGAGAAGTAAAACAAGGTTGTCCAATATTGGCATATCTATTTATGATGGCCATCGAAATGTTAGCTATTAAACTCAGATCCAACAATAATATCAAGGGCCTAGAAATCCAGGGCTTAAATGCAAAGGTGTTAGTGTACCCTGATGATTCATGTTCTTTTAAATACACCATTTGGATCCCTCTACAGCCTCAGAGGATCTAGATCTTTTTTCTAACCTCTCTGGAATACAATCCATTTATATTAAGTATTGGAACACAAAAAAATACAACTTTTACCTTACCATGTAGTTTACCAATAAAATGGTCTGACGGTGAAGTGGACATACTGTGTATTTATATCCAAAAAGAAAGAAATGATCTCACTATAATACATTTTAATAGAAAGTTAGCAAAAGTAGATAAGCACCTGCTACTGTATCATGGAATGGAAAATACCTGTCTATTTGGAGAAAAATCACCTTTAGTCATATCCCAGTGTCATGACTGTCCTGTGAGGATCCGAATGGGTCAGATCAGCTTGGCAATGGATGACAGTAACCAGACCTTCTCTCACCCACAGAGAGGGGAGGAGGGAGCTGCTGCCGGGTTGACAGCTCACACCCTTTCGTAAATTAAAGGAGAGGAGATCTAGATTCTCCCTCTCCGGCATTAACCCTAAGGAACAGTCTTCCCGCCGAAACTCTAACAGTTTCGAAAGCGAATACTGGAACAATATTTCGAWCATAATCTCTGACCAATCCCCATGTTCTTATCTATAGAAAACTAATGTCATATTGGTTTTTATTTTGTGATGTCATTAACTTCTCTAGGGTAGGGGGCAGCATTCGGAATTTTGGATGAAATGCATGCCCAAATTAAACTGCCTGCTTCTCGGRMCCAGAAGATATGATATGCATATAACTAGTAGATTTGGATAGAACACTTTAACCTCTCTTGGGTATGTGAGATGTTAGCGTCCCACCTCTTCAACAGCCAGTGAAACTGCTGGGCGCCAAATTCAAATACAGAAATACTCATTATAAAAATTCWGAAAACAAAACATATTTTACATAGGTTTAAAGATTAACTTCTTGTGAATCCAACCACGGTGTCAGATTTTWAAAATGCTTTACGGCGTAAGCATACCTTACGATTATTTGAGAACATAGCCCACTAGACAAATCATTACAAACAGTAACCAGCCAAGTAGAAGAGTTACACAAGTCAGAAATAGAGAAAAAATGTATCCCTTACCTTTGATCTTCATATGGTTGCACTCATTTACTCATTTACTCAATAAAGACATTCATTTACTCAATAAATGTTCCTTTTGTTCGATAAAGTCTCTTTATATCCAAAAACCTCCATTTTGTTTGCGCGTTTTCTTCAGTAATCAACAGGCTCAAACGCAGTCAAAACAGGAAGACAAAAAAATCCAAATTGTATCTGTAAAGTTCATAGAAACATGTCAAATGATGTTTATATTCAAGCCTCAGGTTGTTTTTAGCCTAAATAATCGATAATATTTCAACCGGACAATAACGTCGTCAATATAAAAGGTAAAAAAGAAAGGCACTCTCTCGGTCTCGCGCATGAAAAAGCTCTGTGACACGGCAGGGTCCACTCATTCAGACTGCTCTTACTTCCTCATTTTTCAGAATACAGGCCTGAAACAATTCCTAAAGACTGTTGATATCTAGTGGAAGGCATAGGAACTGCAATTTGAGTCCTAAGTCAATGGATACTGTAATGGCATTGAATAGAAAACTACAACAACAAAAAAAAAACTACTTCCTGATAGGATTTTTCTCAGGTTTTCGCCTGTCAAATCAGGTCTGTTATACTCACAGACACTATTTTAACAGTTTTGGAAATTTTAGTGTTTTCTTTCCAAATCTACCAGTTATATGCATATCATATCTTCTGGGCCCGAGAAGCAGGCAGTTTAATTTGGGCATGCTTTTCATCCAAAATTCCGAATGCTGCCCCCTACCCTAGAGAAGTTAAACAACCGCTCTCGTGGTGCCCCAAATCCTAATGAGTTACATTAAAAATATATTCAATTTTATTTGAAATGGGCAGGCCAGGCAAAATTAAAAGGGCCTATTTATATTAATGAATATGTTTTCTGAGGGCAGAATCTATTAAATATTAAAAATTAGATCTCTCACTAAAGGCTTCAGTCCTTCAAAAGTTATACTTAAATCAACCCATGTAAAACAAGCCATAGAAAGTTGCTTGCAATTTCAGTTTAATCCACCAGAAAAGACAGAATAAATATGATGGTTCAACTCTAATATGTTAATTGATAAAAAAAATTTAAAAAAATTATCATTGTCTAATCTTTGTAAATTATATGATATCATAAATAGAACTGGTGGAGTTATGTCACACATGCAGCTTACAAAAATATATGTMATAGTCTGCTCTACTCAAAATTACAACTAACTAATTGCAGCGTTACCATAAAAATAGAAGAGGCAAGTGGAAGGTGGAGAAAGTAAGGATCTTGTCTGTCGGCCCTGCATTAATCTTTGGGATCGGTGTACTGCTAGCGTGCCACTAAGACAACATCCGGTGAAATTGCAGAGTGCGAAATTCAAAATACAGAAATCGTAATATTAAACATTCATGAAAATACAAGTGTCTTACATCGTTTAAAAAGCTTAACTTCTTGTTAATCCAACCGCGTTGTGAGATTTCAAAAAGGCTTTATGGCAAAAGCATATGATGCGATTATCTGAGGACAGCGCCCCACAACAAAATACTTTTTTAAACCAGCAGAGGCATCACAAAATCCCAAATAACGATAAAATAAATCACTTACCTTTTGAAGATCTTCCTCTGTTTGCAATCCCAAGGGTCCCAGCTACACAATGAATGGTCGTTTTGTTCGATAAAGTCCCTCTTTATATCCAAAAAGTCAGTTTAGTTGGCGCCATTGATTTCAGTAATCCACTCGTTCAACATGCATACAAACAAATCCCAAAAGTTACTTGTAAAGTTCRTCCAAACAAGTCAAACGATGTTTCTCATTAATCCTCAGGTACTCTAATATCTWAATAAATAATAACATTTAAGACGGAGAATAGTATGTTCAATCGGCAAGATAAATAATGAAGAGCGCAAACCTCATTCACTCGCGCAACAAGACTACTTTTCTAATGAGGGACACCTTGGAAAAACTACAACTACTCATTTGTTTTTCAAAAAACAAGGCTGAGACCCATTCTAAAGACTGTTGACATCTAGTGGAAGCCATAGGAACTGCAATATGGGTCCTATCTATTTGTTTTTCCCATAGGCTATCATTGAAATGGCTTGTGACCTCAAAAAAAGACTTCCAGATGGATTTTCGTCTGTTATTATCACAGACATTATTTTAACAGTTTTAGAAACTTCAGAGTGTTTTCTATCCAATACTACCAATTATATGCATATCCTAGCTTCTGGGCATGAAWAACAGGCAGTTTACTTTGGGCACCTCAGTCATCCAAACTTCCGAACACTGCCCCCTAGCCTTAATTAAAGACCAAAAGTGGTTAAAGAAAATTGTGATAAATAAAAAATGATACTTAAGGAAAGAAAAGACAGCTGTCTGAAAAATAGTTGGGAAAATATTTCCAATTCCATGGCACCTGGTTTATGAACTGATACAAAAAAAACGCTGGATTCAAAACTTTGAGTTTTTCCATTGAAATGATTATACAAAATTCTTGCAACTAATAGAAAAACACCAGTCTCAACATCAACAATGAAGAGGCAACTCTGGGGATGCTGGCCTTCTAGGAAGAGTTCCTCTGTCCAGTGTCTGTGTTCTTTTGCCCATCTTAATCTTTTATTTTTATTGGCCAGTGTGAGATATGGCTTTTTCTTTGCAACTCTGCCTAGAAGGCCAGCATCCAAAAGCCGCCTCTTCACTGTTGACGTTGAGACTGGTGTTTTGCGGGTACTATTTAATGAAGCTGCCAGCTGAGGACCTGTGAGGCGTCTGTTCCTCAAACTAGACACTCTAATGTACTTGTCCTCTTGCTCAGTTGTGCACCGGGGCCTCCCACTCATCTTTCTATTCTGGTTAGAGACATTTTGCGCTGTTCTGTGAAGGGAGTAGTACACAGCGTTGTACAAGATCTTCAGTTTCTTGGCAATTTCTCACATGGAATRGCCTTCATTTCTCAGAACAAGAATAGACTGATRAGTTTCAGAAGAAAGTCTTTGTTTCTGGCCGTTTTGAGCCTGTAATCAATCCCACAAGTGCTGATGCTCCAGATACTCAACTAGTCTAAAGGCCAGTTTTATTGCTTCTTTAATCAGAGCAACAGTTTTCAGCTGTGCAAACATAATTGCAAAAGAGTTTTCTAATGATCAATTATGTAAGGACTGGGTGTCGGAGTGCGAAGTCAAGCCCAGGAAACAGAGGGTGCAATAACAAATGTTATTTTAATGAACACTGTGAAAYTTAGGCCACCCTTTTATACACTGGGTGCTCTCATAAAACTACCCCAGACACGGGGGGAACGAAAACAGTCCAGTAACAACGTAAACACGTAGTTCGAAACAAACACCACGCTTACCAACTAACAATCCCGCACAAAGAAACGGGCGGGCCGGCTGACTGATAAGCCCAACTAATTACAAACAAATACAAAACGGGTGTAACCAATAAACACATAAGGAGGGGGAGAAAAGGATCAGTGGCAGCTAATAGGCCGGTGACGACGACCGCCACCCGAACGGGAAGGAGAGCCTGCCTCGGTCGGAGTYGTGACAAATTAGCCTTTTAAAGTGATACACTTGGATTAGCTAACACAACATGCCATTGGAACACAGGAGTGATGGTTGCTGATAATATGCCTCTTAATGCCTATGTAGAAAAAATCAGCCGTTTCCAGCTACAATAGTCATTTACAACATTAACAATGTCTACACTGTATTTCTGATAATTTTGATGTTATTTGAATGGACAAAAAAAATAGCTTTTCTTTCAAAAACAAGGACATTTCTAAGTGACCCCAAACTTTTGAATGGTAGCATTACATGTAACATTATTTACATGTGCAATGATGTTTTTGATAAGAATTATTTGTATATTTAGTTTTTTTATGATTGTACATTTTTCCAATCGTTTCTTCTTGGGGTCATACAGTATCTGCAGTAAAGCATGTAAAATATGTTGGTAGTATGAGGGTTAATAATATAAARTGATTAAATGGTCGTTTGACAAGAAAGAAAAATAAATGTATTTCCATACCATCAATGTTGTAATGCTGTAACAATACTGTGTTTTGGTAGCCTGGTGCCTTACTGAGTCTTAATTATTGTTTATTCACTATGAAATAAAACATGTGTTAACTTTGAGAAAACACATTTAAGTAGAATACCTGGTCCTTTCGCATTATTGAACTGATATATTACTTTTCATGTCTTGGGGAGCCAGGCCCTGCCAGGCCCACCCAATCAGACTGAGCAAAACCAAAAAAAAGAATACATTTTTATTACAAAAATACTCCTCAGCACCCCTATTTGGCCCATCCAATGAATTTCTGGCTGTGGTTCAATACCACAGTGATGTTCAAATGTGCTTTTTTTKCTGTAGTCTAGGTCCTATGGTACTGTAATAGCCTGAGGAATGTAAGGGTTACAGTAGTTGTAAATGTTTGATGTGAAAATAAGTGGCTGATATTTAATGGCTGTCATTTTAAATCAGGCATGTTGTGGGGCTGCAATTTAACAGACAGCTGAATAAAATCAAATATGATTTGCAGAAAGTTTCTCAAGACAACCTCTCTGGACAAAATCTTTTTTTAAATGCCAAGCTCCAAAAGATTGGAGCCTAACACAGTTAAAAAATGCTGCCTTCTTTCATTTATGAGGTTTGGGATGTCTCAAGGCTTTGTAAATACATTGATTCACATGAATAAGATACCAATTAAAAAGTCATCAAATATATTCCATTTAGTTAGTGTCATAAAGCCTTCAGACAACTGTGTTCCATAGTGATTGCAAGTCAACTTGTTTAAACAGGTCATAAAACGTAAACCTTATAAACACAACTCTATATGTTTCTTTATAGTGTTCTTTATCTCGGCAATGTTATGACATGATTATGTCAGTTTCATGCTTGGTGTTTTTTAAATATGTGTCACAATGCCTCTGGGGTGAACGACACGTTAATCAGTTATGGCACACATCACTCATGGCTATGGGCAACACTTGTTCCTCTTGTCTACATTCTTCATATTACACTCCAATGAACCAGAGATTTACCACAGGATTAAGTCAGTGGCTTAATTGTGCATGTGGACGGACAGAGTCAAATTAGGTGTAGACGGACAGAGTCAAATTGGACCTGACAAAACCAGTGGCGAATCAGGCATTTTACACTCTGATCTAAACACTGAACTGCAGAAATACTGTGGGGGAGAGTGGGGTAAGTGGWGTCAAAGGGGTAAGTTGAGCCATCCTTGTTTCTAGGAAACCATGCACAAAATGTATTATTTGACCTAATATTTATTCATTTAATGGAGTCTCTGAAGGAAAAAAAACACATGGGAAAGGTGGTAAGCAAATTAGTTCCCCCAAACATTATTTTGTCAAATTAATGTATTGTGTTACAGGTTTGATGATGCTTGTATCTCAACCAGGAATGTCAAACATACGGCGAAACAAACACAATATACTTTAAAATGACTCAAACTAAATACAAACAGTTTCTTGACTGTCCACCTCGCTAATAATCACCTGACAGTCAGGGAGTATCGGAAATTCCAAAAACTATGGATGGACAATTTTTGACAGCAAGGAAATATAGCCAACTTTCAGTGCAGCCGATGCGGCACCGGTGGCAAAATGAGTTCAACACCCTTGATCTAAACCAAAGTAGATCATTTTAAGAATGTTTTATACATCAGTTGGGGTCTCTATGAGCTTCAATATGAGGTCCATAACCTTTGCATGAAAGTGCATCCTTGTAGCTGTGTGGGCTAAGATTGTCAAACTGTTTGTCTTGGGGTAAGTTGAGCCAATGGCAAGTTGAGCAAATTTACGTGTTTTMTTCCCAGGAGTAATGCAAGTCATTATTGCTGGGATATGAGGTAACAACAGGTCCTGGCCTATGTTAAAGGTGTTAAATGTTTTTAAAGTGTTAGTTAGGTGTTAAGCCTGTGTTTAAATATGCTTAAAATTATTAAAATACAAAAAACTATTGTGATTGTGTTGAATTGTATTAGTGGAAAAAATATATACATGTTTTGAAAACACAATATCCTGAAATATACGTAGATATAYAGTGGGGCAAAAAAGTATTTAGTCAGCCACCAATTGTGCAAGTTCTCCCACTTAAAAATATGAGAGAGGCCTGTAATTTTCATCATAGGTACACTTCAACTATGACAGACAAAATGAGAAAATAAAATCCAGAAAATCACATTGTAGGATTTTTTATGAATTTATTTGCAAATTATGGGGTCTTCTTTAAGAGGCTCCTCTGTCCTCCACTCGTTACCTGTATTAATGGCACCTGTTTGAACTTGTTATCAGTATAAAAGACACCTGTCCACAASCTCAAACAGTCACACTCCAAACTCCACTATGGCCAAGACCAAAGAGCTGTCAAAGGACACCAGAAACAAAATTGTAGACCTGCACCAGGCTGGGAAGACTGAATCTGCAATAGGTAAGCAGCTTGGTTTGAAGAAATCAACTGTGGGAGCAATTATTAGGAAATGGAAGACATACAAGACCACTGATAATCTCCCTCGATCTGGGGCTCCACGCAAGATCTCACCCCGTGGGGTCAAAATGATCACAAGAACGGTGAGCAAAAATCCCAGAACCACACGGGAATGACCTGCAGAGAGCTGGGACCAAAGTAACAAAGCCTACCATCAGTAACACACTACACCACCAGGGACTCAAATCCTGCAGTGCCAGACGTGTCCCCCTGCTTAAGCCAGTACATGTCCAGGCCCGTCTGAAGTTTGCTAGAGAGCATTTGGATGATCCAGAAGAAGATTGGGAGAATGTCATATGGTCAGATGAAACCAAAATATAACTTTTTGGTAAAAACTCAACTCGTCGTGTTTGGAGGACAATGAATGCTGAGTTGCATCCAAAGAACACCATACCTGGTGGAAACATCATGCTTTGGGGCTGTTTTTCTGCAAAGGGACCAGGACGACTGATCCGTGTAAAGGAAAGAATGAATGGGGCCATGTATCGTGAGATTTTGAGTGAAAACCTCCTTCCATCAGCAAGGGCATTGCAGATGAAACGTGGCTGGGTCTTTCAGCATGACAATGATCCCAAACACACCGCCCGGGCAACGAAGGAGTGGCTTCGTAAGAAGCATTTCAAGGTCCTTGAGTGGCCTAGCCAGTCTCCAGATCTCAACCCCATAGAAAATCTTTGGAGGGATTTGAAAGTCCGTGTTGCCCAGCAACAGCCCCCAAAACAGCACTGCTCTAGAGGAGATCTGCATGGAGGAATGGTCCAAAATATCAGCAACAGTGTGTGAAAACCTTGTGAAGACTTACAGAAAACGTTTGACCTCTGTCATTGCCAACAAAGGGTATATAACAAAGTATTGAGATAAACTTTTGTTATTGACCAAATACTTATTTTCCACCATAATTTGCAAATAAATAAATTAAAAATCCTACAATGTGATTTTCTGGATTTTTTTTTCTCATTTTGTCTGGCATAGTTGAAGTGTACCTATGATGAAAATTACAGGCCTCTCTCATCTTTTTAAGTGGGAGAACTTGCACAATTGGTGGCTGACTAAATATTTTTTTGCCCCACTGTATTTGTCAGAAAGAATACTATATTTCCCTTAATGGAGTGATGCTGAATGTTAAAAAAGCCTTTTAAATTACCCCCACTTCCCCCTACCTCTCATTGTTACAATGCCTTTCAGAAAGTATTCACACACCTTGACTTTTTCCCCAAAAAATGTATTACAGACAGAATTTAAAATACATTAAATTTATATTTTGTGTCAATCATTCAATTAAATGTATTTATAAAGCCCTTTTTACATCAGCAGATGTCACAAAGTGCTATATACTGGCCTACACACAATAATGTCAAAGTGGAATGTTTTAAACATTTTTACAAATTAATACAAAATGAAAAGCTGAAATGTCTTGAGTCAATAAGTATTCAACCCCTTTCTTATGGCAAGCCTAAATAAGTTCAGGAATAAACATTTGCTTAACAAGTCACATAAGTTGAATGGACTCACATAATAGTGTTTAACATAATTTTTTTACTGACTACCTCATCTCTGTACCCCACATATACAATTATCTGTAAGGTCCCTCAGTCGAGCAGTGAATTTCAGACACAGATTCAATCACAAAGACCAGGGATGTTTTCCAAGGCCTCGCAAGGAAGGGCACCTACTGGGAGATTGATAAAAATTWAAAAAGGAGATAYTGAATATCCCTTTGAGCATAGTGAAGTTAATATTTACACTTTGGATGGTGTATCAATACACCCAGTCAGTACATAGATACAGGCGTCCTTCCTAACTCAGTTGCCAGAGAGGAAGGATGGTGACTTTAAAACAGTTACAGAGCGCAATGGCTGTGATAGGATGAATCAACAACATTGTAGTTGCTCCACAATACTAACCTAAATGACAGAGTGAAAAGAAGGAAGCCTGTACAGAAATATTACAAAACATGCATCCTGTTTGCAATAAGGCACTAAAGTAAAACTGCAAAAAATGTGGCAAAGAAATGTACTTTATGCCCTGAAGACAAAGTGTCATGTTTGGGGCAAATCCAACACATCACTGAGTACCACTCTTCATATTTTCAAGCATGGTAGTGGATGCATCATGTTATCTGTGTGATTGTCATCGGCAAGGACTAGGSAGTTTTTGGGGATAAAAATAACCGGAAAGGAGCTAAGCACAGACAAAATCCTAGATGAAAACCTGGTTCAGTCTGCTTTCCAACAGACACTGGGAGACAAATTCACCTTTCAGCAGGACAATAACCTAAAACACAAGGCCAAATATACACTGGAGTTTCTTACCAAGACGGCATTGGCTTGAAAATATATGACAAGACTTAAAAATGGTTGTCATTCAATGATCAACAACCAAATTGASAGAGCTTGAAACATTTTGAAAATAATATTTGTGGAAATATTGTACAATCCAGCTCTTAGAGACCCTGCGATCGCTGCCAAAGGAGATTCTCACATGTATTGACTCGTGGCGATGAATACTTATCTAATCAAGATATACTGCATTAGTGTAAAAAAAAAAATGCTAGAATATTTCTTCCACTTTGACAGAGTATTTTGTGTAGTTCATTGACAAAAAAAAAACAATTAAATCMATTTTAATCCCACTTTAACACAACAAAATGTCTCTACTCATTCAAGGGTTTTTCATCATTTTTTAATATATTCTACAAGACATGAAAACTATGAAATATCACATATGGAATCATGTAGTAACCCTTTTTCTTTTTAACAAATCCAAATATATTTTAGATTTGAGATTCTTCAAAGTAGCCACCCTTTGCCTTGATAGCAACTTTGGACACTCTTGGCATTCTCTCAACCAGCTTCACCTGGAATGCTTTTCCAATCGTCTTGAAGGAGTTCCCACATATGCTGACCACTTATTGTCTGCTTTTACTTAACTCTGCGGTCCAACTCATCCCAAACCATCTCAATTGGCTTGAGGTCAGGTCATCTGATGCAGCACTCCATCGCTCTCTTTCTTGGTCAAATAGCACTTACACAGCCTGGAGGTGTGTTGGGTCATTGTMCTGTTGAAAATGTTAGTCTCACTAAGCGCAAACCAGATGGGATGGCGTATCACTRCAGAATGCTGTGGTAGCCATGCTGGTTAACTGTGCCTTGAATTCTAAATAAATCCCGACAGTGTCACCAGCAAAGCACCCCCACACCATCACACCTCCATGCTTCATGGTGGGAACCACRCATGGGGAGATCATTCGTTCACCTACTCTGCATCTCACTCAGTGGTTGGAACCAAAATCTAAAATTTGGACTCATCAGACCGAAGGACAGATTTCCACCGGTCTAATGTCCATTGCTTGTGTTTCTTGGCCCAAGCACATCTATTCTTCTTATTGGTGTCCTTCAGTAGTGGTTTCTTTGCAGCAATTTGACCATGAAGACCTGTTTCACGCAGTCTCCTCTGATCAGTTGATGTTGAGATGTGTGTTACCTGAACTCTGTGAAGCATTTATTTGGGCTGCAATGTGAGGTGCAGTTAACTCTAATCCTCTACAGCAGAGGTAACACCGGGWCTTCCTTTCCTGTGGCGGTCCTCATGAGAGACAGTTTCATCATAGCGCTTGATGGTTTTTGCGAATGCACTTGAAGAAACTTTCCAAGTCCTTGAAATGTTCCAGATTGACTGACTTTCATGTTTTAAAGTAATGACGGACTGTCGTTTCTCTTTGCTTATTTGAGCTGTTCTTGCCATGATATGAACTTAGCCCTATTTGGTAAAATACTATCTTGTGTATACCACTACTACCTTGTCACAACACAAATTATTGGCTCGAACGCATATTTTCAGCTGTTTGAGGCTGGTGTACAAAACCAAAAGTAAAAAAACGCAGGAGAGGAAGCATAGAAATAGCACACATGTAATGAATCTACTGCTTATCAGACTTGCTTTCAATGAAAATTACAGATATATAACTGACATTTCTATGTGAATTATGTCAGGTTGTGCACAAAGCTACATACTGCAGCTTTAAGTAAAGGTAATCAGGACTGGAATACAGTTCACTACAGACTGAAAGTGTGGCACCATCTGGATAATGAATTCAATGCAGGAGAATTCTCGTAACCTGCAGGGATTTAATGAAAAATAAGATGCACGTGCGACACAGAGGTCCAATTCTAATGATGAATGTGAAGAAAGGTGCATTCATCTCTTTTTTTATTTTTCTGGKGTGCATCCCAAATGGCATCATATTCCCTAAATAGTGCACTACTTTTGACCAGGGCACATAGTTCTCTGGTCAAAAAGAAGTGCACTATAATTGGAATAGGGTGCAATTTGAGGCGCAACCTATGTGCCTCTATTCTATGCCAGCTACTATACACCCCAACGCCCTGAGGGTCATCATGAATATGAATTCAGTCAACTTTGTTTATTTTTTTCCTGTGTTTCAAAGACACCTTGCAGGCATACAGAGTGTATTTGTCCATGTAAAGTAAATCCAGGAGCCTCCATTCATCATGCTGTCACTACATATGGGAGTGTCACTTTGTTTCACCATGATTAAAACCCTTTAAGTCTTGGGAATTGGCCTATATGGATAGGGCTAAATTGAAATGTTTCTTAAAAAAAGAAATATGAAAAGGAAATGCATAACCATGCTGGCAATTGAAAGGGAACAGTTTGGAGATATTGGGGAAATTATTAGACCAAAGGTGAGTTCACAACAGGAAAGAAATGTGAWAGTGGGGACCTCAAGGCGGGGGGGRGGGTGTCCATTCAGTAACATAATGACCATTCCTGGAAAATGTGGGGTAGGTGTAACGTAAGACAAAACAATTACAAAGGTTTAATTGAGAAGACTAACTAGTGTCTTCAGGTAGCCACACATGTCTCCAAAGCATGGCCTCTGTGCAGTGGGCAGCTGGGAGGAGGTCCTCTTATTCTCCATGGACTTTACAGTGTCCCAGAACTTTTTTGAGTTTGTGTCCCAAGAACGTCCTAAAAACGTCCACGGGACCAACTGGGAACTAGACAAAACCTCCAGGGGACCATGACACAACTCCCTGACTGCTGTAGGCGACTACTTCATGACGTCATGGGGACGTCCTAACTACTCATTATTGTTTGCAGGTGTGTTAGGCTTTAACAAGGCAATTCAGAGAAATAGATGACAATTTTAGTGAAATAGAAAAAAGTAATGAGTGCATTTAGGTGTGTGTGCCATAGCAAATATTTATCACAATAAACCAACATAGGCTCATTCTGTTCAGAACAACCCAGGGTATAAGGCCATGTAATCTTGTACATGTAACTGTACATCAAAGTGATCATAAATGTTGACACTCTATATGACATGAGTGTTATGATTTGGAAATGTGCACAATTGGACTCACAGGTGTTAGACTTGCTTGTATGACATCACAGCGGCATTTACTATAATCCTCAACATCTCATCTATCGAAATACATTGAGTCATTTTAATTTACAGCATTTCCCTCACTCAGGCAACAAAACATTTGCAAAAGTTGCCCAAATACCGGGCGGGAAGGGGGCAACGTCTTGTGGCGTGGTGCTCAATGTCATGTATAGCATRTTACTGTACAGCCACTACATTAGGCGCTTATTCGTGCCCAAATCTTCCATTTTCAAGTGTAAAGGGCTACAGCGGGGGACTTTGGGATGTACACTATTTGCATATCAAATGAGAATTTGACTCAAATGTATTTGTGGGAGTTATGTTGATTTGCAAATCTTTTCAATCGAAACGTCCTTCATTTAGAAGGACACAAGTACTTACTGTAGGACTGTCAATTTAATATGCCTTTCGCATTGGGGCATTTGTACTTACTTCTTATGGTATTGAATACACTCTGACTAATACTGTAATATGATTAGTCATGATAACTATCAAGGGTTGGAATCAGTAAACCTGTCTGTGTTTAGTCCAGTTGATTCAATATCTTATTGCAAAATGTGCAGTACATACTATATGTGTGTATGTTATTCAAAAGGAAGCAGCTTTATTTATGCGTTGCAATTCATCAACTTTACATTATTTATTTATTTGAATTTGTAATCTGGAAAGTGAAAAGACTTGACAAATGTTATGGTTTTGTGTGTGTGTGTGTATCGGTGGATTGGTGGTGGCGGTTGTGGGGGAGGTGGTTGTGGGTAATTTGTAAATTGGTCCAATCAAACAGATTGCAGCACACACGCACAGGCTCTGCCCACCATGACCTGCAGTCCCAGAGTTCATTGTCATAATGAAAGGTAGAGTGTGAAGTCTCAACAACACTGTGGCAGACACACACTCCCTATGGTACATTGGCCATCCCATCCTTTAACATCCTGCTCTTTCATTCCTTTCTCATTTTCAGGATGCCTCTCAAACTTGGCCCATGAATTAGGCCTGCAGCACCKCACAGTGAGCACATGCACTGTGCCTACAGGGCCATATGGAGCCACAGCCTTGCAATCCGGGCAGCCTGCCTAGCTGCCGGATGGATCACACCTCTAACAGCTTGGGGAGCGGTTCCATCAGTCTCTATCAGGCTGAGGCAGGGCTACGTTTTCATTACCCGGGGCCGAGAAGCGGGGGCTTAGCTAGCTAGTTATGCCTGCTGATCATCTCATTTTCCCAGTGGAGTTTGAGCAGCTTGGCCCTATGCAGTGCTGCAGATGCAGTACCTCCGAACGTGTGGGCTTCTCACTACAGAGGCGCGGCACAGCCAGTCCAGAGAGCTCTGGAAGCTCCAGGCTCCATCCTCATTACAGGCTTTTACTGCAGGAATTACGGCCCACGCTTATTTCCCATCTGTGGCATTTATCTGAAAGTGGCTGTCATAGTTGTCCTCAAGGAGACTCCTGACTCTCTTCCCCTGTGGTAACTGTGATATAGGAGCTATGCTCCTTAGTTACCGCCAGATGGAACAGTGTTTCCCCTTCCACTGATCTATTCACACACACACACACACACTTTAACACGAAATCACAAATTAATGTACAGGCACGCAGGTGTGCAAACACACACACAGTCAGGCACACTTACAGTCACACTTTATTTCTTGAACAGCATTGTTGGTTAAGGGCTTGTAAAGTAAGCATTTCACGGTTGGTCTACACCTATTGTACTCGGTGCATGTGACAAATAACATTTGATTAGACTCATCCACATTTAATTGACTAGTGAAAGCAACTGCAGAGCTGAAATTACTTCAGTGGTATGGTCAGTAGAATGTGGGAACAAAGATTTCTGACTGAAAAACGAATGGCTCCTCATTTCTCAAAGCAAAGCCCGGTCAAACACAAAATCCATGGTCTACTGGTGGTGGGGTAAATCWATTTTTTGAAATACCTGTAGATGAATCTCCGGGGATATTTCTGAGCGTATGGCGTCACCCTGTGGTCAATATTGGCAGTCCTTCTAGATCTATTGAAGAGCTGATCATTAGGGGAGTCAAGTGGTGATGGGGGATTTTCAACCCACTTCCTGGTTCATTACAGTCAGACAAATATACTGACCASGAAGTCATGAGTCTGGAACCTTCCTGCACTTATTTGCAGCGAGCTAGATTCTGCAGGCATACAGGAGATGTTCCTTTTCCCTTCAATCATGCTGAAATTATGCATGGTCAAATGTCACACTCAATAATATATCCAGACGAGTGGTCAAAGAAACTGGAAATCCTAGTATTTCAGATTGAGTAACACCCATACTAGTCATCTCTCTCCCCTGTTTTAGCCAACGCAGGCGTCAATTTTGTTTAGTAGCTGATTTGAAGGCAACACTACAGACTTYTCCAAGATAAGACAATGATTTATCCTAGCTCCGGCACATCAAGAGAACATGGGACACCAATGCTTTTAGTCTCAGACAATTGCACTACACTGTTTACATCAATTACTGTTTTCACCAATTTCTCCCCATTCATTATTAATGTTACTGACAGAATGGGACCAAAGTGGTCAATATAGATGTAAGTCTACTCATAGACTTTTTGTGCTACATGCTTCCCTAGTACAAGGAATGGCTGGTGTCCTGGAGAGATGTATGGGGAACTATGAAATGAATAGATTTCACGATCCAAGAGGGTGGATCAATGAACTAACGTTCCCATCAAAGCCTTCAACGCAGCCATCCAGAATATGACCAATTTTAGATTTTTTTCTCCTCCTTTCTAAAATGGACTGCAGAATTTTTGTGGGCATAAATTCCATTGTGATAAATATAAACATTTATTCTRCCATTCACATCAGCCATCACATTGTTTGAGACAAGCGCCTTGAGAGAAACGCAATATAATTTGTCTGCTTTTATATCTAATTTGTATACATCTTAGCGTGGGCTTACCAGCTGTATAACATTCAACAACATGTGCATCACAACTGTATCCATTGTGTGTCTGGAGAGGGAGAGACAGACACAGTAAGCACATTACTACCATCGCAACTCCTCTACTGTGAAAGYCTAGGCTCATAATGAGCTCTGGGAAAATATCATGTTTTTTATTGATTTGTTTTTTTCAGTGTTTCTTTTAAGATGGAAGCCATAAACAAACTGCAATTTTCAGAGCATGGATAAGATTCCACAGAGAAAAACTGAAATGAGAAAAAAAGATGAACAATGGGTATTAAGTCTTGGTATATCGAGGTGGGCAGAGACAGTTTTTTTTCCTGTGGTGTAATTGTATTTATGCTCCCAATGCCTGCAGACCCAATTTTGTGTGCTTTCATCAATWATTTAACACATTTGGAGCACAAGGGAACAAACAGGATTAGGTTAAGCACAATTTGATTAGCTGATAAATATGATTTCCAATTATTACCAAAAGCCACCACACATAATTGAACACAAATAATCAAGACACTTCTGTCATTTTCAGCTCAACAGACACTTCTGTTGCCTTGTCCTAATTATTAATCAGTATTGTGAGTAAATGAGCCCCACCTGACATCATTACAATTGCATGTACCCTGTGACTTCAAGGCACTGATGTATTCACAGAAATCAACCATAAACCATGGTGTTTTCTCATAATCATTGCCACAGAATAGAGAGTATAGCGGCTTTATCTTCTTTGCCTAATCTCCATAGTTCTAGTCGAGTGCAGTGGATGCCTTTTAATGCATTTTCTTTGTTGCTAATGAATTACACTAGAATTCATTACTTATTTGGAGCACAGAAAAAACCTGAAGTTTGTTTTTTACTCAAATGTATCTCAAATGATAGTTTAAAACTATTCCAACCTGTTGTGCTGCTGTCGAAGTGAGTATAATGCCAGGTTGCACCTCTGCCATATCAATAAACATCTGTTCAACAAGAGACCTGATGGTTGTCGATTATGTATCTCCCTTTTAATTTTCTTCAGCGCTCTCWATGGACCTGAGAATGGCTTTGGGATAGCCTGATCTTTGTGTTTCAAATGGACAACCAGACAGGGTTTTAGACAGAAAGCTGAAACATTGTTATTGATATTCTTTAGAACAATCAGCATCTCTCACTTGCAGTGTCACTCATCCTGGAGTCKGTATGTTCCAGTCAATACTCCCTTAGGCTAGCAAGAAAGCAGTAGATTTCTGAATACGGAGCCCAGCTCTCTCAATTATGGACTCCCAATTATGTTAGTCTAGTATGCACAGGCTAGCCCTGAGGTTGTGCCTACTGTAAACTTGAAAAGAAAATCCTGACACTTGTTTAAAACCTGTTATGGCTGCAGCCCGACGCCGGTACACCTATGACAACATCCAGCTCAAGTGCAGGGCGCGAAATTCAAAATCWWTTTTTTTTWWATATTTAACTTTCACACATTAACAAGTCCAATACAGCATTTGAAAGATAAACATCTTGTCAATCCAGCCAACATGTCCGATTTTTAAATGTTTTACAGAGAAAACACCACATATATTTATGTTAGCTCACCACCAAATAAAAAGAGGACAGACATTTTTCACAGCACAAGTAGGATGCAAGTAGCATGCACAAGCCAACCTAACTAACCTACAACCAACCTAAATAACCTAGAAAAAATTTCCTCAGATGACAGTCCTATAACATGTTACACAATAAATCTATGTTTTTGTCAAAAAATTTGCATATTTTAGCTATAAATCAGTTTTACATTACTGCTACCATCATAGCTACAGTCAGAAATCTCACGGGAGTAGCCAGAGAAAATACAGACACCAACGTCAACTACTAATTACACATCATAAAACATTTCAGAAAAATATATGGTGGATAGCTAATGAAAGACAAAGATCTTGTGAATAGAGCCAATATTTCCGATTTTTGAAGTGTTTTACAGCGAAAACACAATATATCGTTATATTAGCTTACTACAATAGCTAGCACACAGCAGCATTGATTCTAGTCAAACGGTAGCGATAGCACAGTTYGACAGATATATGAAAAAGCATCCCAAATTGGGTCCTTATCTTTGTTGATCTTCCATCAGAATGTTCTCCAAGGGGTCCTTTGTTCAGAACCGTCTTTATTTGGATCCAGAACGAACGATTTCCCTCTTGAATTAGCAAGCACACTGGCCRTGCGGCGCTAACCTCTCCKTCTTGACAAAATTCTTGCGTCGCATCACGTCTAAAGTCCAGAAWAAATTTCAATAATATAATTAAACTATATTGAAAAAACATACTTTAGGATGATATTGTGACATGTATCAAATRAAATCGAAGCCGGAGATCATATTCACCTTTAACGAGGGTTTTCCAGGAGCCGAGTCCAGGTCCTACTTCGCGCCCAGAAAAAAAAATAAAGTGCGCAACTCTCACTCCAAGAGGTTGTGTTCAATCCCAGGACGAGATAATCAAGTGATTTCTGCTCTCACTTCCGCATGACACCCAGGGGAAGGCGTATGACGTGTTTCTACAGTCCTAAGTGACATGCCCTTTTATAGACAAGCTCTTGAAGAGAGACATCGATTTTGGAAATCTYACTTCCGGATAGGAAATGGGCTGTAAAAAGAGTTCTGTTCCACTTAGAGAAATAATTCAAACGGTTTTAGAAACTAGAGACTGTTTTCTATCCAATAGTAATAATAATATGCATATTGTACGAGCAAAAATTGAGTAAGAGGCCGTTTGAAAATGGGCACATATTTTCCAGTTTTTCAATACGCCCCCTGCAGCCATAACAAGTTTTAACTTTGCTCAGCTTTAAATGAGAAGAGTATTTCTTTTTTTATACATTCAGCATCTCTCCGTCAAGGGAAACATAGTATTCTGTCTAACAAATATACAGTATCTACATATACACTGAACAAAAATATAAAATGCAACGTGCAACCATTTCAGAGATTTTCCTGAGTTACAGTTCATATAAGGAAATCAGTCAATTTAAATAAATTCATTAGGGCCTAATCTATGGATTTCACATGACTGCAGATATGCATCTGTTGGTCACAGATACCTTAAAAAAAAGGTATGGGTGTGGATCAGAAAACCAATCAGTAGCTGTTGTGATCACCATGTTCTTCATGCAGCATGACACATCCCCTTCCCATAGAGTTGATCAGGCTGTTGATTTTGGCTGTGGAATGTTGTCCCACTCCTCCTCAATGGCTGTGCAAAGTTGCGGGATATTTGTGGGAACTGGAACATGCTGTCAAACACGTCAATCCAGAGCATCCTTATATGCACCAGACATGCTCATTGGATGACATGTCTGGTGCATATGCAGGCCATGGAAGAACTGCAAAATTTTCAGCTTCCAGGAATTGTGTACAGATCCATGTGACATGGGGCCGTGCATTACCATGCTGAAACATGAGTTGAATGCGGCGGAWAAATGGAACCACAATGGGTCTCGAGATCTCGTCACGGTATCTCTGTGCATTCAAATCGCCATTGATAAAATACAATTGTGGTCGTGGTCTGTAGTTCATGACTGCCCATACCATAACCCCACCACCATCATGGGGCACTCTGTTCACAACGTTGACATCAGCAAACCACTTGCCCACACGACGCCATACGTGCTGTCTGCCATCTACCCGGTACAATTGAAACCGGGATCCATTCGTGAAGAGCGCACTTCTCCAGCGTGCCAGTAGCCATCGAAGGTGAGCATTTACCCACTGAACTCAGTTACGAAGCCGAACTGCAGTCAGGTCTAGGCCCTGGTGAGGACGACGAGCACRCAGATGAGCTTCCCTGAGACGGTTTCTGACAGTTTGTGCAGAAATGTTTTGGTTGTGCACATTTTAAGGTGGCCTTTGTCCCCAGCACAAGGTGCACCTGTGTATTTATCATGGTGTTTAGTCAGCTTCTTGATATGCCACACCTGTCAGGTGGATGGATTGTCTTGGCAAAGGATAAATTCTCACTAACAGGGATGTAAACAAATTTGTGCACAACATTTTAGAGAAATATGCTTTTTGTGCATATGGAAAATGTCTGATATATTTTATTTCAGCTCATGAAACATGGGAACTTCACTTCATGTTGCCTTTATATTTTTGTTCAGTATATTTCAGGATGTTGTGTATCCCTGGAAATAATAAGAATTAATGTAAACATTACAGTTTAGAAAACGTCGTCTCTTGGCTCAACTTACCCTGGGTATGGGGTAAGTTGAGCCACAGGACAGGGTAAGTTAAGCCGCCTACMCATTTCTGTACTGAATGAAATATTACCACTACCTTTTTTAAACAATGTCTAACTATATTTCTTAAAAACAATTCAACACAATCACAATCACTTTTTTGTCTTTTAATCATTTTAAGCACCTTTTTAACACTGRCATAACACCTAACAAACACTTTGTACTTTTTAAACACTTTTTACAAAGGCCAGGCCCTGTAGTTACCTCATATCCTACTGGGCATAGATGTCAGTTCTAGTTTTGATCACCATTTGGTTGAGTTATCAACAAACAGGAATTCATGATGAAATAAACAAAAAATGTCACCCTGTCATTGGATTAGGATAGAAGTTTGGTGAAAAAAAGACAAAATACCCCTACATCGATGACTTTTTGCAAATTCAATCATTTTTCCATGTTGATTCAACGTCATCACATAGAATGGGTTTTTTTATGACATGGAAACAATGTTGATTCAAGCAGTTTTTGCCCAGTGGGATCCCAGTTATAATGCCTTGCATTACGACTGTCAAGAAAACACTTTGATTTGCTCAACTTGCCATTGGCTCAATTACCCCATAGCCAGTGGCTCAACTTACCCCAAGGCAAACATTTTTACCCTATTAGCCAATACAGCTACAATGATACACTGTCATGCTACGTTTAGAACCTCATATTGAAGCTTATAAAGACCCCAACTGATGTATAAAACAATATAAAAGTATCTACTTTGGTTTAGATACAAGCATCATAACAGCTTTTAACTTGGTGAAAWTYTTTTTTTTTAAATAACTTGCTTACCACTTTTTCCATGTGTTTTTTTCCTTCAAGGACTCCTTGAAATGATGACCTCTTCCTAAATATTTGATCAAATGATAMGTTTTGTGTATGGTTTCCTAGAATTAAGGGTGGCTCAACTTACCCCATTTGCTCAATTTACCCCACTCTCCCCTACATCCTATACACGTTTTGTGTTGAGTTGGTAATGCTGCAGTTTGATTTTCTCCCGCCATTGAACATCACAGATTAAAGTGATGAGATAGATGGTTGGTATAACAACATTTGAGCACCTTGCCTGCCCAGAGGAAAGTGTAACTTTTGATTACCAAGATCATACATGTTGGCTAGATGCTCACTTTAGCTCAATACTTCATTGGGGAAAAAACAGACACACACACACACACACACACACAGGCCAGTATAGGATTACTTCAAAGTTCTTGTTTGAAAAGGTAATTTCAGCACATTGTTGCTTTCATAGCTACACAAAAACCCTTTCATAGGCACAGGCAGACATAAACGTATCCAATGTATATTTTATGGATTTTCTGAACAACCTGAAATTATGGTTACTGCGTTCTCATTACAAAGGAAGAATGCTAGCTCCATTCAATGCGGGTGTCGAGCGCAGGATGTTTGTCAGTGAAGATGAGCGGTTCCACCAGGACAATGAGAGAGACATGTCTGGAAAACTTAATGAGACAAATAATTATGTAAGACGAGCTCATCACCTCGGCTGAGATGACGACCTTTCATTTAGCTGGGACAATTGGTTCTATCCCAGCACTCTATGGAACTGTCCCCAACCTCAGACATCCATCTGTCTATTCTTCTCTGATCTGGGAAGTTCTATGATTCTATAATGAGTGTGACAACCTCATGCATATTCATTAATGCTAAAACTAGAGGTTGAAATATACGTTGGGAGTTCATGACCTACAGTATATGATATAGGTCATGAACTCCCAATGTTGCCTTCAATGGGTCACTCAGACAAAGGGCCCTAATTAATTAAACAATATTGACTTATATAAGTTGTTATAATGAAATGCCATTGATTCTCAAATAACTAATATATCAGCAGTGACCAAAACTACTGGTGTATACATTTAAACCACTAATTAATGGAGTAAACAACTAAACTGAGGCTTGGTAACTAACACTGGAAAAAACTAAAAGTACACTCAGCATATCTTTCTGGGGTTGTTCAATTTACTAAACTGGAGGAATAGGGATCATTGTGCCTCTACAGAGAAAGCTTCCTTTCTAATTAAGAATATGTGCATAACAAAGCAAGTGGCACAATTGGAAACATTTTATTGCCACATTACCTGATTGGTTTTATGAGAAATACAGGGACTTTGAGGCCAGGAAACACAAAAACAAACATTTCAGCACTTTTCTACATCTGTTTGTAGTTTTCAAAGTTAAGSACCCTGCCAAAGTTCATATTAGTGCTAGAGACATCTCAAGGGATGCCCACCATTGCATGACGAAGAGGCCTGCACACAAACAGGCATCCATTTAYTATTGATGCCCTTGCAGGAGCAACCAGAGGCAGTGCTTGTTAGCTTACTTTCCCCAGGTGCAGCTGAGATTCTTTTAAAGGTAGCATGTAGCTATCTGATTCAGTTCAGCGATTCTTTGCCTCACAAAGGGGATAATTTATGATGCAAAGCATCATGTAGGGACAATATGAGAGCACACATTTATAGGGAGTGATTGCAAGCCCAAAGGCATCCAAATGCAATGGGATAGAACCTTCCCTGCCTTTCTTTACATAAGCAAGTGAAATAGACAGAAGATACACGTCATTTGATTTGCACAAAATCCGTCGAGACCTGGGAAGTATCTTGGTCATTATATAATTACGTAAAAGCTGCTTCATGCTTAATTCTACAGGGAATTTAGACAGATATAGAAGTTGTTCTCACCGTGGAGACTTAGAAAGTCACGGGACATCAATTCTTCTCTTTTCATTTTTGCCTTTTCTTTTCACAACTGCCTTCCACAGCAATGGTAAGCAAACAGCACTATCATCCCTAAGGAAATACCATGTTCCCGTTTAATCTGACAGTAATCACATTGGATGCATCTACATTGTTTTTAATTTACTCTCATCAAGATTCAAGACAAGACCACAATCAATTAATGTCAGGAAATGTACAAATGTACAGCGTGAGTAACTGTTTTGATAGTTTCACTTACAATTTACCACTGACATACTGTATCTTAACCTCTGAGAATAACATGAGACAATACCTGAATTGGTTCTTTGATTTTGTTAAGGTTTTTCTGCCCGTAACGAAGTAAACTAATTATAGTTCTAGTCCTGCAATCTCTGCTTTTTAAATTCACTTTGTTGTTTCGTCTGCTGTATTCTCAGCAGGGGAGATAACAGTAAGCTGTGTAGGCTAGGTAAGCGTCTCACACTGTGGTCTGCTCAGGCAGCCTTTCTCCACAGAGCGTGTAGTGTAGTGTACAGTAATCACATCTGTCCCAGGGGACCTGAGCTAGAGAGCCATTGCACAGTTGGAGCTGGAAGCTGCCTGCTTCTCATCGAATCATCTCAATATTGATTTTTCTCTTGCAATGAAACCTCCCTTACTCTGCATTTTTGCTCTTATACCAGCACACAGGGGGACCAAACTGTTATTACACGCTGGGCCCCATCTGCATTTCCTGAAGCAGATAGGGCCATTAACATTGCCCAATTAACTCTTCTTGATTGGATTTCATTGTAGTGTGAGTGTCTGTTGAGAATAATTAGGGCTGGGTTTGATTTTGTTTTATTGACAGGCCTCAGTGTACTGTGTGAGCTAGCAGATGCGGCGACTGAGATCTGCATTCCGTCTTAGTTAAATAGCAGCTTAGTCAGAAAGTGATAGCTGTAGAAACGGTGGCAAATCTTCTACTGTGATGATCCAAAAAGATGATGGAAGACTGAGTGAAGGTTTATCATCTCTGGCAGGGTAGGGTAAACACTTGAAAGGGACAGGTCTCACTCATAATCAACAAGATGGCACAGCTACACCCATCACACCCACTCAGAAAACACACACCATGCCATACCCACCTATGGAACCATATCTGCAAATATCAACAGCGTGCCATAGTTGCACACACACACATACACACAGTGCATTTGGAAAGTATTCAGACCCCTAGATTTTTCCACGTGTAACTTTAATCTACGTTACAGCCTTATTCTAAAATGGGCTAAACTATAATTTTCTAGATGAGATAGATGGTGAGATAGATGGTTATACCAACCATCTATCTCATCACTTTAATCTTTAAACGTTACAGCCTTATTCTAAAATGGGCTAAACTATAATTTTCTAGATGAGATAGATGGTGAGATAGATGGTTATACCAACCATCTATCTCATCACTTTAATCTGTGATGTTCAATGGCGGGAGAAAATCAAACTGCAGCATTACCAACTCAACACAAAACGTGTATAGGATGTAGGGGAGAGTGGGGTAAATTGAGCAAATGGGGTAAATTGAGCCACATCAATCTAGACAAAAATTGATAGTGTACACATTCAAGGATTTTTCTTTATTTTTACTATTTTCTACATTGTAGAATAATAGTGAAGATGTCAAAAATATGAAATAACACAAATGGAATCMTGAAGTAACCAAAAACGTTTTAAACAAATCAAATTCTATTATATATTTGAAATTATTCAAAGTAGCCAACCCTTTGCCTTGATGACAGCTTTGCACACTCTTGGCATTCTCTCAACCAGCTTCACCTGGAATGCTTTTCCAACAGTATTGAATGAGTTCACACATATGCTGAGCACTTGTTGGCAGCTCTTCCTTCACTTTGTGGTCCAACTCATCCCAAACCATCTCAATTTGGWTGAGGTTGGGTGATTGTGGAGGCCAGGCCATCTGATTCAGAACTCCATCACTCTCCTTTTTGGTCAAATTGCCCTTTCACAGCCTGGAGGTGTGTTGCGTCATTGTCCTGTTGAAAAACAAATGTTAGTCCCACTAAGTGCAAACCAGATGGGGTGGCGTATCGCTGCAGAATGCTGTGGTAGCCATGCTGGTTAAGTGTGCCTTGAATTTTAAATAAATCACAGACAGTGTCACCAGCAAAGCACCCCCACACCATCACACATTCTCCATGCTTCACAGTGGGAACCACACATGCAGAAATCATCCGTTCACCTACTCTGCATCTCACAAAGACATAGAGGATTGAACAAAAAGTCGGCAATTCGTTTTTTCATCAGACCAAATTACAGATTTCCACTGGTCGAATGTCCATTGCTCGTGTTTCTTGGCCCAAGCAAGTCTTTTCTTATTATTTGTGTACTTTAGTAGTGTTTTCTTTGCAGCAATTCAACCATGAAGGCCTGATTCACACAGTCTCTGAAAAGTTCATGTTGAGATGTGTCCGTTACTTGAACTCTGTGAAGCATGTATTTGGGCTGCAATCTGAGGTGCAGTTAACTCTAATGAACTTATCCTCTGCAGCAGAGGTAACTCTGGGTCTYCCTTTCCTGTAAGTATTCAGACCCTTTGCTATGAGACTCAAAGTTGAGCTCAGGTGCATCCTGTTTTCATTGATCATCCTTGAGATGTTTCTACAACTTGTGGTAAATTCAATTTGATTGGACATGATTTGGAAAGGCACACACCTGTCTATATAAAGGTCCCACAGTTGACAGTGGATGCCAGAGCAAAAACCAAGCCATGAAGTCAAAGGAATTGTCGGTAGAGCTCCGAGACAGGATTGTGTAGTGGCACCAAAACATTTCTGCCACATTGAAGGTCCCCAAGAACACAGTGGCCTCCATCATTCTTAAATGAAAGCTGTTCAGAACCACCAAGACTCTTCCTAAAGATGGCCGCCCAGCCAAACTGAGCAAACAGGGGAGAAGAGCCTTGGTCAGGGAGGTGACCAACAACCCAATGGTCACTCTGACAGGGCTCCAGAGTTCTTCTGTGGAGTTCCCCTCTGCAGCACTCCACCAATCAAACCTTTATGATAGAGTGGCCAGACRAAGGCACATGACAGCCCACTTGGAGTTTGCCAAAAGGCACCTAAAGGACTCTCAGACAATAAGAAACAAGGTTCTCTGGTCTGATGAAACCAAGATTGAACTCTTTGGCCTGAATGCCAAGTATCACATCTSGAGGAWACTTGGCACCATCGCTACAGTGAAGTACGGTGGTGGTAGCAAAATGCTGTGGGAATGTTTTTCAGCGGCAGGTACTGGGAGACTAGTTAGGATGGAGGGAAAGATGATCGGAGAAAAGTACAGAGAGATCCTTGATGAAAACCTGCTCCAGAGCGCACAGGACCTCAGACTGGGAYGAATGTTCACCTTCCAATAGGACAATGACCCTAAGCACAAGGCCAAGGCAACGCAGGAGTGGCTTTRGGTCAAGTCTCTGAATGTCCTTAAGTGGCCCAGCCAGAGCCCGGACTTCAACCCGATCAAACAACTCTGGGGAAACCTGAAAATACCTATGCAGCGACGCTCCCCATCCAACCTGACAGAGCTTGAGAGGCTCTGCAAAGATGGATGTGAGAAACTCCCCAAATACAGGTGTGTCAAGTTTGTAGCATCATTCCCAAGAAGACTCGAGGCTGTAATCACTAACCAAAGGTGCTTCAAGAAAGTACTGAGTAAAGGGTCTGAATACATAGGTAAATTTGACAATTCAGTTTAATTTTTGGAGATAAACTTGCAAGAATTTGTAAAAACCTGTGTTTGCTTTCTTATTATGGGGTATTGTGTRTAGATTGATGAGAGTGAATCCATTTTAGAATAAGGTTGTAACGTAACAATGTACACACACACACACACACCCACTATGCCATAGCTTCTGATATTCACGTTTCTATAGCTTGAATTATGACTCACCGTTGCGTTGTATGTACTAGTGTGACATGTACAGTAAAAGGGTTTAAGAGCATAGGTCTGTAGGGAGTGTTTTTAACACAGCCATATAGTAACAGCTCTGTAATGCAAAACCTATTGAACCTCATGAAGAGTGAAGCACCTTTTTACAGGAAACCATTCCCTCTTTTGAGTTTGCTTTCGTAAGTGTTCTTGATAGAGCCCCCTGGTTAAATGTGATGAAACGAGACATACCGCCCCTAACCACATCCATCGTTCCAGCCACACTGTGCTCACACAATTAATGGAGTCAGTGCAGTGTGTAAAAAACTGTTTTATGGTTAACAACAAGCACAGTTGAGGAATACCTGCTGGCAGTGCATGATCTGTTTCATCTCTCCATTTCACCATCTATTTAATTGCRGATCACTATGAATCAGATGCCATTTTACAGACTCTCTGCTAGAGAGCTACGTATGAGAGTGTTTAGGTAAAGTGATTGGGAAAAGTACAGCTAACACTTAACTGTTATTCATGAAATTACTGATTGCAGGGGAATAGGCGCCCTGTATCGTGATAGCTGCACTGCAGCCCTGTAGAATTTCAATCAGAGACAGAAGCCTACTGAATTTAGGAAGTTACGGACTTGCCATAAATAAACCATGATTCCACAGAAGTCATGAGTGTTACTACATATGTCATCATATTTTGATGTGAATGGAAAACTTTGTCAAGTAGTCTACTTAGCTATTTATCTTTTTTTATTTTATTTATTCAGGATAGCCCAATTTACACCAGGGTCTCATTCTCGATGAGACCCTCACAAATCAACATGATAATTCAATAAAACAGCAAAAAAGAAACGACAAGATATAGCAGTTACAGATACACTACAATTCAACAACACAAATAAATTACTACAATCTTGCAAACCTCAGTGAACTTTGATTCAACCCAGTGGGAAATAACAGCTTGGACAATACGTAAGGGTTAATCAATGAGGGGCTATGCGTTCTATGGAAAATAATGAACTAATAACTTGGTAGTTGTGTTCCTAGACACGCTAACAGAGTGGAACCGACCTTCCACAGAGTTACATTATTTTCMRGAGAACGCATAGAGCTCCGAGTTGATTATTCCTTTTATACAATGGCTATAATTTAACACATTTGCCGGTAGAAATGTGTTCAACATCCAATGGAAGTAACTAGCAAGTTTGCTAGATAGCTACAGTAGTTGCTGTTGTAACCAAACAAACAGACTTGCTAGTTTAGCTTACCAACCATAACTCATAGCTTGCCATAATGAAAATCAATTAACCTTTTGCTTTCAAAAGCAGATCACACATAGAACATGTAAGAATGAACTATAGCCATTGAATTCTACCATGTAATTTTACCGTGTGTAATAGGGAAATAATGCATCCTCTAGAATGCCCTTCAAGCCAATCAGAAACAAGTGTTCAACAATGTCATGGTATAAAACATTGAAACATTAGTGTGCAATAGAGCAGGACTTCTGTTGGTTAGCAATCTCAGGCTACCAAAACCAAGGAGTTCTGAGTTGGTGATCTACTTCTCAGATAGAGTTTAGTGTGTCAAATCGGAGGGCCTGTTGTCCAGACCTCTGGCAGTCTCTATGGGGGTACCACAGGGTTCAATTCTCGGGCCGACTCTTTTCTCTGTGTATATATATCAATGATGTCGCTCTTGCTGCGGGTGATTCCTTGATCCACCTCTACGCAGACGACACCATTCTGTATACATCTTGCCATTCTTTGGACACTGTGTTAACAAACCTCCAAACGGTCCCATGTGGCTCAGTTGGTAGAGCATGGCGCTTGCAACGCCAGGGTTGTGGGTTCATTCCCCACGGGGGGACCAGGGGGGGGACCAGGATGAATATGTATGAACTATGTATGAACTTTCCAATTTGTAAGTCGCTCTGGATAAGAGCGTCTGCTAAATGACTTAAAATGTAAAAAATGTAAACGAGCTTCAATGCCATACAACACTCCTTCCGTGGCTTCCAACTGCTCCTAAACGTTAGTAAAACTAAATGCATGCTCTTCAACYGATCGCTGCCCGCACATTTATTGCCTTATCTCCTTACACCATTTGACCACATTGTATRTAGATTTTTCTATTGTGTTATTGACTGTACTTTTGTTTATCCCACGTGTAACTCTGTGTTGTTGTTTATTGTCGCACTGCTTTGCTTTATCTTGGCCAGGTCGCAGTTGTAAATGAGAACTTGTTCTCAACTGGCCTACTTTGTTAAATAAAGATGAACWAAAAAATAAAATCAAAACCTTGTTGCAGTCTCGGATGATCAGACTTGCCGCCTGCATTGATAGTTAATCACATTCACAGCATAATTTATGGAGATTAGCATTGGCATGGCCAATCCAAGCCTCTCAATCCACTCCTGCCTCCTCTCCTGCTGACTTCTGGTTGTTGTTGTCCCTGCTAGCCCCTAGCTAGAATCTTTCAGCTAGCTGACTAGTGCCGGTTGCATCTTGTCTCTATGGATACCAGGGTATTAGACTTATTAGATAAGATTACTTTGTTCGTACAGCACTGATGAAGGCATAAGGCCGAAACGTATGCTCTGTTACAAAAACAAAACAAAAAAAGTATATATATATATATATATATATATATATATATATATATATATATAGCACCTTGCAGTTTAACTTTTTGTATTCTTTCGAGCATGGATAAAGTAATTATATAATTTTTTTGCATCTTGGCCTCCTTGGGTTATTCCTTTCATGGTTTTGAGTGCGAGTACTTTTTGAACCCTACAGATATTTTCTCTCCCATGCACCGTCCGCCTTTCATTCTAGCCTGAGCACAAACCCTCATACTGGCTTTCTGTTAGACAAGATGCACATCGGCAAAAATGCAGATGTGCATCAAAGCGATTCAAGAGCAAAAAAACGAACGAGCAATATACAGTATTATCACAGGTCAACCTATAGCCAAGCCTTTGAATGCTGCATCCTCCAAAAATGTAGACGGTCAGTTTATGGCTTGAGCGGAGGGAGCTGGTCAGAGGATGGTAGAAGATGGTGATGGAAAGGATAAGTCTGGGAACCAGCCTGAGTCGTATAGCCACAGGACTTCTCCTCTTCCACTCTGTGTAGCACGCACTTGGGTAATGCCTCAGCAGCTATGGGCACCTAAAGCTCACCACACAAAGTTCAGAATAGCAGCCCTGAGCTGTCCTCACTAGGAACCCTATGCCTCAGCACTGTTGTATTCCTCTTTCTCCCATTCCTCTTCTTGCTTCAGGCGACTTCTCAAATTATGCTCTCAAAAGATCAGGAACTGGCAGCCAGGTGAAGCAAAAAAGCTSGTAGCCTACTGTGTCCAGATGCATTTTTAAAAACAAAAACATTAGTCAGTTAGCTAGCAAGCCAAAATGAATKAACCTGTCAGTCAATCTGCAAATCTGTGGCTCAAAAACAGGAGAAAAAAACCCCCATTGTCATCAAAAACGAACATTTCCGTAACAAAATGTGAGAAAAAACAACAACTTAAAAATAACAAAAATATGTACAATATTTACAGAGCTCTCTGCCTAGGCTTCYACATGGCGCCATGGTAACCACACAACTAAATGTTATGTTGTGCATTAGATGATGCTACCCCTCTGATGTACTGCACATGCATTTTTACATATATTATTATTTATTTTTAGCTTTATTTAACTAGGCAAGTCAGTTAAGAACAAATTCTTATTTTCAATGATGGGCTAGGAACARWRKGTTAACTGCCTTGTTCAGGGGCAGAACGAAAGATTTTTACCTTGTCAGCTCGGGGAGTCGATCTTGCAACCTTTCGGTTACTAGTCCAACGCTCTAACCACTAGGCTACCTGCCACCACATTATATGACAAAAAGACACTCAAAATAACATAAATAGACAAAACAGACAGGAGACAGAACCGACACCACCCGTCGCCATTAGTGGCAGAATCTTTTGGGGTTGTTGGTATTTTCGGAATCAGCCCACCATTTGGACTCAGCACATCAGTTGATTCTGTTGATTTAAAAATACATGTTAGCCAGTCATAAAGTCCGCAGTCAACATCAGAAGACATGATTATGTTCTTCCGGTTCCTGCCATTAGAATAGAGTTACTACTGTCATCAGCCTCATGGCATTCGAAATAAGAATACTAAAATGTACATGAGCCTTCTTATGATGGGATAAAGGTCAGCCATTTTGGTCAGGGAGTCGGTCAACCATACATGGTTTGCCAGTGTTGTGATAAGATAGTGTAAAATAATGAATTTGAAGAATTTATCTGCACTGTATATTTRATAGCTAGCTAGCCAGACAGTTTAAGAGGAATGATTCCATTGATTAAAATTACATTTACCTGGCCGGCTCTCAGGGCTCTAAATTAAGGGCGCCCCGTCATCCCGGGGACAATAAAGAATGTGGCTAGGGCTGTTCAAAACAGACTTTGGGACAATTGCGGGACGATAGGCCAGAAAAATAGCAAATGTATACAACAGTGGTTCCATACTAAAATGTTTAAACACAAAGACGGGGCTCATGAAACAGATCACAACGTTTAGCTTAAAAGTTAATCAACTATAAATAGTTCACATTACAAGCACAGCAGTGTGTTCACTTTTCTCGGCCATCTGCGTGAATGTTCCAAAAATGCTATTATGTGAGACCACCATTAACAAACGTGCAGTTTTTATAATGCGACAGAGATGGATAAACAGCCAAATGGTAGAAACYTAAAAAGAGGAAATATCTCAATATACAACAATAGGATTGTGCCTTACTATAGGATTATAATGATGACAGAACTATGTGAGTTCGTATTTTGAATTTCATGGTCGCACATTGAGATTTGTGGTTGCAAGTATGATTCGTAAATCTGTCATTTAATTTCAGAAGCTTGTTTCGTGATGTTTGAAAGATTTAACAACGGTCGCAAGCTGTATCTTGACATTTCAATACATTCAGTAAGATTTGCAAGTCTAATTTATWTTCAGAATTATTGCAAGTCTATTTATGAGTATGAATATTCTGCTGTGAATCAAAAATACACTTGCAGATTTTGAATCTGCATGCACTCGGAGTTCTGTCACTGTTGTCATGTTACCAAGAGATTCGTAAGTTTGTAAAAAGTTTGTAGAAAGAGATTCGCAAGTAAAAATGTTATTTGCACTCTGGAGGCGGGACCATTTACTCCTGACCAATCAGTTCCCTCTGCCAAAACCACAGCGGCCTAACCATTGCCTGGATTGTTCCATCAATCAAATCTCAGGAATTAGCTTTCCACATGAGAAAGAGAGAATGAGGTATATTAAACCAAACGATCTACCTGAAAGTAATCATCTCTTTCATATGTGTTCATATATTGTTTTATGAAAAGGCAAGACAGTAGTTTGYTTATCAAGTGAAATATAATGGTACACTTCAGACAAACTCCAGATCAGCCATTGTATTGACAGCCACTATTGCGTTAGCTAGCCGGCCTCTGACATTCATCCTAGCTTTACTATCAACTGGCTAGCTTTATTAGGCAGCATTAGATGAGAGGGGAAAACAAATATATTTGCTAATTAACCATCTTGATTGATAAAGTTGATTATAAATGCCATTAGCTAACTAGATAGCTAAATTGAAACTGCTGGGGGAAAGCTAGCTCGCTAACTCCCACCATCATCCCTGCAGTGTAGCTAATGTTAGCTAGGTTTGTAGAAAATAAAACATATTTGCTAGATATATTTTAAAGACTTGTTACTGACTTTTGAACACTTATAAACCACTTAATTCCAGTGCCTGTTTAYTGATTAATTTCCAAATACTGCAAATTAATTAGCTAGCTAAAAGTAAACTGGTGACAACTTGATCAAACTTACGAATATGTAAAACAGTTTACAAAAAGTCAAGGGGTCTGAATACTTTCCGAATGCACTGTACCTTTAAACCAAAATGAATGAAACGCATGTCCAACGCAGCTGTTTGTTGAGGAAAAACACGTCTTTTTTTTATTGGTTGATGGATAGTCTACTTTTCTAACAGACAGCACAACCCAAGCCTAGACCCCCTTGTTTTACTAATTGGTGTTTTGACGAATCAGATCCGCTCTTAAAAAGATGTGATTGATCAAAAGACCAATTAGTGGGGGAAAAAATCTGAATTGGGCTGCCTGTCTAAACACAGCCAGAGACAAGTGAATATAAGTCAGTTCTTGTGTTCATAGCAGTTTGTATGAATTTGAGTGGTTACATACAGTACATGTTAAATGGCTACGAGAGAGATAAGGACACTCTTGCTGTAATCAAACGGAAGGTACCACTGAAGGCCCAGTATTCAGGCAGGTATCTTGAAGCAGATGTGTGTCACCATCCAGGTCCTTGTCACAGCACGCAATTGCCTGATGTGAAGATGACAATATATACATTATGTAAGTTTAACCACCAAAGCCTAGTTAGCATTTACTGTACATGTTGCTGAACAATCCAACAATTTTGTTAGTGTCATTGATATAAATGGGCAATTCAAATACAATATCCAGTTCATAAGCATTGACTGTAATACCTCTAGGGTCCTGTGGTGGTCTGGCTGCTTTCCAGTGATCTTACTCCCTCTCCACCTGAAATGCAATAACAAAAACATGAATAACATTAAGCCTAGTCAGTCAGTAACTTGGCTAACTAGGCTAATTAAACACTCAAGTAAATGTGGACATCAGCCAAATGATACCCAAACAGCCTAATAGTCTATTTGCAGTGAAATTGAGGGTGCATTGTTTTGCCAACTTTTTAAGTCATCAATTAATCAATAAACAGCCAGTGGAATGAGTGTTGAAAAGTCAGTTACAAGTCTTTAAAATATAAATAGCAAATATGTTTATTTTCTAGAAACCTAGCTAACATTGGCTAAACTGAAGTGATGATGGTGAGTTAGCGAGCTAGCTTTCACCCAGCAGTTTCAATTTAGCTAGCCATCTAGCAAGCTAATGGTATTTATAGTCAACTTTATCAAATCAGGTGGTTGACTAGCAAATATATTTGTTTTCCCCTCACATATAAAGCTGTCTGTTAAAGCTAGCCAGTTGATATTTAAGCTAGGGTCAATGTCAGAGGCCAGCCAGCTAACGCAATAGTGGCTGTCAATGCAATGGCTGGTCTGGAGTTCGTCTGAAATGTATCATTAGTTTGTTTACCATATTAAATATACTGTCATGTATTTTCACAAAAGAATATGAACACAGATAAAAGAGAGACTACTGTCAAGTAGATTGTTTTGGTTTAATTTTCATCACCCTCTGTTGCTCATGTGGGTAGCTAGTTCCTGAGATTTGTTTGATGGAGCAAAACATCACGTTTAAGTTATGACCCAGATGCAGACAGTGTTGAAGAAACAAAAGTGTATTCTTTAAACAGGGGCAGGCAACAATAGGTCAAGGCAGGCAGGGGTCAACAATCCAGAGAGRGTGTAAKGGTCCAGAAGGCAGGCAGTCTCAGGGTAAGCAGGGGTCAAAACTGGGAAAGACTAGAAAACAGGCRCAAAAAYATGCAGGAGCAGGGAAACAAACACTGGTAGGTTCTACAAACAAAATTAATTGGCAACAGACAAACAGAACACAGATATAAATACACAGGGGATAATGGGGAAGATGGGCGACACCTGGAGGGGGATGGAGACAATCACAAAGACAGGTGAAACGGATCAAAGTGTGACAACAGGCAATGGTTAGGCAGCTGTGGTTTTGRCAGAGGGAACTGATTGGTCAGGAGTTAAAGGTACTGCCCCAGAACATACAAAACYTTTTATAAGCTTACGAATCTCTTCGTAACGTGACAACAGTGACAGAACTCAGAGCGTGCGCAGATTCAAAAACTGCAAGTGTTTTTTTGATTCACAGCAGAATATTTATACTCGTAAATGGACCCGTAATAATTCTGAAAATAAATTATACTTGCAAATCTTATTGAATGTATTCAAATGTCACGTTACAAGTTTGCGACCTTTGTTAATTCTTAAACATTTGTATGTCGTACTTGCAACCAAGAATCTCAATGTGCGAACACGAAATTAAAATACAAACTCACATAGTTCTGTCATCATTATAATCCCATACCTTACTGCCTTTTGACAACGACATGACTGGCAGGCATCGCATATGTAATTATTTAAGTTATGGAAATATACAATATTAGAATATCATTCCAATGTTGGGAAAATAGGCCTATTAGAATACACATTTTACTCTCTCCGCCGTCCCGGAGCTGAGGTTTCGTGTGCCGGGAGTTGCTGTGGCATTTGCATTATCTGTAGGCTATGGCTAGTTACTATGGATGAATATGAATATGAATATGGTTGTATCTCCCTGGTCTGAAACGAATGCACTGTAAAAAAATGTTTTTGCAACATTGGGTTGTTTAAGTAGCACTTAACTTTGTGGCTGTGGAATCTTAGTCTGGTTGACAGCTCTCTCAGCTCTTTCTCGCTGTCTAATTACGTGGGTCTCGTCATTCAGGCTAGTGGAATCTGACTTTGTGGCTAATGGTAACCCGCTTTCCGCCCATTCAACAAGTGGAAGCAGAGAACATTGAATTTTACGATTTTTTAAAAGAGAGTGGAACAGACAGAGGGGACAGAAGGTGCACCACAATCACTGCCGACATGATAAGAGTTGCAGCTCATGTCAGATCCTCATGTCAGTTCAAACACTCAGGTCATGACAACTTAACGTTTGGCTTAGCTAGGCCAAGTAGATAAGGTAGGTTTGACCAGCCTCATCCTGAGTATAGCTGACTAACGTTAACTAACTAGCTAGCTACACAGAGACATATTTGCTTACTAGCCCACATGTATGGTAGCTACATTTGAGCTATGATGAATGGCGCCGAAATGTCAAGCCCCGATGTGGGCATCATCTCGACGTGTTTCTGATGACACCCTGTGGTGTCAAGTGGAGAAACAAGTATTATTCTGTGTTTGGATAGCGCTCTTCAAGCTACACCAATTTTGCTATGCAGAATCAATGTTTTGGCGTTTTGTTCGAATTTGTAATTATCTTTGTCAAGTTTGACTGGCATTTTAACTCATGCAATTCCTAAATTGTATACAATTCTAATACAGTGTTTGCAACCCCTAACAGTTACTGCATGCCAATTTATGCTACACCTATGGAGMAATTATAGAATTAGAATTAAAGTTTAATAACCAGAATATTGTTATTTATTTTCTTCCTTAATTCTAGGTGCCATCAATGCCCACTGAAAAGACCAACAGATACTAGGCCAAAAGGAGGAGGAAATGGCTGCCAGATTGGAAGAGGAACTTGGACTTTGCTTGTTATGAGGACGAGGCTGCCCTGATGTACTTTGAAACCTGCAGAGCAGTACCGACGAAAGCATGTACCATGGCGTCAGTGGGGAAAAGGTAAGGGTGAGAACCCAGAAAGAACATGCTGCCACAACAGCACTTAAAGATTGTGAGGGGTCTCTGGCAGCAAACACATATCCAGAAAGAGCCCCTCTGACGATGAGGTTGGACAAGATGGACCTGGCGGCAAAAGACCAAATGGACAAGCTCTTCAACATTGCTAAAGAAGAGGTTTTCCCAAGCTGGTGAAGCTCCACCAAATGAACAGGTTGGACTAGGACAAACCTATACAAAKTACTAGGATTGCTGCTCTTTCATTGGAATCTTTTTTTTAATTCGTAATTTTTTTTAACCTTTATTTAACTAGGCAAGTTAATTCTTATTTACAATGACGGCCTATCCCGGTCAATTGTGCGCCACCCTATGAGACTCCCAATCACGGCCGRATGTGATACAGCTTGGATCAAACCAGAGACTGTAGTGATGCCTATTGCACTGAGATGCAGTGCCTTAGACCGCTGCACCACTCAGAAGTCATTGTATGACTGAGAAGATTCTTCACTCTAACGTCAGACTCCTCCCAAGATACACTATATATACAAAAAAGTATGTGGACATCCCTTCAAATTAGTGAATTCAACTATTTCAGCCACACCCATTGCTGACAGGTATATAAAATCTAGCAGACTGCCATGCAATCTCTATAGACTAAGATTGGCAGTAGAATGGTCTTACTGAAGAGCTCAGTGACTTTCAATGTGGCACCGCCATAGAATGCCATCTTTCCAATAAGTCAGATTGTAACATTTCTGCCCTGCTAGAGCTGCCCCGGTCAGCTGTAGTTGCTGTTGTGAAGTGGAAACATCTATGAGTAACAAGGGCTCAGCTGTGAAGTGGTAGGCCACACAAGCTCACAGAACAGGACCGCTGAGTGCTGAAGCAAGTAGAACATACAAATCCTCAGTTTCAACACTCACTACCGAGTTCCAAACTGCCACTGGAAGAAACTTCAGCACAATGACTGTTTGTCGGGAGTTTCATGAAATTGTTTTCTTGGCACAAAAATTAAACAAGAGCTGTGCGAGTCACTGGTAAGCATCTGGTGTGTGGAACATCACCTTGAGCTTTTTAACCTGGACAGTGTCAAGGTCTTGCTTATGCTCTCTGAACTGAAACTTACTCTAAACGGCATCTACAAGCAATGCTACCAGTCTTCAAAGGTTGTTCACAGACCACTTTAGCCACATCCTGTAGGCAGGTAGGTGGCCGGTAGCCTAGTGCTTAGAGCATTGCCCAGTAACCAATAGGTTGCTAGAWCGAATCCCTGAGCTGACAAGGTAAAAGTCTATTGTTCTATCTCTGAACAAGGGAGTTAACCCACTGTTCCTAGGTTGTCATTGTAAAATAAGAATTAGTTCTTARCTGACTTGCCTAGTTAAATGTGAGGACTTCAAGTCCTCCACAGATGCAATGCTTGAGTGTCTGGAGCTCAAATWAGTTGTCCACCGCCCCTTCAGCCGCAGGTGTTGTGGTAGTGCTTACTGCAAKGGACTGTTGGGAGGCCAGATCAGTTTTCACACATTAGGGTAATGCTAGAGATAATGCTAGTCTTTTCCATGAGCTCATCCTGCTGTGAGTGAGGGTTCTCAGCCATGATGAGCATCAAGTCCGACTAGAGGTTCAGCCTGTCCACCAGCATGATGAACAGTCTGCTGCTGATCTCCATCTATGGCCCGGAGACTGAGGACTACAAGGCATAGAGGACTGTTATCAAGTGGTGGCGTTTAAAAAGGTCAAGGTGACCATTCTTCAATGGGTGAAGCAGAGAAAGTGATGTTTGGGGGAACACACACACGTTCTTTATTGTATGTTGTCGTGTTATGTGATTTAATGGGGCAGCTGGTGGGGCACTGTAATATCTCTAACTTAAGTATATTCAGTAGCCAGTTCACAATAACATTGTTCTCTCTTAGATATTTTGCATACATGAGGTTAGCATATTCAATTAAGAAATGATCATTATTAATAATATATTGGATGTTTCTGTTTTCATTAAGATGCAAAAAGTTTTTTTCTTAACAAATTAAGTTTATGTAATATAGACAGTCAGTATCCGGTCTTTTTTCCAGGAAGGAGGAAAAAAACCCCAACATAATATACTTAAAGACTGACGGCAAATGACCCTAGACCAATGTTGATATATTAAAATGTTACAACAAAAATAGTATTTACATTTTGGGATGGTTAAAATTCAGTTTGGGACAGTTGAAATTGCACTTCGGGACTGTAATGGGATGGGAAATATCAAAGCATTTCGGTGGCCCCCCTCTTGACTGTGGACAGGAAATGTTTAAGTTTTAAAGTAAATTTCCTGCAATTCTACACATATGCCATGGTGCAATTCACCCATTTTGCGATTGATGCAGAGCAACCTGCTATTTTATAACAAATTTTCCCAGATCTGTGCCTCAACACAATCCTGTCTCGGAGCTCTGTCAACTGTGGACCTTATATAGACAGGTGTGTGCCTTTCCAAATCTGTCCAATCAATTGAATTATCGCAGGTGGACTCCAATCAATTTGTAGAAACATCTCAAGGATGATCCATAGGAACAGGATGCACCTTAACTAAATTTCGAGTCTCATAGCAAAGTGACTGAATACCTACAGTTGAAGTCGGAAGTTTACATACACTTAGGTTGGAGTCATTAAACTTGTTTTTCAACCACAAGACACACAAATGTCTTGTTAACAAACTATAGTTTTGGCAAGTCGGTAGGACATCTACTTTGTGCTGACACAATCATTTTCCAACAATTGTTTTAAGACAATATTTCACGTATAACTCACTGTATCTACAATTCCAGTCGGTCAGAATGTTACATACACTAAGTTGACTGTGCCTTAAACAGCTTGGAAAATCCATAAAATGATGCCATGGCTTTAAAGCTTCTGATAGGCTAATTTACATAATTTGAGTCAATTGAGGTGTCTGTGGATGTATTTCAAGGCCTCCTTCAAACTCTAGTTCCTTAACATGTTGACTATCATGGGAAATCTAAACCAATCACCAAGAACAGAGAAAAAAAATGGTAGACCTCCACACAGTCTGTTCATCCTTGGAGCAATTCAAACGCCTGAAGTACCACGTTCATCTGTACAACAACAGTACGCAAGTATAAACACCATGGACTACGCAGCCGTCATACCGTCAGGAAGGAGACGCGTTCTGTCGTCCTAGAGACATGAACGTACTTTGGAATAAAAAGTGTAAATAATTCCAGAACAACAGCAAAGGACCTTGTAGAAGATGCTGGGAAACAGGTCCAAAAGTATCTATATCACAGTAAAACGAGTCCTAAGACACACCATCCCACCTGAAGCACGGGGGGCAGTCATCATGTTGTGGGGGTGCTTTGCTGCAGGAGGGACTGGTGCACTTCACAAAATAGATGGCATCATAGAGAGAAAAATAATTTATATATTGAAGCAACATCTCAAGACATCAGTCAGGAAGTAAAGTCTTCCAAATGGACAATGACCCCAAGCATACTCTCCAAAGTTATGGCAACATGGCTTTAGGACAACATAGTCAAGGTATTGGAGTGGCCATCACAAAGCCCTGACCTCAGTCCTGTAGAAGATTTGTGAGCAGAACTGAAAAAGTTGTGCGAGCAAGGAGGCCTACAAACCTGATCAGTTCACCAGCTCTGTCAGAGGAATGGGCCAAAATTCACCCAAATTATTGTGGAAGGTTTGTGGAAGGCTACTCTAATCGTTTGACCCAAGTTAAACAATTTAAAGGCAATGCTACCAAATACTAATTGAGTGTATGTAAACTTCTGACCCACTGGGAATGTGATGGAAGAAATAAAAGCTGAAATGAACCCTTCTCTCTACTATTATTCTGACATTTCACATTCTAAAAAATAAAGTGGTGAACCTAACTGACCTGAAACCGGGAATATTTACTAGGATTAAATGTCAGGAATTGTGAAAAACTGAGTTTAAATGCATTTGGCTTAGGTGTATGTAAACTTCCGACTTCAACTCTATGTATTTTCTGCTAAAATGTAAAAAGAAACAGTTTCGCTTCGTCATTATGGGGAATTGTGTGAAGACTGATGAGGATTAAAAAATAAAAAATAAATTTAGAATACGACTGTAACGTAACAAAATGTGGAAAAATTGAAGGGGTCTAAATACTTTCTGAATGCACCGTATGTACGGTGTAAGGTCGAGCATTGAATTGCAAACACAGATTCAATCATTACAATCAGGGAGGTTTTCCAATGCCTCAAAGGCACATAAAAAAGCAGACATTGATTATCCCTTTGAGCATGGTGAAGTTATTATTTACTCTTTGGATGGTGTATCAATACACTCAGTTACTACAAGGATACAGACGTCCTTCCTAACTCAGTTGCCGGAGAGGAAGGAAACCGCTCAGGGATTTCACCATGAGTTACAGAGTTGTATGGCGGTGACAGGAGAAATGGCTGTGATATGAGGAAACTGCCGATGGATCAACAACATTGTAGTTACTCCACAATACTAAGCTATTTGACAGAGTAAAAAGAAGGAAGCTTGTACAGAATACAAATATTCCAAAACATGCATCCTGTTTGCAACAAGGCCCTAAAGTAATACTGCAAAAAAGGTGGCAAAACAATTAACTTTTTAGTCCTGAATACAGTGTTATGTTTGGCAAATCCAATACAACACATTACAGAGTACCACTCTCTATTTTTTCAAGCATAGTGGTGGCTGCATCATGTTATGGGTATGCTTGTAATCGTTATGGACTGGGGAGTTTTTCATTATAAAACAATTGTGGAATGGAGCTAAGCACAGGCAAACACTTAGAGGAAAACCTGGTTCAGTCTGCTTTTCACCAGAAATTAAAATCAACTTTCAACAGAACAATAACCTTAAACACAAGGCCAAATCTACAGTGGAGTTGCTTACCAAGAAGACAGTGAACGTTCCTGAGTGTCTGGGTTACAGTTTTGACTTAAATSTACTTGAAAATCTATAGCAAGACCTGAAAATAGTTGTCTAGCAATGATCAACAACCAATTTGACAGAGCTTGAAGAATTTTGAATGGAATAATAGGCAAATGTTGCACAATSCYGGTGTGGAAAGCTCTAAGAGAGTTACCCAGGAAGACTCTGAGCTGTAATCGCTGCCACAGGTACATCTACAAATTATTGACTCMGTTTGAATACTTATGTAAATGAGATATTTCTGTATTTCATTTTCAATACATTCACTAGAATGAAAACAAGTTTTTAGCCACTTTGTCATTAAGGGTTATTGTGTGTAGATGGTTGAGGAAAAAAATATTATTTAATACATTTGTATTCAGGCTATAACACAACAAAATGTGGAGAATGTCAAGGGGTATGAATACTTTCTGAAGGCACTGTATAGAGAAATGTTTTACAAAACCTGTATAAACTGTATTTTCTRTATAATTATATGATAATATTCTATTGCACAATTTAGGATGTATCACACGCCTTACTTTTATTAGTAAARTCAGGATAATGCCTCTGGTGCCATTAATTCCAATTAGGCTGGTTATGATTTCTCTCTGTCATTTTCACYGTATTCTGTAACTTGAAGGGTTTATGAGATAGCCCCTCTAGTAATTTAAATGGATCTCTATKATCAGCTTTGGATGTGAATAGCAAACTCTATGTTTCCTATCATTAGCTTGTTTTATGCTAYTTTTGTGTCACTGATGGTACAAGAAGCAACATTAGGCCTGGAGTATGGAGCACTCTCTTCTGGCCAGAATATATCACTAGAATATCTAAACTCATCACTTTAATCTTGTGCTAATGTTACTTGCCAGCCAATTATCTACTACATTCAATAGATTATCATTAAACATTAGCCTACAGTAGGTAGAATAATTGTGGGATATAGTCATTAGGCTAGTCAGACTGACAAATGATTAGCAAGGATTAATGATCAGAACAGCTAGTAAGCTAGTTGCATGTCTTTCATATTTTATTTGAAACATTGATTTGCTGCATTTGTCATTAGCCAGCCTGGCCTCAGGCATTTACATATGATATTACATGTTATTTTGTTTCCCTTGAATACCTACGATACATTTTTTTTAAATCTAGTTACTTTTAAAGTCCAAAGCAGCCATTTTTATCTTAATATCAAATCATTTCTGGGTAAGTACTTGACTGTGATAGTTTTCAATTCAAATGGTCAAAAATATAAGAAAATAGCTTCTAGGAGCAGTAGTGTATGCTTCTATCAATGTAATTGTCTGCATAATTTCCAATCCCCCATATTTGGTTGTTATATTTAAAAAATATACAAAATGTAATACATTTCATTGTTATTTTTTAAAAATGTCTTTATTATTTCAGCCTAACCATACACCCCTTGTGACTGGTTATAGGTAACCAGTCACAATCTGGTTACCTATAAGTACAAACATAGTTATGTTTTGTGGTTATTTCCAGATATATTCAAAMCTACCCACAATGCACTATTTCTAACATAATATGGAGGATCTACTCTGTGCTACCATTGGATGGGCCCCAGCCATCAACCTGTAAGTCTCTGCTCTTTTGAACTGTGGTTATGTTTTGGTTGTGCTGTGTTAGTTGTGTTCTAACTGGTCTCTGATATTTGGACTGTAGCTTGCATACCGTAACTGTGCTGGTTGGCTAGGCTGGTTATGCTAATAGCTAATGTTAGTTGGCTAAATAACTMATGTTAGCTGGCTGACTAGCTTGCTGGCTAAGATAACGCAATATAGCTAACATTCTTAGATATCTGGTYAGAAGGCATTATGTATTTCCAAAACTTTGATTTACAGTACTTTAATGTAGCTGTAAACTGGGTCCTGATAGCACGTTTTTGCTTGTAAGTTTGGTGAAAATTAAGTGCCAACAATTTGGTTTAATWTGAAGTTATACATTTGAAGCTATTTCTGTTGGACGTTACATTATAGGGAATAGACTGGCTTGCTGGGTTCTCCATATTACATCACACCCCGGAAAAACATTTTCCGACATGACTACGGCATTTTTCGGAAATCGAATTGGTTTTACGTACTAACCCCAAAAACTGTAACTTTGCATTGGGACTTTTGATGGGTATACTAACGCAAATTCATATGTTACATGTGGTTATGTTTATGCTACCTACCCTTCAAACAATACTTTTTCCAGAAAATACCTTAGGCATGTCATTAGACTGCATAAAATTAGCTTACAGTTCCATGAGCGGGAGAAAATATGCCGACAGACATTGTAGAATGACTATCAGCAATAYGTGTAGCTAGACATTGTCAACACTTCATGAGCTAGAAACGAAATTTCTCATTTACACATTTGATTCCGATTGGTTTTTAGTTACAAAATACTCATAAAAGAAACATGACAGMGATATAATTATTCTACWAAACMMTGCTAATGACATGCTATCYCAATAGATTAGTTAGCATGGTTAGCATGGTAGTAGAAAACAAGCTATGCAACTCAACAGAGTTTYCAAACTGATATTGACAACACTGTGTTCTTGATTAACACACTCTCTGTCTAGAAACAAAACAAAATGGAAAAATGGAAAATTAATTTTGCTCCAATTAACTCTTTGTGGTAATCTCTCTARCAAGCTTGTGATGGTATCTGACTGGTGCTTTTTCTCACTCACGGGCTGATAGAACATTCTATGCTCATCTACAATACCATAGGGCCCTCTAGAGGGATGTATTGACTAAGGAAAAACCCAAATTCTACAGTCGCGGCCAAAAGTTTTGAGAATGACACAAATATACATTTTCACAAAGTCTGCTGCCTCAGTGTCTTTAGATATGTTTGTCAGATGCTACTATGGAATACTGAAGTATAATTACAAGCATTTCATAAGTGTCAAAGGCTTTTATTGACAATTACATGAAGTTGATGCATAGGGTCAATATTTGCAGTGTTGACTCTTCTTTTCCAAGACCTCTGCAATCCGCCCTGGCATGCTGTCAATTAACTTCTGGGCCACATCCTGACTGATGGCAGCCCATTCTTGCATAATCAATGCCTGGAGTTTGTCAGAATTTGTGGGTTTTTGTTTGTCCACCAGCCTTGAGGATTGACCACAAGTTCTCAATGGGATTAAGATCTGGGGAGTTTCCTGGCCATGGACCCAAAATATCGATGTTTTGTTCCCCGAGCCACTTAGTTATCACCTTTGCCTTATGGCAAGGTGCTCCATCATGATGTAAAAGGCATTGTTCGTCACCAAACTGTTCCTGGATGGTTGGGAGAAGTTGCTCCGGAGGGTGTGTTGGTACCATTCTTTATTCATGGCTGTGTTCGTAGGCAAAATTGTGAGTGAGCCAACTCCCTTGGCTGAGAAGCAACCCCACACATGAATGGTCTCAGAGCTTTACTGTTGGCATGACACAGGACTGATGGTAGCGCTCACCTTTGTCTTCTCCGGACAAGCTTTTCCAGATGCCCCAAACAATCGGAAAAGGGATTTATCAGAGAAAATGACATTACCCCAGTCCTCAACAGTTCAATCCCTGTACTTTGCAGAATATCAGTCTGTCCCTGATGTTTTTCCTGGAGAGAAGTGGCTTCTTTGCTGCCCTTCTTGACACCAGGCCATCCTCCAAAAGTCTTCGCATCACTGTGCGTGCAGATGCACTCACACCTGCCGCTGACATTCCTGAGCAAGCTCTGTACTGGTCGTGCCCCGATACTGGAGCTGAATCAACTTTAGGAGACGGTCCTGGCGCTTGCTGGACTTCTTGGGCGCCTGAAGCCTTCTTCACAACAATTGAACGGTCTCCTTGAAGTTCTTGATGATCCGATAAATGGTTGATTTAGGGCAATCTTACTGGCACTAATATCCTTGTCTGTGAAGCCCTTTTTGTGCAAAGCAATGATTACGGCACGTGTTTCCTTGTAAGGTAACCATGGATGATAGAGGAAGAACAATGATTCCAAGCACCACCCTCCTTTTGAAGCTTCCAGTCTGTWATTCGAACTCAATCAGCATGACAGAGTGATCTCCAGCCTTGTCCTTGTCAACACTCACACCTGTGTTAACGAAAGAATCACTGACATGATGTCAGCTGTTCATTTTGTGGCAGGGCTGAAATGCAGTGGAAATGTTTTTTGGGGATTCAGTTCATTTGCATGGCAAAGAGGGACTTTGCAATTAATTGTAATTCATCWGATCACTCTTCATAACATTCTGGAGTATATGCAAATTGCCATCATACAAACTGAGGCAGCAGACTTTGKRAAAATAATATTTGTGTCATTCTCAAAACTTTTGGCCACGACTGTACACTGGTGTAAATTATGTGGTTCACATCCTCCCMTCCTGAATCTGCATGTGTCCATGCATGTACTACTCTCACCTTAAGTCGTAGGAGTCAACTGGCTGATGTCGGGGAATAAGTAAAGCCCTGGGAGAATGCTTGGTGTAAACCATTTTAGAATAAAATGCATAACTAAGAGTAGGTGGTTGCGCAGGGATTTGTTAGTCAGTCTTTCAGGTTCTGCTCTTTGCCTGCAGATCTTCTGACTTCTGTTTCCTCTTCTTCCTCTTCTATTGTATTCACTGGCTCCGGATTCCTCTTCGCCACCCTTCATTACATTCCTCTACTCTTGAACTGTAGATTCCTCATCTTTTCTTTCCTCCACAGGATCCAATCCTCTTTCCCCTTTCCTTTCCTCAACAGGTTCTACATCCTCCACTTCATCTCCTGGATCCTCTTCAACAGGTAAGTCCTCCGCTCTAAGATTCACTTCGGCAGGTAAGTACACCTCTCTTTCAGGATCTCTTCCTTCCAGCACCACTGTAGGTAGGGATGTCTCAGCTTCAGATTCAACTCTTCCACAGGATTCAACTCTTCCACAGGATTCATCTCAGCGCGGTCATCTTCTGGAGTAGGATTGACACTTGCTTGAGGGATTTCATGGACAATGGTGATTGTCAGGTAAGTTCTCTTTCTGAGCATACTGAGGGTAGTAGTACTCCACCTCTTTATCATTTCCTCCTTGTTGTTCTGTCTCATCTTTCTCCTCAGATACTTGACTTTGCTGAGGAGTTGTTGGTTGTGGTCTCTCTGTTCACTGTTTTAGTCCTCTTCAACAGCAGATCCTGGTGTAGCGTCCTCTCTGGAAGGTCAGAGGTTTCCAATGCTACGACGTAGACTGGGGAGTACACGGTCTGGCTCCATCTGCCAGCTTTCTTGTGTTTCCCTCGTATTACGACATTCCCGATAAGCACACAGTCTCTTGCCTCAAGKATGGACTCTCTGACTATCAGGTTGGACCCCTTMTTGTTCCACTGTGCAGTCTTCTCGCTSTGTAGATTGCGATCTTGTAGAGCTCTTGGAAACTTTCCCCAAACTTCTTGACGTTCTCAGTGTGAGTAAATGTCCTTTGACCTTCTGGGCACAGTCCGAACACCACATCGATGGGAAGGCTTGGCTGTCTTCCTAACATCAACTGGTATGGGGAGCACCCAGTTGTGTCATTCTTGGTGCAGTTGTAGGCATGAAACAAGGGTTGTACGAAGTTACGCCACTTCACCTTGTCTTCCTCTTGAAGTGAAGCATTTCAAGGAGTGTCTGGTTGAAGCGTTCCATGGGATTGCCAYGTGGATGGTAGGGTGTAGTTCTTGATTTCTTTATCCCGAGCAGCTGACAGAGATCTTTTATGACGGCGGACTGGAAGTCRCGGCCTAGGTTGCTGTCGAGGCGCTCAGGGAAACCATAGTGGATGAAGAAGTTGTTCCACAGTGCCTTGGCAACAGTCTTTGCTTTCTGGTCTGCAGTAGGAATGGCAACAGCAGAACTTAACAGCAGAACTTAGTGAAATGGTATGTGATGGCCAAGATGTTCTTCATGTCTCTGCCAAACCAGGTTCTAGGGAGAGGTAGTCCATTCACACAAAATTGAGAGGTCGACTGGTCTTGATGTTTACTAGAGGGGCATGCTTCTCGGCCTTTGCCTTCTGTTTGATGCATCTTTCACAGTTCTTGATCTATAGACATCCTGGGCCAATAGAATCTGTGCGGACGAGATCCGTTGTCCTGTCGATTCCCATGTAGCCAACTGCATCGTGGCGACCTTCGAAAGCCATATCTCTGTATTTCTTTGGGACAAAGAGTTAGTAGAATGCTTCCCCTCTGTTCATCCGTTTTCTGTACAGGACTCCGTTGTTGAGTACGAGCTGATCCATGACTTCCTGCTGCTTAATGCGGTACGACAGACATTTCCCAGTGGTGACAATGGTAATTACTCTGCTGATGGTGGGATCATTCCTCTGCTCTGCAGTCCAATCTTGCTGTGACATTTTGGGAAGAGTGCTTGAACCAGGAAGTAGATCAGCGTGGGAGAACTTAGCTGGTATGGTATCCATGGTGAGACACTAGACAGCGGCAGATGAGTCAGTACTGACATCTTCCAGTGCTGGAAGATCTTGAGAGTGGATGTCTCTGACAGACAACTTTCACAACTTATCTAGGGAACAGGGGTTCATTGTCTTCCTTCATGAATCGAGCAATGAACTGCTGGACTCTGTTGTCTTTGGCTTAGGAGCTGAGATCAGTCTCTGCTTGGTTGTGTGGACATCTGGACAGTCTGCGTCTTGATTCCTCTTGCCAGATCTGTACTGGAAGTTGAAGTTTGGCAGATTGGCTAGCCACTGGTGTCTGGCAGCATCGAGCTTGACAGATTCCAGCACATATGTCAGTGGGTTGTTGTCAGTCATGATGGTAAATTCACACAATGAGATTGTCAAGGAACACAAGGACTTCGTTCAGGTTGAGGCTGCCCATACACATATACATGACACACTGAAAAGTGCTGGGTGCGTTTGATGCTCCTTGTGGCATCCGATTAAACTCCCAGAATCCCATGGGTGTAACGAAGGCTGTCTTCTGTTTTTTTTCCTCTTCCATTTCAACTTGATAGTATCTCAACTTCAAGTGCGTGACAGAGAACCACTTCGAGCATGTCGGAGCTGTTTGATGTTTATGAAGGGGTATGCGTCTTTGATGGTCTGGTTGTTTAACTTCCTGTAGTCGATGTATAGCCGGATGGCACCACTCTTCTTCTTCACAATGACTATCAGTGAGGGGAAAGGACTATCAGACGTATCAGATGTTGGCATCACAAAGCTCTTTCAGGTTGTACAGTTTGATAGTCAGACTGATGGATGGGTCTGGCTCTGTGCTTGAAAGGAGTTGGATCGGAGAGACGGATGCGGCCTCTCAGGGCCTGTCGGTGGTGGTGGGAGAGTGTGATACTTTGTGTTCTTGAGCTTTGCTTCTGGATGTTGGCAGTGAGGASAGAGACGAGGGGATGGATGGTTCTGCAATGTCATGAGCAGTCTCGTTCCTGAGTAGAATGGGTACTTTAAACGATGACATTCTTGGACTTGAAAGGATGTAACTACAGAAGAGTAGACCACCTGGTAGACTGGAGCAAGTGGGAGGCTCCACCAGCAGTGGGACTCCAGCAGCAGCAGTTTTCCACTAGGGCCTGCTATCAGCTGGCCCGGAGCCAGTAAAAACATGTCGGTCSAGTGGATCTCGTCAGTCACTGGCCTGACAGGTCCAGTAACCTTTCAGTGCATTTTTGCATTCTAGTTCAACATTTACCTACTCTGTCACTGTCTACCATTGAAAACCATTGAAGACTACACAAGTAAATGTCATACTATTTGTATTTGAGAAATAGGATTGGTCGCTCATTCAACCACTGCCACGCTCCCGTGAGTSCCAACTTCTCGAGCAGTACATGAGTTGATGCCTTCACACAACACACGTGAGCTATCCAGAGCAAAAAGAAGTGTCCATCAATCCACTCGCTGTCAAGCCCTGACCTTAGAGATCCTTTTTATGTCTCTATTTTGGTTTGGTCAGGGCGTGAGTTGGGGTGGGCATTCTATGTTTTGTGTTTCTATGATTTTCTATTTCTATGTTTTGGCCGGGTATGGTTCTAAATCAGGGACAGCTGTCTATCGTTGTCTCTGATTGAGAACCATACTTAGGTAACTCTTTTTCCACCTGTGTTTTTGGGAAGTTGACTTTGTTTAGGGCACATAGCCTTTGAGCTTCAAGGTTTGTTTTTTGTAGTGTTTATTGTTTTTTCGGCGTCATTTTGATTAAAATAAAGAAAATGTACGCTCAACACTCTGCACCTTGGTCCTCTCCTTTCAACAGCCGTGACACTCGCTGAGCTTATTTACAAAAGTAAACCTTCAATAGTGAACATACTAGCAATATGCTGATTACTGTTGATGCAATAAAAAAGCCACAAAAAGACAAGCATTCATCTTGGCTAGCCTACTGTAGCCATGTCGATATCTCTTTTGGAACAGCTTTTTATTTTCAAATCTTYTCARAATTACATACTTTAGAAACAAAAATKTATACAATTGTGACAAAGCAATTCTAAAGAATAGAGTAATGACTTGCATTTTAAAAWTATATAATACAGCTTTTAAATACATATYATAATAACCAAATGTAGATAATTAATAGCTGRATATAGAGAGAAAGCATGCCAACCTATAGGCCCTGCATGACCCCAATGCATTTAAAAGCTACACCATGTCTGGGCCAGTAGAAATTCTGTTCGGGCATAAAAAAAAAWRWTKGACATGCTGAACACGTTATTCAACCACKTCAAGGAAACCACATCGAGCCGCGGCGCAGGCCCCCATCGTTCACAATGACTGTGTGCTCTCGTACTCTGTGGTCGACGTGAGTAAGTCATTTAAGCATGTTAACCCTCGCAAGGCAGACGGCCACACTACATTCCAAGCCCCGTCCTCAGAGTATGTGCAGACCAGCTGGCTGGACTGTTAATTCAATCTCTCCATATGCCAGTCTGTTTTCCCACTTGCTTCAAGATGTCCACCATTGCTCCTGTACCCAAGAAAGTGAAGGTAACTAAACTAAATGACTAGCACTCACTTCTGTTATCACAAAGTGCTTTGAGAGGCTAGTTAATTAAGGACATATTACCTCCACCTTACCCGAAACCCTAGACCCACTTCAATTCGCATACGACCCCAACAGATCCACGGAAGACGCAATCGCCATTGCACTGCACACTGCCCTATCCCACCTGGACAAGAGAAATACCTATGTAAGAATGCTGTTCATTGACTACAGCTCACRCTTCAACACCAGAGTGTCTTAAAGCACATCACTAAGATTAGGGCCCTGGGTCTGAACCCMACCCTGTGCAACTGTGTCCTATACTTCCTGATGGGCCGATCCCAGGTGGTGAAGGTAGGCAACAACACCTCCGCCACGCTGATCCTCAACATGGGGGCCAARCACGTCTCCAACTCCATCATCAAGTTTGCTGACGACACAAAAGTGGTAGGCCTGATCACCAACAATGAGGAGACCGCCTACAGGGAGGGAACAAGAGGTCTAATGTCACACAATGAATGGTCGTTTTGTTCGATAAAGTCCTTCTTTATATCCCAAAAATGTCTGTTTATTTGGCGCATTTGATTCAGAAATACCCTGTTCCAACTCACCCAACATGCCTACAAAGGAATGTAAAAAGTAACGTGTAAACTTGGTCCAAACATTCAAACAACGTTTCTAATCCACCTCAGGTACCCTAAAATGTAAATAATCGATACAATTTAAGTGGAGTAAACTGTTTCCAATACCGGAGAAAACACAACAAGGAGCGCGCAGTCATTCACGCGCACCAAAATACTATAGTCCTTCTGAGTGACACTTACGAATACGAATCCTTCGTAATTTTTCAAACATTGAACAATTTCTAAAGACTGTTGACATCTAGTGGAGCCATAGGAACTGCAATCTGGGTCCTAATAATTAGGCTTTCCCATAGAAAATATTGGAATGTCAAATGACCTCAACAAAAAAAAATCCTGGATGGATTGTCCTCGGGGTTTTGCCTGCCAAATCAATTATGTTATACTCACAGACATTATTAAAAAAAAAATTGAAACTTTAGAGTGTTTTCTATCCCATATACCATGCATATGTATATCCTAGCTTCTGGGCCTGAGTAACAGGCAGTTTACTTTGGGCACCTCAGATCCCAACTTCCGAATACTGCCCCTATCCCTAAAAATGTATTAAAGTAATGATGGACTGTTGTTTAAGGCACAGTCAATGTAGTGTTTGTAAACTTAGAAACTTCTGACCCACTGGAATTGTGATACAGTGAATTATAAGTGAAATAATCTGTCTGTAACAATTGTGGAAAAATTACTTGTGTCATGCACAAAGTAGATGTCCTAACCAACTTGCCAAAACTATAGTTTGTTAACAAGAAATGTGTGGAGTGGTTGAAAAGCAAGTTTTAATGACTCCACCTAAGTGTATGTAAACTTCCAACTTCAACTGTATATAGAAAAAATACCCCCCAAAAACGGCTCTACTCAACTGTAGTCTATGCCACACGGAAAACGCTATTATTACTTTATTATAAATGGGCTTTTTCTTCAACAGTAAATTCACCAAGCATCGAATTGCATCTTGGTGCACGGATTAGGCAATTGCCATTGGCGGATGATTGATGAAGGGCGATTGGTGAGGGCTAAACTAACCAAGACACACCTCCAACAACAACACATTAAACCTCACATAATTCTGCCCAAAAACAATGACAATTTYTCTCAACCAGTGACATATGGGATTTTTAGGTGAACGCTGATGCCGCGCTGTGATAAACAGTGCCCAAGTGCCCAAGTGTTTATCACAGGGTGTTTATCACAGGGTGTTTATCACAGGGTGCTGCTGGAGAGACGCATTACTGCGGTGTTCCACCAACGTTCTGTCAACAACATCATGTGGCAGATAGGATATGGTAGAAAGAGTAGGTGACCTTTTCTGTAGCCTACAGCCTGGAAATAAAATGTATGGAAATATAATGACACGGACACTTTTTACATCATGTAGATTTCTCTGATCAAATAACCAAACCTTAATGGTGCCCAATCAAATAAAAAAATGTGCTGTCCTGATAACAAACAACATATCCTAATAACAGAACAGGTCAAAGTAAAATGGACCATATGGAATGGAAAATCACAATTGTTGTCCAGGAGTTTCAAATATGTATCCATAACATTTTTGACAAGATGATCATACTGAAAAAGAAAGCACTAATGCATTTCCCGCTGTGTAAACACATTGCAAATAGGCTCACGATAACGCCTGATAAAGYTGGGTAGCTGATATTTGGAGCCTAAATAGCCAAATTGATTAGTCCCAGGAATCAGGACTAATAAAACCAATGCAACGGCCTGTTTTACAAATGTTGGGTCTGCCACATGGATGGGTAGTCATAAAATTCCATTTGGGCCAACATGGTAGGCTACACCCCAGTAAGCATGAGCAGATCTTTTTTTGGTCCTGTGCGGACCGGACGTCTAATTTTGGTGTTTATCAAATGGTAGGCATCCCACATACGTAGATGGTCATTCATAGAATGCAATATCAGGCAACACTGTAGGCTACACCACAGTAAGCATGGACCAACRCCCATGCTTTTGGACGTCGTTTTTTGGTGCAGTCCGAACCGGACGTTATTTCCACATCCACGGACATTGGTTTTTGGTCCAGTCCAGACAATATCTGCACCAATCATAGACGTCTGTTTGATTCAGTTTTGGTGCGGTCCAGACAGGCCTTGATTGCAACGTCCACGACATAGATTTTTGGTCCGGTCCAGACAAAATCTGAACCAATCATGGACGYGTCACGTTCCTGACCTGTTTTCTGTTGTTTTTGTATGTGTTTAGTTGGTCAGGGCGTGAGTTGGGGTGGGCATTCTATGTTATGTGTTTCTATGTTGGTTAATGGGTTGCSTGATATGGTTCTCAATTAGAGGCAGGTGTTTTACRTTTCCTCTGATTGAGAACCATATTAAGGTAGGTTGTTTCACATTGTTTGTTGTGGGTGGTTGTCTCCTGTGTCTGTGTTTGTAGCGCCACACGGGACTGTTTCGGTTTGTTTGTAGTCTGTACCTGTTTGTGCGTTCTTCGTGTTATGTAAGTTCTTATGTTCAGGTCGGTCTGCGTCGTTTGTTGTTTTGTAGTTTGTTAAAGTGTTTTCGTGTGTTTTCGTCTTTACTTTAATAAATKCATTATGTCATATAACAACGCTGCTCTTTGGTCCAATCCCTACTCCTCCTCTTCAAGCGAAGAGGAGGAGAACACCCGTTACAGGACGTCTTTGTTTGGTTCAGATTTTGTCCGTTCTGGACCAGCCTTGATTTTGCCCAAACATAGACGTCTATAAATTACATATAACCAAAAATGAGCCTGATTTCAACATCGGGAAAAATACATATGTGACCGACCGGCTCATATCGGTCTGAGTAGAGACTCAGAGCTACAAAATGGTATATCATACACTACAGTTGAGGAACAAAGTGAAAGTAATTCTGCTTTGAAAGTTGATAAACTTGTAAACTCACTTTTGAGAAAATGGCAATTGAATGTTTTGGTACTTCTGCTGGAGAGCCCTTCTTTGTCTACACCCATTCAGCATCGTTCACACCCTCTTAAGCTTTAGCCCCACCCATCTCTTTAAGGGTTGATCCAAGCATTCTGTACAAACAACAGCAGTCAGTCAAGCACCCAAGCTAACTTGCAAGCTACTTCCACACACAAATAAGAGAACACCMCACTCTGACCATTTTACTCGCACTAGCAGAGCTGGTTAGGCTGTTTTCATGTTATTTTTATTTAACCTTTATTTAACTAGGCAAGTCAGTTAAGAACAAATTATTGTTTACAATGACCGCCTACCCTGGCCAAACCCGGAAGACGCTGGGCCAATTATGTGTCACCCTCCCAATCACGGCCRGTTGTGATACAGCCTGGAATCGAACCAGGGTCTGTAGTGACACCTCTAGGACTGACATGCAGTGCCTTAGACCGCTTTGCCACTCGAGAGCCCAAAATCCAGAGTGTTGGTGACTGTAACTGTGTTGCTGGCAACAATTGAATTGCACTTTTTTGCCAACGTTTACTGACACCAGCCATATATCAACAGGTGTTGAGCGTTAGTAAATTMATCCGTTATTCTGTCACACTCAGACGAGAGTAGTGGATGGCCAGACTAGAGTAGATGACCAGACTGAATGTACGAATGCACCCGAAATGSTTACTTGCATAGTGGAGTCTTTTGTTAAGACATGTAGCTAGATAGCTAGGTAAACAATGAACCATAATCCCAACTCATGATGTTACTACCCTGCATGAATCTGCAGGTAGCGAACCAACCAGGTTCAATGTTAGCTAGCTAACATTAGGCTATAATATTAGCCAAGCAAATGGCTCTGAGATACAAATAATAAGATCATACCCGTAACGTTAGCTAGCGAGCCAGCCAGCTAATGTTAGCTAGCTRACAGTACACTTTAACTTGAAATGAAACCACTTTCTGTCAAAATTAGAAACGTGTAATATCTGAAAATGTAGCTAGTTAGACTATCTTACATCCATACATAACAGATGGACGCGTCTCCTGTCGGATGCCATGGTTGCCCTTTGTTTGAAGAAGTAATCCGGAGACAGGTGTTTTCTCCATGTTCTTAGCTATCATATTCGAATTCTACTGATTTCAACACTCGGCCCTCCARAAAGTGGAGAGCAACACTTATGCAGTTTAACTAAGCGATGCATTTTTTTTTTTTTACGCTTTAGACAGGATTACCTAGACATACTGACCAGCTCAAATACACAGAAGCGTGCTATGTGGCAGACCAATCCAAACTCATCTCTCGGCATGTCCAGCCCACTCATTATCTCAGCTAATCATAGGTAGTGGGAAGGTTGCTGTCTTTTACTGTGGCTAAACCAACTAGACTCATAATTTAACCATTTTATTCATATTTATAGATTCAAGTTAGATACAAGTTTATTATTAAGGCACATGAAAGTTCACATGTTCAAGAAAGCATTTCTGCCAAAAAACGCATTTTGAAAAAGTCATAGTGACCCGCGACATATGCCAAGTTTCCTGAAATGGGTCACATATAAAAAAAATCTGTAACACAAGTATTTTCAACTTTCATTCAGAACCAAAAATGAACCAGATTTCAACATCCCAAAAAGTCCAGAAAAGACACCTTTCAATATGTATTACAAACTTACCGAAAATACTTATTTTCACCTTTCATTTAGAACCTAAATTGAACCTAACTTCAACATCTGGAAAATAGTTATTATATTCTAGTTTTGAAGGAGCAGGCATTTTTTGGTCTCGCATAGGGCAGCAGGACGGCAAGGACMGGCCCTTACCGGGCCTATGATTTCTTAATCCGACCCTCTCTGTATGCATCAAATCAAATTGTATTGGTCACATACATGTGATTAGCAAAYGTTATTGCAGGTATAGCAAAATCCTTGTGCTTCTAGCTCCGACAGTGCAGTAATATCTAGCATGTAATATCTTACAAATTACACAACACATACCCAATACTCACAAACCTAAGTAGGAATGAATTAAAACTATATACATATATGGATGAGCAATGTCAGAACGGGAAAGGACTAAGATATAGTAGAATAGTATAGAATACAAGTATATACATGTGAGGGATCAGCCAGATCAAGTGATCCGACTGCACCCTCTCCTGGAGGTGGGCCGCAGTACATCCAMTACTGATGAGCTCACCTGAGGCAAATTGACTAATTATTGTTTGTGCTCTATGATTGTCTRTGCTCTATGACACTATGAGATCCAGTTATAGGTTTGGCTCAAGCTGTTGGATTGGCGTTTGGTACCAACTGTTATTTTTTTGTTTTTTTGTTTTTGTTTGGATAGCCATTAACCTGGCCTTTGTTTATATGGCCCCAGGGAGAGTTGAAAGAAGAACTGCCAGTACAGTTTCCTTCTTTTTGTTGAAGGCAAGTCTCTGCGTATCATTTCGTGCTGTCCCTCCTAGGATTTTGTCAGTGAATAGTTATGGCCTTTCACATTGGTGGAGAACGTGGGCACGTCTAGCCGAGACTGATCGAATAGCAGAGACGAAGGTGAAGTGCAGAAGATGAGCAAGGCCATTCTGGCCCAGCTGGTGGCATGCGCCGTACAACAGGCACAAACACTGGCCGCAATCAAACAAGACCAACAAGACCAAGTTGAAGGCAGAGGTGTTGGCTCGGTATAACCTGAACCCTTGCGAGAGATCCTAGAGGTTCCACGGATGGACCTACAGGGATGGAGAATCATCCAGTGTACAARCGTTCCAGTTAGTCCGCCTAGTGAAAGGCTGGCTGGGTTCCACCCGGTCCATAGCAGAACTACTGGAGACAATCGCGGTCGACAAGTGCTTGAGAGAGCTGCCGCCGACCCTACTAAGAACAGTAACCCAGAGCAACCCCCAGACAATGGATGCTCTAGTCAGGGCTCTTGAACCTGTAGTGCTAAAGATTCCCTTGTAGAGGCCGGTAGGCATGGGAAGCCGGCACAAGAAGCCCTACTATGATTAGAGAGGGAGAGAACGAAACATGTCCGATGTTTTAAATGTCAAGCCCTAGGACACATCGCACGACACTGCCCGCAAACAGATGAGCCCATGCCCACCGAGTCCCCTAAAGCGAGCMCCGGCCCCTCCCAGGAAAGGGACATTCCTCATCAAGCACCCTGCTAACAGGCAGAGACGGACCCCACCCGTCGCGTTCCGATGAGAATAGGCGAAACTGAAACATTTGCATTCCTGGACTCCGGCAGCATGGTCTCCCTCAGCCAAAGGGATATACGGGACGACTGGACAGGGCTCAAATCCGAAGTGAAGGTATCATGCATACACGGCGACGTCCAGGGTACCYCCGGACCCGAGTAAAGATGACCACACCAGTGGGAAAGGTCACTATGGTGATGGGCCTGTCACCAAACTTGTCAGTTCTCATCCTCCTTGGCCGGGACTGCCCACTCTTCCACCAGTTGTGGGCCAATGCAGAGAAACATGAGAGGGGCTGACAAGAGAAAATGAACTCACAGCGCTGCATGGGCCTGGGACATAACCTGGTTGCCYGCCATAAACTCTGGGGAATGAAAGTAAACCACACTGGGCGACTAGACCGTCTACTAGGGGAACGGGAGAAGCAGAATGAGGAGTCCACACGACAGCTGAGACGTCTCTTCAAAGAGACGTCCAGTGATGAGACGTGCCACGGAATCGAGAGCCAAGACGAAGAGGGATCCAGCCAGCCGGGCGAGGATAGGAGTCAGGAGTAAAGAGAGCTACTTCGACAGATCTTCGCCGAGACCAGACCAGAGGAGTCCTGGACGGGGTTTGGCACGGAGACCAATGACGGTGACATAGATCGCCCCCCACCCCATAAAAAGGCTATAGCAGTTTCCCTTTCCGAAGACCTTATGGGTCAGATTGGCACGGCCCAACAGTGAGATCCGGAGGTGCTAAGGCTWATGGMTAAAGTGGCAGTTATTGTAGGGAAGAGGCTACAGGATGAGGGTGATTTACATTTCACATATTTTGCCATAYGGAACAGCGTATTATATTGGGTATGTAAGAGAAGGGAGGGGGAGTTCAAACTATTGGTAGTACCGAGGTYATATCAAGACACTATGCTGCACTTGCCCCACTCCCATTTCTTGGACGGACATTTAGGATGGGAGAAAACAGCTGAGAGGGTACTCACCCGGTTCTACTGGCCGGGGGGTGACCAGAGACGTAGCCAAATATTGCARATCATGCGACAGGTGTCAATGTACGTCCCCCAAGGCCCATTTTCGCAATCCCCTGATACCTCTTCCCATTATAGAAACACCATTCGAACGTATTGCCATGGATCTAGTSGGGCCGCTGCCACGTTCAGCCCGAGGACACCAATACATCCTCATAGTAGTGGACTACGCAACCAAATATCCCAAGGCTATTCCATTACGCACCATGGTGAGGAAAGGCATAGCCAAGGAGMTGGTCATGTTGTTTTCGCGAGTAGGATTACCCTCAACTATTTTAACAGATCAAGGCACTCCCTTTATGTCGGGGCAGATGAAAGACCTATATAARCTATACAGTGTAGAGCAGATTAGAACGAGTGTTTATCACCCCCAAATGGACAGACAGTGCAAGAGACTGAATAAAACCATCAAGAACAKGTTAAGACGTGTAGTGGATGAGGACAGGAAAAATTGGGACATGCTGTTGCCCCACCTTATGTTTGCCCTGTGCAAAGACCCCCTGGGTCTGGTTTGGGGGGGGGTGAGTGATGAGCCGGATCAAGTGGTCCGACTACGCCCTCTCCTGGAGGTGGGCCGCAGTACAGCCACTACTGATGAGCTCACCTGAGGCCAATTGACAAATTACTGTTTGTGTTCTCTGAAGGACCTGACTGAAGGGGCAGTGGGGGGAGAGTGATTATGAGCCAGAGACTATGGCGAATTCCAGGACACTATGATGCACAGTTACAGGTTCGGCTCAAGCTGTTGGATTGGCGTTTGGTACCAACTGTTCGTTTTTTTGGGGGGGGGTAGCCATTACCCTGGCCTTTGTTTGTACGGCCCCAGGGAGAATTGAAAGAAGAACTTCCAATACAGTTTCCTTTCCTTTTGTTGAAGGCACGTCTCTGCGTCTCAATTTGTGCTGTTCCTCCTAGGATTTTGTCAGTGAATAGGTATGGCCTTATGAGATGAGGAATGCAAGATATGTAAGCATTATTAAGTGACTAAGATACCGTAGAATAGTATAGAAAACAGTATATAAATATGAGATGAGTAATGCCAGATATGTAAACATTATTAACRTGACTAGTGTTCCATTCCTTAAAGTGGCCAGTGATTTGTAGTCTATGCCTATAGGCAGCAGCCTCTAATGTGCTAGTGATGGCAGTTTAACAGTTTGATGGCCTTGAGATAGAAGCTGTTTTTCAGTCTCTCTGTCCCAGCTTTGATGCACCTGTACTGACCTTGCCTTCTGGATGATAGCGGGGTGAACAGGCAGTGGCTTGGGTGGTTGTTGTCCTTGATGATCTTTTTGGCCTTCGTGTGACATTGGGTGCTGTAGTTGTCCTGGAAGGCAGGTAGTTTGCCCCCGGGAATGCGTTCGGCAGACCGCAACACCCTCTGGAGAGCCTTGCAGTTACGGGCGGTGCAGTTGTCCGACAGGATGCTTTCAATTGTGCATCTGTAAGAGTTTGTGAGGGTTTAAGGTGACAGACAGATTTATTTAGCCTCCTGAGGTTGAAGAGGCTTTGTTGTGCATTCTTCACCACACTGTCTGTGTGGGTGGTCCATTTCAGTTTATCAGTGATGTGTACGCCAAGGAACTTGAAGCTTTCCACCTTCTCCACTGTGGTCCCGTTTATGTAGATAGGGGTGTTCACTCTGCTGTTTCCTGAAGTCCACGATCATCTCCTTTGTTTTGTTGACGTTGAGTGAGAAGTTGTTTTCCAGGCACCACCTCCCTGTAGGCTGTGTTGTCATCATTGGTAATCAAGCCTACTACTGTTGTGTCATCTGCAAACTTGATGATTGAGTTGGAGGCGTGCTTGGCCACGCAGTCATGGGTGAACAGGGTGTACAGGAGGGGGCTGAGCACGCACCCTTGTGGTGCGTGCTCAGAGGAGAGGAGGAAGAGAGACTGCAGATTCTTTCAAACAACATTTTTATAAGATTTGCAAAAATGAAGCAAATCAACCATGACCAAGAATGTCTCAGAGTTCAAAGCTTAACACATATAGCTGGGTCTCTGCTTTTATAGAGAAAATACAACCTCTTTCTGTATACGTGGCAGTCAGCAGATAGTGTGTAAAAGGTCATTGGTTGTCTGTGCACACTTAAGATAGCACGAGGTTGATAGCCAGAGGACTCAGCCGTCTAACTGTATTCACAACAACAAACACTGTGTGGTCCATTCTGAAAGTTTCCATACATGTGACTTTCCGCAGATAGTAAACCCACGGTATGTCATATGCTGTGGTCACACCCAAACGGACCTTATCTATACGCCCAGTCTTATGACTAAGTCCGTCAAAGGMAAGTTTGTATCAGGTTAGAAAAAACACTAGCATATAAGAAGAGACAATTCTTTTAACAGTAAAACATGGGATAGCATGACTAATTATGCAATTTTCCACGACACCACTCAAGGACATTCAGAGACTTTTATTTAACCTTTTCACACGTACCAACACACAGGTGTGATCATTCTTCTGTGGTCCCTGTAGCGTGTGATCAAATTTGGTGTGATTGGAACGCTTATTTATAACAGCCAGTTTCGAATGATGCAACAGTCAGCATTTGAACTGGCCACATGTTTTTTTTCAGAAACATTTTGCACAAAACACAGTCCTTACAAAGTTATGTCCAGAATGTGAGCAGTTTATTTTTGTATGCAATGTTCAGACATTCAGAAGTATCTACAGCATAACACAATCATCCAAACCGAAAAAAATGTAGCCTACATTTGTTCTTGTGCTAACAGGAAAGATTGATGTAACACAAGCAGTGACATTTTAATAACTCTCGGCTGACATAAACTACAATATGAATTAGCTAATAGCAATTACTATTATAATTAATCACATCATGGGTGAGCTCACCATTGATCAATATAATTGAGTACAACAATTATTTATTGTTTTACTCAATAAAAACAAAAAAAATATTTTGAAATTGAAAGTAATCCGACGATGGATAGTTTCTGCGCGCCGCTATGCTTTTTTWAAATCTCACAGAAACCAAAGATAATAAGAGAAGACATGATGAGTTTGGTCTGTTTAATAGTATCTCAAAAAAGTTCTAAAAAAATGTGTGAACCCTTACTCACCTCATTTTGTTATAACATCTCTGGTCTGACAGATGATTATGTGACACCAAGAATGGATTGTATGTCAACAAGCATGGCTCCACACATAGCTGGAATTAGCTTAGCTCATCATAATCAGTACAACCTTCAAAAAAGTATGTGCCCATTACAATCTATGCAAGAATCGGAATGCATGATTTGTCAATAGTATGTGGAAACGTGAATAAAACAGTAAATATATAAATAATTACCACACAAACATTTTCTGATTGTGATTTATTGCTACAAATGGCGGGTGCCTGCAGTCAATCACGTAACCTCTCACTCCGAGCCATTCAGTGTTGTTGTTTATGTATGTAGCTAGTGAGATAAGCTGTAGCATTATCAATGTCTCTCAAAAGGAGACAACTCACAAATGCAGAAATTCTGGAGAATTTTAAAATCCTGACAATGAGTCTGAGTATGAAAGTCAGGAATCAGATTCTGACAGTGAGGAGCTGCCCCCCAACCTTGTAGCCATTGAAAACCCTGAATCTGAGGACTCCTTGTCCACTGATGAAGTCCCAGGTCCCTTTGAAGATGCTGGTGGTGATGGAGGCAGACCGACAGTGGATTAAGTACAGGAGTTCTGTGGTAGCTGGAAGACCACCAGCCATTTCACCCCTCCTGGCCCTGCTGTTTGCTTTGATGAGTCCCAGTCTGGAGTGCAACACCCCTTGCCATTCCCATCTGAGGCAGAGTGCTTCAAGTTGTTTCTGACAGAGGAGCTGGTGGGAGACATAGTAGAGGAGACTAATCGCTATGCCTTGGAGCTACAGGAGAAGAGAGAGCCAGGAGTGAGGGGGAAACTCGTTAAATAGGTGACAACCACAATTAGGGAAATGTATACCTTCCTGGTGACAGTCCTTCTCATGGGGATAGTAAAGAAGAACTCCCTAAGAGAATACTGGAGCACAGATCTTATGTTTGCAACTTCCTTCTTTTCCCAAGAACGCTTCCTAGTTCTGCTGCGATGCCTGCATTTCATCAACAATGCTACTGCCATCCTAAATGAACCGTTATACAAAATAAGAAATGTTCTTACCAGCATGACATCAGCAGTTGGTTGGGTCTTTGTGCCATAGAAGGACCTATGCATTGATGAGTCCCTGATGTTATGGAAAGGTAGGCTGGCGTTCCATCAATATATTCCCTCCATAAGGTATAGGTTTTGGGTCAAGTTCTTTGTCGTGTGCGACGTGAAGACATGATTTGTTCAGGACATTATAGTTTACACAGGGTCCACCGCTGACATACCACATTATGAGGGGCTTGGGGTGTCCGGGTACTTTGTATGTGGGCAATTGTTACAGCAGTCCCACACTCTTCCAGCATCTGCTCTCCATCAGCACAGGGGCCTGTGGCACAGTCAGGTCGAAGAGGAAGGGGATGCCGGCATTCGGATGCAGGAAGATGGAGGAGTTCATGGAGAACGGTCAACAGCTGGCAGTAAAGTGGCATGACAAACCAGACATCTCAAACTTAGTTTTTTTTAAGAAAGAGGTGAGCGAACCACACTTGAAGTCAAGTTTTTAGAAAAGCCTCTGTTACGTAGGCTCTGAGTGTGTATTCCTTTGTGAGCAGGGCCGAGTCAGGGGAGAGTAATCTGAGAGTTTGCGGACTCAAAGATACTCTGCCACTGGTCGGTTGCGGGTGACCTAGAGCCGTCCTGACACTGAATTGATCACAGTGGGGATTGGTGCGGGGGTGAGGGACCAGGGTGACTGTGCGTTCTGTGTGAAACACGGTACTTGGTGAAGCCCTATTGGAAGAAGGACCTCGTTCTGAAAGTGTCTGTGTGACTGTCTAAGTGACCCTCAGAGGTGGTAAATTCAAATGATTTTAAATGTGCTAGCCAGGTATGCCCTCGGTTACTCTGTGTGAGTATTTTGTTTTGGGACCACTGGGTAATATTTTGATTACATTATGCGTTTCCCTGTACATATAGACAGGGTGTGAAATCCTGTGTAGGTAATCTTTGTAGGAGCGTTCTGTGTGAGCGCGGTAGGTTGACTCTGTGTGGGTAACCTTTCAATTATGTTCTGATGTTCTGTGTGGACATCTGACCAGTTCTGTGTGAGTATCTGACCAATCCTGTGTGGGTGATCCTTAAAGTTCTGTGTGAGTACCTAAGAATTTCTTACGTTTTATATGGATTCTGTGAATATATGAAAATATGATAAATTGTATGTGTGTATAATCGATTACTAGAGATTTGATAAAGTAATGCTGAGAATATAATTAGATACAATTTAAACCACCCCTTCGTAGACGTACGTAGGTTTTGAGTAGGTATCTTTGATGGATAATTTGATAAAGATGAGGTTTTATTAAGCACTATTAAACTGTCTACAAAATCTGGGCAATTGTGCTCTAGAAACTGATTGGAGTGTGTCCACTTTTGGTTAATTTACCGTAACGATGAAACTATAAAATGCTTATTGGATTATCTCCGTCTGGGTACAACATTTGAAATAAAACTGCCCTTAAGGTCTGAAAATGTTTTTTTTTTTCTTCCCAGTATGAGTGGAGTTGCTGGATTTATTGAATGAACCTTTTTCCATTAAGTTAGAGCGAATTAAGATGGAATCTCGACGTAATTTATAATGTCGTACAAAGCCTAGGGTATCCATCAAACTAATTATCATTGCGTGATTAATGTGATGTAGTAAAGTAATTGAAATACGTTGCATGAGAAAACGTAATCTACTTTTATTAAAATGCGCAAGATCTGTTTCCTAGTCARTGAATGTCGATTTTACTCTTTGACTGCTAATCTATTAATTTGGCATGTGAGAATCATCGCCGGAGAAATGCTTGGACCTTTAAAATAGGGCTATTTTCTGGGAATTGTCTCCGTAGTGGGTTTAGTAGTGGGTTTATTTGCGGGGAGCCTTAATCATTTAGATAGCGTTGGTGTTTCAGTGGTAGAATTCTCGCCTGCCACACGGGAGGCCCGAGTTTGTTTCCCGGCCAATGCATTGACTAAAATCTTAGTATCTGATTGTAATTCAACTATTGGTGTGTTTTGCCTGGAAAGATACGGTCGTTAGTGTTTGTTGAAGATATAAACTGAACATTTTAATAGCTTGTTTGGTTCAAATTGAAACAAGAATTCATTCAACTTAAATAGCAAGGCGAGTTTGATGTAATACGTTGTCTGTTGCCTAAATAACATTTTAAGAATAGGAGTCGTATTTAAATAACTGAATCAAGGAAGAGACACCTAAATCTAATGAATAAATTTGGCGCTTTACATGTTATTTTTAAAGTCTTGGACATTTCATAAGTGTGAAGCCGAAAGAGAAGAGAAAGTTTTAAAGTTTGGTTTTAATCTTACGATAGAGGTAAGGCAGAAATAGGAGAGTTGGTTGTGAGCGCTGGGATATGTTGGGCTGTAAGTGATTCAGGTGTGAATAAGGAAACATTTTGTGATAATGTATTCTGATGATTATTGATTCTTGGTTTGATTGTTTAGGTAACACCAGTGAATTTGAGCAGGAAGTTAATGTATTCTAACATTACAATCTGTTTCCATTACGTGGAACAATGTCAGTTCATTAAAGTGGATTGCAGTTTGAGTTCATTTTTATTTTTATAGGGACAGTGCACATTAATCACAGTTGTGTGTGTCTAATGGCAGGGTATTCCAGACATGGGAAGCTCTCACACTGAAAGCAGATTGACTAAAGGTGCTTTTCCTTAAGGGAACTATACAGTGATCTATCATGGCGGATCTTGTGGATCTGCTGCCATAAGGTTTGGGTTTTCTGTTTAACAAAAGTACTGAGTGGAGGGGGAGCCTGGACATTTAGAATCTTAAATACAAGACAGGCATCAGTGTATTGCACAAGATATTTTCCAACTCAGGAGCTCATGCTTTCTGAAAATGTAACCGTGATGATGGCTACTGGGCTTCCTATCAAGTACTCTGAGAGCCTGTTTGCAGACAGACTGAATGGGTTTKTAATGGTGTAAAGCAAGCTTGGGCCAAACTATTCAGGTAGTATGTTAAGTGGGGGAGTATCATAGATTTTAAGTATAGTTTTGTTACCTCTGTAGTCAAAACAATTTCATATGTTTTGGAAATTAGCTAGGTTGAGTTTGGTTATTTGAGTTACCTTTTTCATTTGCTTTTCAAAAGAGAGGTTGGAATCAAGTATGATGCCGTGMTACTTAAAATCGGAAACAACCTGAAGCTTTTCCCCTGATACATAGACATCTGTCTCAAGGGCATCAGTTGTTTTCTTCGTAGAGCCAAAGGATCAGGACGTTAGACCTATAACCCATCGGGAATAGAGGAATAGAGGAAAACCCATCGGGAATTGAGGAAGACAATTGGGACATTGATTTTGTAMGTGTGCCATTAGGAGGGTGAATGGAAAAKACTAAATATTTAAGTTCCTTTGAATGGGGTACGGTAGTAGGTGCCAGGCGCACCAGTTTGAGAGTGTCAAGAAATGCAACGCTGCTGGGTTTCCTGCTGGGAAATGCAACACACGGGAAACTGCTGGGTTTCCTGTGTGTATCAAGAATGGTCCACCTCTCAAAGGACTTCCAGCCAACTTGACACAACTGTGGGAAGCATTCGAGTCAACATAGGCCAGCAACCCTGTGGAATGCTTTCAACAACTTGTAGAGTCCATGCCCCGACAAATTGAGGCTGTTCAGTGTATATAGTATGGGACATTGTACTGTTAATATACAGTGCAACATGGAATGATTCAGATAAGTTTATTTCTTTTTTTGGGCTTATATTTTTTGCAGTTGGCTGCAGCCTTGATAGAAAGTAATAGGTACAATGGCAGCTTTACAAAGAGAAGTTATTCAAAGTTAAACAGTAATAATGCATTCTCATTCCAATAGCCTCCGACGGGTAAAAAGGGGTGAGTGACATATAAGGATTTGATCAGTGGAGGCTGYTGAGGGGAGGACGGCTTATAGTAATGGCTGGAACAGAGTCAATGGAATGGTATCAACCACATGGAAACCATATTTTTTTAAACCTCCCCTCAGCAGCCTCCACTGGATTTGATGCAATCTGGTGCAATAAGGCTGCCAAACACAATAACTTATCTGAATGGAACAAAACTAAGTCTAAGAAGTCACTGCAGAGGTTGACACTGTGGGTTACAATATTTGCCCATTAAGGAGCCTGAAGCTCTGTATAATGTGTTCTTGGGAGAGTTGCTAAGTTGATGTAATATTTTTCACTAGAACACAGAGTTAGAGACACATATCCATCTCTCCTATGGGCTGCCGGAATTAAGTTGTTAAGTTAGCCAAATTCCCAAAGATCTGACTTGTATAAAGTTAAGCATTCTTGTTTATTTAGATGTGTCATTGAATCTCATCACCGAAGGAATGTGCATTGTCTCAGACTTTTCCCCTCTGAAACTATAACACGTTCAAAAGCGAATACTAGAACAATATTTCTAACTTTGAACGTGGGGAATGGTCAGAGGCAATCTATAGGACACTTTTGCACATGCCTCAAAATAGGTCCTAGTCCTTTCTCTGTTTACTGAAGATGTGGGACATTAACTCTAGTACCTCCGCTCCTAGGTTTGCACCAGAGGAACTAACCATGTTACTTTTCTCTGCATAATAAAAAAATGTATGCTAATGTATGCTAATGAGAAATTATTTCCTCCAGGTGTTTTTCCTGGCTAAACCATATTATTTTTGTGCTTACAATACAGCGTTTGTCCCGGAAATACCAAATTAGGACTGTTCCCCCCCCCATATCTCTTGTGGACTAGATATTATGCATAGGCAAAAAAGGGTAAACTTAAATTGATATAGAAAATCTATATAAGTATAATGTAGCCCTACAGACAATTTACAAAACATATGCATCATCTTTGTGTTATATAAATGACTCAAGTGGGGATTAACAACTCACGTCCGGTTTTAAATCAAGGGAGACRATGCAGGCTTGCTCTCTCTAGATTCACCGAAGGAATGTGCATTGTCTCAGACTTTTCCCCTCTGAAACTATAACACGTTCAAAAGCGAATACTAGAACAATATTTCTAACTTTGAACGTGGGGAATGGTCAGAGGAAATCTATAGGACACTAAGATCATTTTGTTTGTTATTTTGTGATGCAATTAAAAATGTTAGAAAGGAAATACTGTAACTTGGAAATTATACCCACTACAGTTTCCAAGGATGAAAGTGTTTTTGTTGAAAGAGGGATGTGATTTGAGATGCTACAAGAGATAATTGTTTTTCATAACTTTGCATAGTGAGAAATCACCGCTCAGGAGTAAGGTCAGGGAGTGAAACAGCATGTAGAACTACCCTTTTCGAGCGAAAGGTATAAGTAATGGGTTAAGAAAAAACACATTAGACCAGAAAAGTGTGAAGCTGCAGCTGCACGTTTAAAGTGGTTTGAACTGGTACGGCTGATTAGCTGTCCTAAGTAAAGTATCTTCAAAGAACGAATTTAACTAACTATATTTTTGGCAAGTCGGTTAGGACATCTACTTTGTGCATGACACAAGTAATTTTTCCAACAATTGTTTAMAGACAGATATTTCACTTATAATTCACTGTATCACAATTCCAGTGGGTCAGAAGTTTACATACACTAAGCTGACTGTGCCTTTAAACAGCTTGGAATATTCCAGAAAATTATGTCATGGCTTTAGAAGCTTCTGATAGGCTAACTGACATCATTTGAGTCAATTGGAGGTGTACCTGTGGATGTATTTCAAGGCTTACCTTAAAACTCAGTACCTCTTTGCTTGACATCATGGGAAAATCAAAAGAAATCAGCCAAGACAGCAGAAAAAAAATTGTAGATCTCCACAAGTCTGGTTCATCCTTGGGAGCAATTTCCAAATGCCTGAAGGTACCACATTCATCTGTACAAACAATAGTACGCAAGTTATACAACACATGGCACACACTCAGCTGTCATACTGCTCAGGAAGGAGACGCAGTCTTCTAGAGATGAACGTACTGTGGTGCGAAAAGTGTAAATCAATCCCAGAACAACAGCAAAGGACCTCGTGAAGATGCTGGAGGAAACAGGTACAAAGTATCTATATCCACAGTAAAACAAGTCCATATCGACATAACCTGAAAGGCCGCTCAGCAAGGAAGACCACTGCTCCAAACCGCCATAAAAAAGCTGGTTTGCAACTGAACATGGGGACAAAAATCGTACTTTTGGAGAAATGTCCTCTGGTCTGATGAAACAGAAATAGAACTGTTTGGCCATAATGACCATCGTTATGTTTGGAGGAAAAGGGGAGGCTTGCAAGCTGAAGAACACCATCCCAACCGTGAAACACAGGATGGCAGCATCATGTTGTGTGGGTGCTTTGCTGCAGGAGGACTGGTGGACTTCACAAAATAGATGGCATCATGAGGTAGGAAATTTGGTGGATATATTGAAGCAACATCTCAAGAACATCAGTCAGAAAGTTAAAGCTTGGTCGCAAATTGGTCTTCCAAATGGACAATGACCCCAAGCATACTCCAAAGTTTGGGCAAATGGCTAGGACAACAAAGTCAAGGTATTGGAGTGGCCATCACAAAGCCCTGACCTCAATCCTATAGACACTTTGTGGCAGAACTGAAAAAGCTTGTGCGAGCAAGGAGGCCTACAACGACTCAGTTACACCAGCTCTGTCAGGAGAAATGGGCCAAAATTCACCCAACGTATTGTGGGAAGCTTGTGGAAGTCTAGCCGAAATGTTTGTCCCAAGTTAAACAATTTAAAGGCAATGCTACCAAATACTAATTGAGTGTATGTAAGCTTCTGACCCACTGGGAATGTGATGAAAGAAATAAAACCTGAAAGAAATAATTCTCTCTACTATTATTCTGACATTTCACATTCTTAAAATAAAGTGGTGATCCTAACTGATTTAAAACAGGGAATTTGTACTGGGATTAAATGTCAGGAATTGTGAAAGGTGTATGTAAACTTCCGACTTCAACTGTAAGTACCAACATTCTTTCTGATAGTCTTTAATAATAAAGAAAAGTTTTGACTGTTTTGACCAAGTTAATCTGCTCATGTTGTGTGTGTTTAATTATTTGTGACATTGTGGTCACGATGAAGAATGTAAACAAAATAAATAAAATAAATCCTATTCATAATGAATTATCAGATGTGTGTTGCAAGCCTGATTTTTTTACTTAGTATATTAGGTATTGGATCACAAAAAAATATAACTTTTACATTACCGTGTAGTTTACCAATAAAATGTACTAACGGGGATGTGGACATACTCGGTATACATATCCCGAAAGAAGGAAATGATCTCACTCAATTTTAATAGAAAGTCAGCAAAAATAGTTGATGTGTATGATGTTGCTACCATGGAAAGGAAAAGAACTGTCTAATTGTGTCACGCCCTGACCATAGTTTGCTTTGTATGTTTTATGTTTTGGTTGGTCAGGGTGTGATCTGTGTGGGCATTCTATGTTGTTTGTCTGGTTTGTCTATTTCTGTGTTTGGCCTGATATGGTTCTCAATCAGAGACAGGTGTTTTGCGTTGTCTCTGATTGGGTACCATATTTAGGTAGCCTGTTTTGTATTGTGGGTTGTGGGTTATTGTCTATGTGATAGTTGCTTGTGTCTGCACTGTTTCGTATATAGCTTCACGTTCGTCGTTTATTGTTTTGTATTAGTTTGTCAAGTGTTCTTCATTTTCGTCTTTGTTAAATAAATCAAGTATGTATTCATTTCACGCTGCGCCTAGGTCCTCCTCTCTTCAACGTTACGACGAGCGTGACAATTGGTGACAAAATCACCCTGATTAACTCTTTAGTCATATCACAGCTTACCTATTTGCTCATGGTTTTGCGTACACCTAATGACCTGTTTAAATTATATGAGAAAATAATATAACATTTTATTAGGAATGGCAACCCAGACAAAATTTAAAAGGCCTATTTATATAATGAATATGAATTCGTACGGCAGAAATTATTAAATATAAAAGCATTAGACCTCTCACTTAAGGCGTCAGTCATACAAAAGTTTTACTTAAATCCGAACTGGTTCTCTAGCAAATTAGTAAGAATGTCTCACCCCATGCTCAAGAATGGCCTTTTTTCCCTTATTCAGATTACAACCACTCACTTTCGGTTATTTGAAAACGAAATTGTCTCCAAAATATCGTCATTTTTTAAGCAAGCCATAGAAAGTTGGTTGCAATTTCAGTTTAATCCACCAGAAAATACAAATATTGTGGTCAAACTCAAATATACTTAATTGATTAAAAAACATTATTTTTCGAAAAAATGTTTTAAAAAGGTATAATCTTTGTAAACGATATCATAAATAGGACTGGTGGAATTATGTCACACATGCAGCTAACACAAATATATGGAGATGTTTGCTCTACCCAAAATTGCAACCAACTAATTGCATTATTACGGCAAAAAATGGAAGAGGAATGTGGAAGGGGGAAACAGTAAGGAACATGTCTGTCGGCCCTGCATTAAAGACCAAAATTGGTTTAAGAAAATTGTGAATCCCCCTAAAACAATAAATACATTAACAAAAACAATTATAGTAAGAAAAAAATACTCCACCCATAACTTTTTGACTTTTTAACATTCCCAGAAGGGATGGATTATTATCACCTACTGCAGGCCTAAAACCTATGGGTTTAACACTCTGAATTAATGATTATATTGAAGCCTGAAGCCGCCTCTTAATGAGTTGCGAAATCCGATCTGTTATCCAACGATTATTATTATTAACCCTGCATTATAATTGTATAAAATCCCCTTAGATATTTTCTGTAAGATTTTACATATCTAACTCAATATCAAAGACCAGATTTGCCCTAACGAAAAATGCATCAACCCCTACAAATATATAAATGTATTATTAACCCTGCATTATAATTGTATAAAAGCCCTATAGCTATTCATTTAGACTCTTCCAATCCTCTAAATGTAATGAGATCTACAGGGACATTTTATAGATCTGCAAGTATTTTCATTTAGAAGCCGCCTCTTAAAACTTCTTGTCAATTTCACTTTGGAAAAAATCGTGCCCAAATGAAACGGCCTCGTCCTCTGTTCTAGATCATACAATATGCATATTATTATTACTATTGGATAGAAAAGACTCTGAAGTTTATAAAACTGTTTGAATTATATCTGTGAGTAAAACAGAACTCATTTGGCAGCAAACTTCCATACAGGAAGTGAAAAATCTGAAAACGAGGCTCTGTTTCAGGGCCTGCCTATTCAACTGGCTTTTATTTATCGATATGTATGCACTTCATACGCCTTCCACTAGATGTCAACAGGCAGTGGAAGGTTGAATGGGGTGTCTAGCTTGATCTGAGGCCGAATAAGAGCTTTTGGAGTGACAGGTCCGGTATTTTCTTTGTCTTCGACGGCGCGCGGGGGAGCTCGACATTGTCTTCTGAAAAGCGTTCGGTATACACGGCGAATATCTCCGGGTCTGATTTTATTTGATACATATGAGAAAAACATCATAAAGTAGGTTTTTTCAACCGAGTTTTATCAGTTTATTCAAAGTTTAATGGGACTTTGGGAATTTTCCGTTCTTTGCRCCAAGAGAGGATGGGAATGTTCGCGCCACAATGCTAGCCAAGGTTGCTAATTCGACAGAAGAAATGGACATTCTAAAACCAAACAACGATTTATTCTGCAAATAGGACTCCTTGTACAAGATTCTGATGGAAGCTCAGCAAAAGTAAGAAAACATTTATGATGTTATTTCGTATTTCTGTGTAATATGTTGATGCCTATTCTCCGCCGTGTTGGTGAGCGCTGTCTCACAATAACCCAAGCTGTATGGTGTGGTAAAGTTATTTTTAAAAATCTAACACAGCGGTTGCATTAAGAATCAGTGTATCTTTCATTTGCCATACAACAAGTATTTTTATGTAAAGTTTATGATGAGTTCTTTGGTCAGATTAGGTGAGTGTCCAAAATAGGGGAGGAAATGCTGCGAAAAAGTTGCTACCTTTTCACAATGTATAACCACAGTTTTCAGCTCTAATAATGCACATTTTCGAACAAAACATAAATGTTTTGTGTAACATGATGTTATAAGACATCTGATGAAGTTGTCCAAAGGTTATAGATTAATTTTATATCTATTGCTGGTTTTTGCGAAAGCTACCTTTGCGGTGAATAAATGCGTTTGTGTGTTTGGCTATTGTGGTAAGCTAATATAATTCTATGTTGTGTTTTCGCTGTAAAACACTTAAAAAATCGGAAATATTGGCTGGATTCACAAGATGTTTATCTTTCATTTGCTGTACACCATGTATTTTTCATAAATGTTTTATGATGAGTATTTAGGTATTTCACGTTGCTCTCTGTAATTATTCTGGCTGCTTTGGTGCTATTTTTGATGGTGGCTGCAATGTAAAACTATGATTTATACCTCAAATATGCACATTTTCGAACAAAACATAAATGTATTGTATAACATGTTATAAGACTGTCATCTGATGAAGTTGTTCAAGGTCTGTCTCTTATACACATCTAGATGTGTATAAGAGACAGGTATAACATGTTATAAGACTGTCATCTGATGAAGTTGTTCAAGGTTAGTGATTAATTTTATCTCTATTTTGTCGGTTTTGTGAAAGCTACCTATGCGGTGGAAACATGGTGAAAATATGCGGTTGTGTGTTTGGCTATTGTGGTTAGCTAATAGAAATACATATTGTGTTTTCGCTGTAAAACATTTTAAAAATCGGAAATGATGGCTGGATTCACAAGATGTTTATCTTTCATTTGCTGTATTGGACTTGTGATTTCATGATATTTATATGCTATTATTTACTTGTGGCGCTATGCTAGGCTATGCTAGTCAGCTTTTCTGATGAGGAGGATCCCGGATCCGGGAGGGTGATGAAGTAGAGGTTAATGAGTTCTGAGAGCCTTGTCATACCAATTATTATTGGATTATTCACCATGTGTTAGCAAAACAGATATTATTTTATATTTTTTTATCCAATTCAATAATATATTTGTACCACTGTAGATGCTGTGTTTTTATTTACAGTAGTGATGGACAGCTGGAGGCATTTTGAAAACATGTTTTCAAACCCTTGTTTTTCACAAGTGTATCAGGTTGTGAACTCCGCAAGCGTTTCCATGATGGGCTATGAGCAGGAAAATAGACCCTTCATACCTCAAGTTATTTACAAAAGGATAGTCTAATAGCTCAGCTAGGTGTGAAAAAAATGCCCCCAATTTGCAATGTATTAAGTACTCTAAAGTTTAACATTTCTAACTCCAAACCTCATGCAACCGCAAAATGTTGGTATTTGTACAGTATTTGTTCATCAACATCTTTATGCTTTTTTTTTGTATCGTCAGCCAAAACGACTTGATGACCTTCACCAGTTCATCGTTGCACGTAGGCTTGGCAGAGTTATGGATAAATGTTTTCAGTTGATGCCAAACAAGTTCGACCGGGTTTAAAATCAGGAGAGCTACATGTAGAGATWAAAAAAATATTTGTAGAAATACTGTAGGAAGTGGCAAAAGTGGGATGCATGCCAGCAAAGCAATTACACATAAAAACATAGCTGATATGGCAGACTTGCTTAAACAAATGTGGTTTCTACTGACAATTGAGATGTACAAACTATGGCATAAGGGGACGACAAGCGGATAAGAGGCAATCCGTAATTTTGAWGAAGACATTAATGAGCAAGCGACGACGGACGTAGTCAATATAACTATTTGTTTAGCAATTTTGAAATGTTCAGCAACAAATTCAGAACATCAAATCAACTTTTATTAGTCACATGCGCCGAATACAGTGAAATGCTTACTTACGAGGCCCTACCCAACAATGCAATTTAAAAAAAATATGAGTAAGAATACGAAATAAAATAGCAAGTAACTAAAGAGCAGCAGTAAAATGACAATAGCGAGACTATACACAGGGGGGTACCGGTACAAAGTCAATGTGCGGTGGCACCGGTTAGTTGAGGTAATATGTACATGTAGGTAGAGTTATTAAAGTGACTATGCATAGATGAAAAACACAGAGAGTAGCAGCGGTATAAAAGAGGGGGACAATGCAAATAGTCTGGGTAGCCATTTGATTAGATGTTCAGGAGTCTTATGGCTTGGGGGTAGAAGCTGTTTAGAAGCCTCTTGGACCTAGACTTGCCGTTCCGGGAACGCTTGCTGTGCGGTAGCAGAGAGAACAGTCTATGACTAGGGTGGCTAGAGTCTTTGACAATTTTTAGTGCCTTCCTCTGACACCGCCTGGTGTAGAGGTCCACATAGCACATGGGCTACTAACAGCTTACTACACAACATACACTTAGTATTACTTTCTTAACTACTGTATACATTTCTCTCTTACATATTACATAATTTATGCAGCAGCATACAATACATTTTTGGACTCACCTTGTGAAGGTGGCACAGTGGTCCTTTGTTGGCAAATTCTATCATCAAATTTTGTCATCAAAGTCTGTCATTCTCTGGATCTAAAAAAACACAGCCACTCCATGAAAAGCATGCTAATGTTAGTGGTTTCTTTGCAACGCTTGAAGTTAGCCACTGATTCCTTCCAAACGATTCATTGTTGAATTTGCGATTTCAAACTTGTTGTGTAATCTTTATATACAATGGCTGATGAGCACCGATACATTTTATCTATAATTTATTTTCATTATTTCTCTTCAAATGACAAGGATTAAAAAGGATTTGCCAGTAGATTGTCGACTTGATGACAACTGATGATGACTGCTAGCTAAGACCTTGAAAATAAGATGTCCAATCAAAGCTACTGTAGATATAAAGATATTTTATGTAATTATATATGTGGCCAATGACCTTGAGCCTTCTTGGATGGGCACTTCTAATATAACTCTATGGCAGAACCCAAGGGGCTAACATGTTTTAGCTCTAACCTTAAAATTGGGGATGAGGTACTGTCCCATGAGTGACATAAAACTGAGGCAATCATGACAGACAACTGAGCCAATCAGGCGCAACGCTCTGTATTTTCTGCTGGCTAGCCCCACCACCACAGAAAGCACTGAGCTAGGCTGAAACACCTGCATTTTGGAGCTGACTTACTCAAGAAAGTCCCACCTGCCCTGAATGACGGGTTGCCACTGACTGTAGGTCTACCGTAGGCAAGGTGAGTCTCATTAGAGTAATGTGCTGTTAAAGGTGTTGTAGGTCTATTTACTCTGCTGACACATTTTTTTCTGTAACAATTTTGAGCAAATTGCTCAAGGGCCACGGTTAATTCATCTGTGAAGATGAGGTCATTGAATGTCTCGCCAGCTTTGATCCATGCYTGCAGCACGCAAAGTTCTTTGTTTGTCAGACGAATCATTGGGTCGAAACTAGAGAACAGTACGAAACAAGAGAACACACATTGTTAATGTTCTGGAAAAAAAWATATATATATATATAAAATGTCTTACCGAGCATTTCCATAAGTCCCCTCAAGTTTCTTCAACTGTCTTCTGACTATGATTAGAGCGATGTTGATGCTGTGCCATGATGCCAGAAGATTCCAGGTGGCCTTTGCCGATCGCTCATCTTTATTCATTAGTGAGTCGATTGCTTGAATAGTCTAGCGGGAAATGGAATACAATGTAAAAATGCGCAGCAGACAGAAAGACCAGCAGTAGATTTATATAAGAATTATTTTTTGCATTATTAGGCCTACAGTACAGTATTGTAGCCTACTGTACCTGATTATTTTCCTAAGCTTTCTCATTCGACGTAACACAGGCATCTGATGATGGTGTTTGCGAATAGCACTGTCCGTGACCATAATCCCCAAGTCTAACAGTATTTTTTGAAATATCTCCAGTAGATTTTTCATTCCTCCTGAAAGCCCGAATCTGCTCACTTAAATGAATAGAGATCCTGGTCATGGTGCTACAGTATGTTGTCACAGAATAATTAAAGTGAGGACAGTCAGCTATCTGTTGTATACTTACAGTATGGCCTATTGTAACCTGGAGTCACATCTTTCCAGTGGTGCTACCGGTTCCAGGGTTGTGACTGTAATCACCAGAGGACTTGAAAATGAGCCAGTGCTGAGAGGATCACCAAATCTAAAGGTATTTTGGTTTCAGTACATTTTCTTTAAAAAAAATACATAGCCTATCAATGTGTAGGCATACTGTGTAATAAAATCAATAATTGYGTACCAAAAACGTGAATGTGTTTTTGCAGAGCATACAACCATGCTGACAGACAACCATCCGTGGAGATCAGTGGACAAAGGGCTGGACAACGGGCCGTACCGAAAAAACGCATGGTTCCCAMGAAAGTGGTTTGTTTTGCTAGATACTTACATTTACATTTTAGTCATTTAGCAGACGCTCTTATCCAGAGCGACTTACAGTAGAGTGCATACATTTATTACATTTTTTTTTACATACTGAGACAAGGATATCCCTACCGGCCAAGAGCAGACGCTCTTATCCAGAGCGACTTACAGTAGAGTGCATACATTTTATAAAAAAAAAAAAATAATAATAATATATATATTTTTTTTATACATACTGAGACAAGGATATCCCTACCGGCCAAACCCTCCCTACCGGCCAAACCCTCCCTAACCCGGACGACGCTATGCCAATTGTGCGTCRCCCCACGGATCTCCCGGTTGCGGCCGGCTGCGACAGAGCCTGGGCGCGAACCCAGCCCAGCCTGGGCGCGAACCCAGAGACTCTGGTGGCGCAGCTAGCACTGCGATGCAGTGCYCTAGACCACTGCGCCACCCAGAAATGTGTTTCTGCCTAGGCCTACTCCCGACCGGTCACGTTGTACAGCCCCATATTTCCGGAAACCCTTAGGCCTACATCGCCTACAGTAAGAAATGCATTTTCATATTTTGTGAGGGAATAGAAACACCATAATATTAATCAAATAAATGAAGCTACATTTCTAAAAAATCTATCCCAYATAGTCTGTTCTAACAAAAACAGGTTTTAAAGTCTCTAGTACTGTCACGATCGTCAATGGGAGAGAGAGAGGACCAAGGCGCAGCGTGTGGAAAATACATCTTCTCTTTATTAGAAGAAGGACAACGAAACAAAACAACCGAACGTGAAGCTATCAAAGACTAAGTGCAAACATGCAACATAGACACAGACAATTACCCACAAAACCCCAATGCCTATGACTGCCTTAAATATGGCTCTCAATCAGAGACAATGAACCACAGCTGCCTCTAATTGAGAACCAATCTAGGCAGCCATAGACATAACTAGACAACTACACTAGACACTACAAAAACACATACATTCCCCATGTCACACCCTGACCTAACTAAAAAACATAAAGAAAAACAAAGAATACTAAGGCCAGGGCGTGACAAGTACAGCCAATATTTAAAATTGTCAAATGCAGGAATTAAATCGCTTTAGCCGTGATTGMAAAATGTATCAAGGCTCCCTTTGTTATTTAGTTTAATAACTAAAATGCTTGACTGTATTTAAAGACATGGATGACTTGTGTGCTGTGTGATGACATGCACAAATCAATAAGCGATTTAATAACTTTGCTTCTCAAAGATCCCTTCTGGTGGGCTAACTAGCACTAACTACCATTAATGGCAACAATGGCTGACACTTAAATAACGTGGCATAGAATTCTGCGGCACCCCGCAAGCTGTGCTGCAGTACGCCACAACTTTTAAAGGAAGAACCACTGTACAGCGCTCCCGTGTGGCTTGTTTTGAAACCAACTGGAAAATGGCATCTTACCATTGACTATAGGCAACTCAACAAGCTGGTGCCGTTGTCACATTGGCCAATGACACAGCTCGACCAAGTGTTGCCAAAGGTGGCAAATGCATAGTACTTCTCCACCGTAGATGTAGCGAATGRTTTCTGGACTATGAAAGTCCACCCTCGTGATCAACACAAGTAGGCTTTCTATTTCTCGAACACACTCTTCACATTCAATCGCTGCCCGTTCGGGTATGCAAACTCCCCTGCAGAATTCAACATCTTCCTGCGAGGGGGATGATAATCTATATTGACGAWGTTCTCATGAGAAGTGAGACATGGTCACACCACCTCAATGAGATGGATCACGTTCTTACACAACTAGGTGCAGCCAGGGCTAAATTGGCAATCATGAAAGGACAGCAGTGCAGGACCAAAGTAAACTGTTGGACTTCTGGTGGGTGCTGAGGGCATCCTGMCACAATCTAGCAGAATCCAGGCAGTACGCAAATTACGCAAAAGCAAAAAACTGCCTCGTTTGACGTAGCTCTGCCGTAGCCTTCAAACCATCACTACTTCGAAGAGAGCGTATGTCTTGGCATGCCAATGGCATTCATTGATGGCTGTTCTTACTATCATCTAGACCACTTGCAAGCCACTTCAATTTCAGCGAGGCAACAAGACCAGCCAGTAAGCAGAAGTGGCTGGTGTACTTATCACCCTGCAAAATGCGGTGAAACACAACTTGTCAGAACCTGCAATCTGCACCAACTCAAACTATGCCAGACTCACCTTCTTATGCCACTTTCCGTTCTGGAAACAAAAGCACATGACTTCTTCAAGTGGCAAAGAAGTGAAGAAAAAAGAGCTCATTCTAGCTTGTGATGACCTAATAACAAGACACGACGTACAGGTGTATTGGAAGAAAGTCAAGGGACACTCCAAATCACCTGGTCGTGACRAACTTGGCAACAACCATGCAGATAGCTTGGCGAAATCTGGTGCAATTCAAGGCACTCCTTGGGTGTTCGATGCTCGGGACACACTGATCACCGGTACCCCCATGGTGTCTGCGGTCATGCGTAGCCTTGTAGCAGCATGGGAAAAATCTTTGCACGAACATAACATATTGCTAACTCATTCATTCCAGAATGGTGACCCGGTAGCAATGCAACACCAAGATGAGACGTTCACCACTTTGATGGCTTTCTTGCCTGGTCCTGTCAATCGCCCAGTGACCGAGCTGGCTTTGGCAGGCTCACATTACTTGCGTTTGCTGTATGCCACTAAACAGCACCTCACACTTGTAGATGACCTACTGGTGTATGTTTCAGAAACCGACACCACACAAAGGTGGGTGGTTCCCAAAACACAGAGGGGGATAATGATAGCTCAGGCCTACGATGAACCATGTGAAGGCCATAGGGGTGGTCAAGACTACATGCGAAGCATTGCTCAATGGCCCAGTTTCTAGTTTCTAGCTCGRCAAAAGTATCTTTTGACAGTGACTTGCACATTCACAAAGTGGGTGGAGTGCAAAAATCTGCAACATCTGTTGTCAAAATGTTTTTATTTTACAAAAAAACATCTGAAAAAAWATATATATCTCTAATTATGCATTTTTGTAGGATGGAGTTCATTTGGCTGATCCTAACACTGCTCCCTGGTCAAAACCAAGCCAGCAGATGTACTCACGAGCGGACCCCCTACGGCAGGTAGGGGTACGCCAAATAAAAATGTTATTCACATTTTAAAATTAAAAAATATATATACAATTATTCACATTTTAAAATAGTCCATTTATATTTTCCAATGGGGCTATACGTTTGGGCRAGGTTTTTTTCTCTCCTGAGTAGTCTCGTTTCACTGCCAAAAATAAAATTAAACCATGTAGTGTTCATTGAAATAACAACACAATGTCAAATACAGGTAGCCTATCTCACAACTGAAACAATCACTCTTGCGCAGACATTTAGAACAAAACATGGCAATTTGAAAAATAAGCCACGAGTTTTTTGAGCAAGAATTAAGATGACTTTCGAGTAGTAAGACATGTATAAAAGCAACAGATACCATTAATAAGAAGGGGCTAGAAGCGTCTTATATGGTGATCTACCGAGTAGCTAGGACAGGCAAGCCCCATACTATTGTGGAGGACTTAATTATTCTTGCTACCGCGGATATGGCTGGGACAATGCTGGGGGAAAAGGCCAAAAACACTATACAGACAATGCCTTCATCAAACAACACTGTTTCATGACGCATCAGTGACATGGCAGGAGATGTTTTGAAACAATTATTGCTTCGCATACAAGCCAGTGAATTCTATGCGTTACAGCTGGATGAGTCAACAGACGTGGTGGGCCTGGCACAGCTCCGGGTATATGTCCGTTACGTTAATGGGGTGTCAATTAAGGAAGACATCCTCTTCTGCAAACCACTGGAAACCAGGACAGCAGTAGAGGATATTTTTTAAAGTACTGGACAGTTTTGCAACATCAAATGGACTTTGGTGGTCAAGATGTGTTGGTATCTGTACTGATGGCGCAGAAGCCATGAAAGGGAGAAATAGTGGAGTGGTAACGCGCGTGCAAGCAGTTGCTCCCGACGCCACTTGGGTACACTGCAGCATCCACCGAGAGGCTCTTGCTGCCAAAGGAATGCTCCTGAACTCTTGTGTATTTTCTGTACTGTGCAATGATATGGGCAGCAATTACGCAGGTACTTTCCCGAAACGATTGACACAAACAACTGGATTCGTTGTCCCTTTCATGCCCTACCTCCAGTCCACTTACCTATATCTAAACAAGAGAGCCTCATCGAAATTTGAATTTAATCAGATGCCACTGCCAGATTTCTGGATTGGGCTGCGCTCAGAGTGTCCTGCCTTGGCAAATCGCGATGTTAAGACACTGATGCCCTTTGCAACCACGTACCTATGTGAGAGTGGATTCTCAGCCCTCACTAGCATGAAAACTAAATACAGGCACAGACTGTGTGTGGAAAATTATTTAAGACTGAGACTCTCTCCGATACAGCCTAACATTACATAATTTCAAGCATACCCTTCTCATTAACCTGTGGTGAGTTATTCACAATTTTCAATGAACAAATATGGTTTTATATGTAAGGTGGTTAAATATAGAGCAAAATTATTGATTATTATTATAGTATTATTTGTGCCCTGAGCCTATACAATCTCTTTGTCACTTTCCCCGAGCCGGGTTGTGACAAAAATTCACACTCATTCTTATGTATCATATACTGTGTGTGTGTGTCAGGCTTACAATGATGGCAACAAAAAAAACATTTGAGAGTGCAGTGACCCTGGTGCTAGAGGGGGTACGCAGCTGGAGGTTGAATGTTTGAAAGGGTATGGGACTATAAAAAGTTTGGGAACCACTATTCTAAAGGCATGAAAATGTCACCTCAGCAATGAATCTGTTCATTACAAACAAATTAATCATCAACAACTTTTTTGTGTTTCATCARCTATGTGTGATTTATTCCAACATATTGTCATTGTCACGGTGAGATTGGAAACATAATTCACAAGCCTATATGACCAAAAAATATCGAAGAGGCTTGTGTAAGCCTCTACCAGGCTTTCACCTCACCTGGGGTTTGAAAGCCTGTGGAAGTTCCTGCCGGAAAAAGGCTAAAAGAGAGCTGGGGGGGATCCAAGCCGTTTGCCCCTCCCAAACAATTTTCWGAAAATATTGCTCGTAAATTAGCTTACTCTGGAAAATGTGTTCTTCTGAAGAGGGATAGCAGGGGTGGTTGTTTTTGAAAAATCTTGGCTACTCACAGACAATCAGCCAGCAGGTGCTCCACTCATACCTAATATGATCTTCCCCATGCTTTTGAGAACAATGTGACAGTCATGAGCAAGGCCTGGAAGCCGAGGCTAGTCTAGGCCAGGCCTAATCTCAAGCAGTCTTTCCAAATGAGCTGGAAGGGCTGCTTAAAGCAGCAGCCTTAATTAGGGAAGTGATGAGACAGACAGTTGTGCCAGAGACACAAACCACCTAGAGGATGGGATGATGAGAGGCTAAATGAGAGGAGATTAAACTAATACCTGTCATAAATGTCAAGAAGGTTTATGAACCTGGATATCTCCAAGCCATCATAAACTCCAACAGCAGGAATGTATTGACCTGTCCATCAAAACGGGAAAACAATTACTAGAACGTTATTGCTTTTTACCCCAGTTCTTAACATTTTGGAAATATATTGGAAGTGTAATCGASGCGAAAATCTGATATGAATGAAAAATTACCGCATCGACCCCAAAAAATGTTTTTGCAATTACTCCAGAGGCCAAAGAATTTATAAAAGTTTGTTTGTTAACAAACATCCTCATGAAATACACCATAAAAACGGGCACATAAATCTTTCTATCAAATGTGTTTTACTGAGTTGGAGTAGATAGAAAGCACACAACATGTCAATCATCTTTGGAATGTATTTAACCCTGGGATATGTTTTAATGATCTCCCCATAATAGAAGTACTGTATACATACAAATGGCAGGTTTGTATTTGGATCAGACTTTCCATGGTCCAGGGCATACATATGTGGTTGTGGAATATCCCTTGTGGATTCCCTCTCCTCAATTGCAGGCAAATTTCCACATGTACAGTAGTCATACATTACACAATGGTATCAAGTGCACATAACTCTATAAAGAATACAAACAACAAAGTGGGGAATTTATTCACATTATATTACACTTTACTTTTAAATAATGGATCACGTATGCAATCAATAATGCATCGTTTTATCCAGCTTTTCCTCCGGCCTTCTGTCCATAAAATGTGCTAACAAAAGCAAAACAAATCTACTTGACTTCAAATGAAATCGTACCCGCTTGACTGTTTTCCCCCAGGATAATGTACCAGTGCTGTTGTGCTTTGTGTGACACTGTAACTGTACTGAGGGATACCACACAATACAAATCAATGTACTGTACCACCTAAGGGAAAGCCACAATAAGGTCAATATTCTAGGGTGGAAAAAGCTCATGTAAAGTTATACAGTAAGTAAGTTCTAGGCCTACAGTATGCATAATGCACTCATTCATTGACTGCTTGGGAAAGGAATGTAGTTGTCATGTCCAGTTTAGTGTATTCATATTTTTTTTTCTCTCTTACATAAAAAGGTATTCGAATCAGATGTTATTCCCGACTCTACTCTGCTTGTGTCAGCTAAGTGTGTAATTGTAAATAGCTTGCATTCGTGACTAGCATGTTTTTGCAACTCTGACAAACTCTAACTGACCTGGATTGCTTCTTCTCATACTTTTATTCTGAAATGTAACGTGAAATGACTTGTCGGGGGAACTAGACCTGTTTAGCAAGGTCATTCCAGTGGTTGTAATGACTGAATGCTCTGATGATTTAATTTTAAACATTCATTTTCCTAAGAGTTTCATGATATTGTAATAATGATTTTCTATGCTCTCTTACTGCATATTGACATTCACTTTGTCCACAGAGGCTACCCTCATTTCTCTCTACATGTTCACTTCTACGTGACAAGCTGAGAGACATTCGACTGTGTTCGAGCAAAGATACTGCCAAAAGTGGATGCCCTGACATTGGTATTTTCGCAGAGCCCTGTTCCTACAGTGCTCTGATCCGGAGAGCTGCTGATGGGCCTGTCAGACAAATCAGAGGGTAGTCATGGTTCTGTCTGATCTGCCATTATTGCTCTTTCTCCATCTGATTGTCTCTTTCACAAAGCTCTTTGATTATTGTCAGGGCATGTGGTAAAAGGTCCACCATTTAGTTACAATATTTGACATTGTTAATTGTATCCTGACTGACCAGCTGATCTCAAGACAGATCTCACCAACTAATTTCTCTGTGACACACTATCATTATTCTCTTCCATATGTTTTTACTGTCACCCTGAAACCTGTCTCCTCTCTTAACCCTGGATTAAAATGGTAAATTAGCCATCTAGTTTTCAAAAGGGAAAAAACAACATACAACATTGAATGAGATAATACAGGGTGTTCACTGTCTGTCACACATGTCTAGGCTGGGGCATGAAAGAAGTGGGGTTGAAGTTGCATTGTGCCATGTCTCATTTTCATGCTGACAGTGGGTTCAACCTGCCTGGAATAGACAAGTACTCCAAACCCCACCACTGTCCCTCCAAACACACTAAAGAAACTAATTCTGGAAAAAAAGGAACCTGGGCCAACATCCAGAGAATGTGCATTAAAAAAAGTGACATGCCATTCTGGGGGTGTTTCATCCTCCCTGCTCAAAGCAGAGAGAGGTGGCTGTATTCCCTGCAGTAGCTGCCATGAACTGCTCACTGAGTCAGAGCTGTTAGTGTGATAGGCATGCCAGCTGGGGAGAGAATGGCTGGCTTTGCCACACACAGAGCCCTCTCCAGCATGGAATAGAAGAGGCAAGTTTTTCCCTCGCCTGTGCCCACACATTAGGTTTTTATGTTCCTGCACTTCTTGTCAACACCGTGAAATCACTTCAATTGAAAACAGTGCTCAGCAATACCAAAGGGGTTGTGTGAGGCGGATCTTGCTGAAAACCATCATAACAGTGAACTCCTGAATGAATCTTGAATAACGATGAGTGACAAAATTACAGAGGCATAATATCATACCCCCCCCCAAAAAAAAATGCTAACTTCCCCTGTTATTGTAATGGTGTCTGTAACTTTCTCACAAATCATTATTCACAATTCATTCAGGATTATCCGTAATCATGGTAGCATCCACATTAATGTAGAAGTGTTTAGAAACATATTCCATTCTTATTTACCATAAAAGTGAATCCAAAATGACACAATATATTTTACCATTCATTTCTATTGGGCACAAAATACTCTGAAACACAACCAAAAACAAACAGCAAGCTTGACGTAATCATTGCATGCTAGGAGTATAGGACCAAATACTAAACCTTTGACTACTTTAATACACATAAGCGAATTTGTCCCAATACTTTTGATCACCTAAATGGGGGGGGGACTATGTACAAAAAGTGCTGTCATTTCTAAACGGTTCAACCGATATGGATGAAAATACTCTCAAATTAAAGCTGACCATCTGCACTTTAGCCCCATTCTATCATTTCAAATCCAAAGTGCTGGAGTACAAAGCCAAAACAACAAAACATTTGTCAATGTCCCAATACTTCTGGAGCTCACTGTATCTAATGTGGTTTTTATGGCTCTGACTCACCGTCAAGAAAGGATACTTGTATTGCTTTATACAATGTATTGACAATGTGATGCACCTGCCATTAAATTTAATGTCACGTCAATAGCAATGTTGCCATTGAATGCATTGGCAAAATTGTATCATTAGAAGTGCTTTTAACCTTGCTCAACAATAAACTATACTACACCTAGATTGGGTGTGGGTTTTCAAACCTTTCTCATTTCGACTGTCAAAGTGTTATCCAATACTTAAAGATTTGAACATGACGGTCCATCTTGGTGATCAACACTACATGAGTTGGCGTACACTGGACCTGGTGCAGCTGTAACATTATTGAAAACTGATATTCTGTTATGAGGAAATCCAATGCAGCTCAAATACTCTTTCTGCTTTATTATTTGAGAGTGCAGTACTGACATCTAGTGCTATAATGTGATACTAATTCCCTTAGAGGACTGACAGTGCTATTGCATACTGATATTGCATTGATAGAGTATTATGTGAAGGCTACATCATTTTTGGCCAAAAATATACAAGACACAGAAATGTAATGAGCATGATATTTTCTGCTTACAGTTTGACACATTCATTGAAAATGCAAAGAGTAACCTAACTAGTGCCACAATATAAATTCTATAGCTATCATTTCAGATGATGTGTTGTTGAGCAGTCTTATCATGCCCGTTCATATTATTGATATTAGTGAAATAAAACCCACACAATCAATTAACAATAGGTGTAGCAAACAGTGATAAAAAAAACATTCAGCCTGGATTTATAACGCAAAGTATTCTCCAGCAATGCCCTGACTTAGTTGTTTTTAGAGCAAACATTTATTGCCTCCTGTGGCAGTGTAAAATTAATCCATTCCACAAAAGGCTCCCCAGAGTGGAGGAGATTTGTGGCCCCGCACAATACTGTTACCGCTCCTGAGTGGCGCAGCGGTCTAAGGCACTGCATCTCAGTGCTGGAGGTGTCACTACAGACCGTGGTTTGATCCCGGGCTGCATCAAAACCGTCCRTGATCGGGAGTCATATAGGGCACCGCACAATTGGCCCAGTGTCCGTAGGGTTTGGGTGCTGTAGGCCGTCAATGTAAATAAGAATATGTTCTTAACTGATGTCCTGTCGCGACTATCATTAATGTGATGACGGCTATTCAAAGAATATTTACATACCACATTCAATTATTGCATGATTAAATTAATCATAAACATAACAATTAATTAAATAGTAATCTGGGGCACCATGGGAAAAGTTTATTTAAAGCATTACCGTTTCCCGAATTAACTCAAATATCGATCAGAATATCTAAATATCATAGCCCCTCAGGGGTGTGTGCTTACTCCCTGTTCACCCATGACTGTGTGACCACGCACAACTCCAACACTATCATTAAGTTTGCTGACGACACAACGGTGGTAGGCCTGATCACTGACGGCGATGTGACAGCCTATAGGGAGGAGGTCAGTGACTTGGCAGTGTGGTGCCAGGACAACAACTTCTCCCTCAACATCAGCAAGACAAAGGAGCTGATCGTGGACAACAGGAAACGGAGGGCCGAGCACGCCCCCATCCATATCAATGGGGCTGTGGTGGAGCAGGTTGAGAGTTTCAAGTTCCTCTGTGTCCACATCACTAAGGAATTAACATTAAATGAATCATGTAACAATTAACTCATTAGCAATTTGGGGCACCACGGGAATAGTTATTTTTTATTTTTTTATTTCACCTTTATTTAACAAGGTAGGCCAGTTGAGAAAAAGCAGTGCGACACAAACAACACAGAGATACACATGGGACAAACAAACGTACAGACAATAACACAGTAGAAAAGGCTATATACAGTGTGTGCAAATGTAGTAATTTTAGAGAGGTAAGGAAATAAAATTAGCCATAGTGGTGAAATAATTACAATTTAGCAATTAAACACACCAAACACACTTTAACAAGTTACTATCTCCCAACTTAAACTCTAAAGATATTATAAATATCTCACATCAGTAACAGTCAATTATTAATTATTACCTTATCGGTCTCATTCTGAACGCCGTTGACTTCGTAAATCTGCACGAACCCTAACTTAAGTGATGAATCAGTGATACACAAATTCGCTTAATTATTTATTTACTAACTAAATAATCACACAGAAATACATAAACACACACACACGGTATAGGTTATTGATTACTAACATAATGCAATGAAAACAGTCCCTAGTGGACTAGCCCGATATGACAGCTTGTTACACAATGGAAAGGGGGTGGGGAAAGATAAAGAGCAGGAGAGACAAAGAGAGTGGAATTATCGTACACACATTTGGAAACTACGCTCACTGTAAATATGAATATTTAGCACCCTAACAACCGCTCATTCAGATTAGAAATGCAACATATATTTACGCATAGATGTCATTCTCTATCATCTCTCTGTTGAAACCACTCAGCCCATCTATGGGAAGTAGTTCAATGTAAGTCTCTGGTTGTCCACTAGAGGTCACAATGTCCTTCTAGTTGCTTCTTTTGTTCTGGAGTGTTCTTAGGATGGGTCCTTCAGGTGTACCACAAAGTACCCGTCTTAAGTCAATTGTCCTAGACTACTTCACATGCAGAGCTGCAGATGGTGCATGTTTTGGTCTAGTCTTTACTTGTCGAGAGTTTGAGGGTCTTAACCTTTTCTGGTCTTGTAGTTTTAACCATTTCAATGTGTGGACCGTCCTCACGTTCTCTAGTCTGTATTTCAATTCTCAGCGAGTCCTTTTAAGCACTCTGGCCTTGGAGGATGATCCGTCTTCTTGACACAATGTCTGTGCTCACGTGGGCGTGGTTACTGACTGGGCCCAGGTTTATATGAAAAGCCATTATCTCATTTAGAAGGCTAAAATAACATTTCTATCTTCACAAAAGCATTCTTATACTTAATAATTTATGTTATACAACATTTAAATGCAAACCTAATAACTAGGACCCCCACTTTCAGAGTTACAGTTATCTTGTTATACCATCCTTAATGACATCACAAAATAATAAATTATATGACATGATTACTGTTTGGATCCCTACCACCCATTCCAAACGTTTGGATTTCAAAACTAATGTTCCGATGTCCAATCTTTTGATGTTAGAGTTCTCAGGCAAGAGTCTCTCTTTATACACAGCACATTCCTTTGTTCAATACTGCTTGGCAAAAGAGAGAAAGTTTACAACCGGCGTTAAGTCATAAAACCAGCCCAACTCCCCCTTCCTCTCTGGTGGGAGAGAGGGTGGGTTCTGGCTATCTGTCAGCCCTGTGCCGAGCTGATCTGGCACCTTTGATCCTCACCAAGGGGAGAGAGTCATGACACTCTTTTTCCGCAAGGCAAGCGTTCCCGATGCACATCTGTAACCAACAGGACCCTGAACAGCATCTACCTCCAAGCCATAAGACTGCTAAATAGTTAACCAAATAGCTAACCAGACTATCTGCATTGACCCCTTTGCATTCACTTTTTTCACTCATCACATATGCTACTACTACTGTTTATTACCTATCCTGTTGCTTAGTCACTTTACCCCTACCTATATTTACACATCTACCTCAGACCCCTGCACATCAACTCAGTACCCCGTGTATATATAGCCAAGTTGTAATGGGTGTAGTCGGAAGGAAGAGACCAAGGCGCAGCGTTCTTAGAGTTCCACATAATTTAATCACGAAGTGAAACTAAAACAGGACTAACCAATAAAGAATACACCGACCGAACAGCTTCGATGTGCAAACTCCCTGCACACAAACAAAGAACAAGATCCCACATAGAAAGAGGGAAAAGGGCAGCCTAAGTATGATCCCCAATCAGAGACAACGATAGACAGCTGCCTCTGATTGGGAACCACACTCGGCCAGAAACAAAGAAATACAAAACCTAGAAATACAGAACATAGAATGCCCGCCCAAATCACACCCTGACCAAAACAAAATAGAGACATAAAAAGGATCTCTAAGGTCAGGGCGTGACACAAGTAATCGTTACTCATTGTGTTCCTCGTGTTTTCATTTTTTTTATTCAAAACAAATAAGTGCATTTTTGGGAAGGGTCCATAATGTAAGCATTCACTGTTAGTCTACACCTGTTGCTTACGTGGCATGTGACAAAATAAAATTTGATTTAATTTAAAACACCACCAAACTCAGCATTCATAATTAGTGCTCCCAGGAAACCAAAACATAAAGGCAGCAATTACACCATGATATATTCTACATTCAGTGACCAGTTTATTAAGTACATCCATCTAGTACCGGGTTGGACACCCCTTTGCCTCCAGAACAGCCTGAATTCTTTGAGGCATTGAAACGTTGCTCAATTGGTATCAATGGACTTAACGTGTGCCAGGAAAACATTCCCCACACCATTACACCACCGCCACCAGGCTGTATAATTGACACCAGGCAGGATGGGGCCTGCTTACACCAAATCCTGACTCTAACATCAGCATGACGCAACAGGAACCAGGATTCGTCAGACCAGGCAATGTTTTTCCACTCCTCAATTGTCCAGTGTTGGTGATCGTGTGACCACTGGAGCCGCTTCTTCTTGTTCTTGTTTTTAGCTGATAGCAGTGGAACCCGGTGTGGTTGTCTGCTGCAATAGCCCATCCGTGACAATGACTGACGAGTTGTGGTTTCCGAGATGCCGTTCTGCACACCACTGTTGTACTGCACCGTTATTTGCCTGCTTGTGGCTTGCCTGTTAGCTTGTATGATTCTTGCCATTCTCCTTCGACCTCTCATCAACAAGCTGTTTTTGCCCACAGAACTGCTGGATGTTTTTGTTTGTCGCACCATTCTCGGTAAACCCTAGACGCTGCACTGAGTGAAAAGCCCAGGAGGCCGGCCGTTTCTGAGATACTGGAGCCGGTGCGCCTGGCACCGAAGAGAATACCACACTCAAAGATGCTTAGGTTTGGCCCATTCTGACGTTCAATCAAACAGTAACTGAATGGCGCAATGCCTGTTTTCCTACTTTATATAGCAAGCCATGGCCACGTGACTCACTGTATGTAGGAGCGAACAATTTTTGTGAACAGGGGGGTTTACCTAATAAACTGACCACTGAGTGTATATTTCTGTATTATAATAGGCCTTCAGCTAAGCCTTCTAAGCTAAGGGAGGGACTATTCTTACAATTTTGCACAGATTTTCTTCATTTTAGGATCAAACTGTCACACCCTGATCTGTTTCACCTGTCTTTGTGATTGTCTCCACCCCCCTCCAGGTGTTTCCCATCTTCCCCATTATCCCCTGTGTATTTATACCTGTGTTCTCTATTTGTCTGTTGCCAGTTCATCTTGTTTGTCAAGTCAACCAGTGTTTTTGTGTTTCAGCTCCTGCTTTTCCCAGTCTCTCTTTTTCTCGCCCTCCTGGTTTTGACCGTTGCCTGTCCTGACACTGAGCCCGCCTGCCTAACCACTCTGCCTGCCCCTGAGCCTACCTGTTGACCTGTACCTTTGCCTCTCCTCTGGATTTTTTTACCTCTGCCTTCCCTGACCCTGAGCCTTCCAGCCGTCAGGTACAGTTGCCCTACCTCTGGTTCAGAGGTGACCTGTCTATTGCCTGCCCCTGTTGGATGATTAAACCACTGTTAATTCGACGTTGTCTGCATCTGGGTCTTACCTTCACACCTGATACAAACGAAGCGTGTCATACTCTTTTGGTACCGTCAACTTTATAGTACACTGTTTTGTATTTTTGTTTACACCCCAGTTGTGTTTGTAATGGTATGGTCTTTACCATTAAATAAAGACCTAAGTGATTATTTCTACCAGGGATCATTGGGTTGGCCAAATAAACAGAACACTATTTACATAAAAAAAACTATATATATATATATATATATATCACTATTGTGATAACTATGTAATTTCACTCCCAAGGCAAAGCCTATAAAAGTGCGGGTTCAGTCACCGTATAACTATAGGATAATAATGCCCAGACCACTTCAGATAGAGCCACTCGGACCGTGAGGCGCAGGATGAGAGTTGGCAGTAGGAGATGTTAGGTCCTTTACTAGCCATCAATTCCCTATTAGGTAAGTGTCCTTTGGGCTGCAAAGCTCACTGGGAAAACGTATTCTAAATAAAAATTAGGGCTTTAAACTAAGTTGATGACTTTGTCTTTTTATGATTAGATTGTTTTAGGCGTACAAATTATGTTTGTTAGTGCTATCGAGTTTGTAGGACAATTTTTAAACTGTAGAAAAGGCCTACATCTATAATACCGTCAGACTCTGAGCATCTGACATGCCACGGGCCACTTTATATTTCACTGTGTTTTGTATTTTTGTTTATTTTCCTTTTTGGAATGCACTGGTTGCTTTGGGATATCATGCTGTCATAAGGCATTTGATGTAAGCAAATTTAGAATCTGTAGAAGGACTACATTACTCATAGTGCTCATTGACTGGATATTCCAAATTACTATGGAAATTATGCATCACAATGGTAAAAAAAAATTATGCAGCAATCCACGGTAGGCCTATGGCAAGGTCTGTGCATAAAATCTTCAACTGCATAGCCTCATGACCATTTATTTCCCAACTCAAATTTTTGACCGTTTTAGCACGGATTGAAGCGAAGTAGGTCTATATGATTTGATATAGCCTAGGCTACAGAGCGCGCGTAGCGCCACATTTACCGTTCAAGGTGATTGCATAGAGGCGGGTCCCCCCCCCCACCCAAAATTGGGAAATTATATTATTTTATATTTATACAATTGCCCAGAGAAAAAGATTTTGTTGAACAAATGCGTTCTTTTTATTATTGCCACCCCGGTTTTCAACACCTTTCAATACCTCACCGTACGAGGATAACAGCACTGAGCCTCTTTCAAAAATGTTTTATGAGATTGGAGAACACATTGGGAGGGATCTTGACCATTCCTCCATACAGAATATTTTATGGACTGCACTCTTCAATTCAAACCACAGGATTTCAATGGGCTTCACTTCCGGASACTTTGATGTGTGCTTGGGGTTATTGTCTTGCTGGAAGAGCCACTTGCGGACAAGTTTCAGCCTTTTGGGAGAGGCAACCAGGTTTTGGGCTAAAATGTACTAGGTAAAGTTTATGATGCCGTTGACCTTAACAAGGGCCCCAGGACTTGTGGAGGCAAAATAGATAATTAGGTATGGGGTTCTTTTCTGCTAATACATCCTTATTTGGACGTCAAACCCACCACTGGTGTGTATGGTCAAAGAGCTCTAATCTGACCATAGCACCAGTTCCAATCCAAGTTCCAATGCTGTTTAACAAACTCCAGACATTTACATGTATTGGATGACATGAAAATATAGCTCTTAATACTTGTTAAACAGCATCTCTTTCTCTGAGCAACTATATTAGTATAACATAATATGATTAACCCAACTTTATTAGCATTCCAAATTAAATGTGAAAATCACTGCAATACTTAACAAAGACTTGCAGTCAGTTTTAAGATGGGTGGCAAGTAATAAGCTGGTCCTAAATACTTCAAAAAATAATTGTATTTGGGAAAAGTAATTCACTTAACCCTAAACCTCAACTAAATGGAAAATGGCACCGATGGACAGGGCTGCCGTGCTTCAAGCTCTTAGGAAACTCTGCAGTATTTACTTTTTTTATGTGTTATTTCTTAATTAGCAGAGGAAATGTTTTGTGTTATTACATATATCCAGGAAGACCTTTTGGGTATCAGAGTGACAGTAACTCACCAACATTACCAGCATTACGACCAGGAATACGACTTTCCTGAACCGGATCCTTTGTTCATACCCCACAGGGCAAATGCACTGATCCCAGAGGCTGTTCTAAAACTCCGCCGGTGGAAAAGAGGTACTCGTAGCAGACTTTTAGTCCGACTCAGAAGGCATGCACACCACCCACCACTTCAGAGTATATTACTTTCTAATGTTCAGTCTCTGGATAATAAAGTTGACGAGCTCTGGGCAAAAAGGCTGTTCATGGCGTCACATAAAGAAATAGGAATAATGTTATAAAGTCATTCACCGTGCTGAGATGGTATGATTCAAGGAATACAGTAAGTTGTTTCATCAAACAACGTCCAAGCAGGAATGCATGATAAAGATATTTTAGATGTACAATACCTGAACCTGTCACGCCTGCTCGCGCTCTTCTCCCCTGGCGCTCGAGGGCGCCAGGCTGCCCTGCATTACGCACTCCTGCCACCATAATTTACGCACACCTGCCTTCCCTCGCCACGCGCTTCAGCAATATTGGACTCACCTGGACTCACTCAATCAAATGTTTATAACCACCCCTATGTTTGTCAGTTCCCCAGCTCTGTTCCCTGCTGCTGCATTGTTTGTCATATGTCCGTGTTACCCGTGTGCTGASGCTGTTCCTGTCTTGTTCTTTGTCTGTTCCCGAATAAATGTCTGACTCCCGGTACCTGCTTATCCTGTCCGGCGTCGGCCCTTACAGAACAAGTGATTGGCATGAATTTTGGGTTGACAATGAGGCTATTGTTGCAATAATTTTAATGTCAAAATAATGTTAGGAGATTAATTTGCTTACATCTTTTTGTGTATTAATATACTTGGGAAGTAGGTGAGCTCAGGGCGAGCATCCCCTTCCAGAGAGACATCAGGGACTATAACATACTCTGTTTCACGGAATCATGGCTCTCTCTGGATATACTGTCCCCGTCCATAGAGCCAGCTGGGTTCTCAGTACATCAAGCAGAGAGGAATAAAGAACTCTCCCTGGGAAAAATAAAGGGGGTGTATGTTTCATGATTAACTACTCGTGGTAACGTATAGGAACCACATCCTTTTTGTTCACCCAACCTAGAATACCTCACAATCAAATGCAGACCACATTACCTCCCGAGATAATTATCAAACAGGCAAAACATCAGTGCAGAGACAAAGTAGAGTTGCAATTCAACAGCTCAGACACTAAACATATGTGGCAGGGACTCCAGACAGTCACGGAATATAAAGGGAAAACCAGCCACGTCGCGGACACCGACGTCTTGCTCCCGATCAAGCTAAACACCTTTTTTGCCCGCTTTGAGGAAAACACAGTGCCACTCCCATGGACCGTGAGCTCTCGTTCTCCATGGCCGATGTGAGTATGACATTTAAGCATGTTAGCCCTCGCAAGGCTGCTGGACCAGAAGGCATCCTTAGCCAAGTCCTCAGAGAATGCGCAGACCAGCTGGCTGGAGTGTTTACATACATATGTGACTGACCGGCACAAATCGGTCTTATGTAGCAAAATTTGAAGTTATGATTTTTACATTGGATAAAAGTAGATACTCAGTGCTACAAAATGGTATATCATACAATACAGTTGAAGAAAAATGAGAAAGTAATTTTGCTTTGAAAGTTGATAAACTTGTAAACTCACTTTTGAGAAAATGGCCTTTGAATATTTTGGTACTTCTACTGGAGAGCCCTTCTTTGTCTACACCCATTCAGCATCGTTGATTAGAATGTACTAACAGCAGCAGTCAAGCACCCAAGCTAACTTGCTGGCTACCTCCAGACATCTAAGTGTGAGAGAACAGCTCACTGAACATTTCTCGCCCTAGCAGAGCTGGTTAGGCTGTTATGTTATCCAGGGTGTTGGTGACTGCAACTGTGCTGTCAGATTGTCCGTTCGTAAATTCAGAGCTTTTCGCGTTCAGAGCACACAGCGGACGCACTGGCCACTGACTACTGACACCGACCATATTCAACAGGTGTTGAGCGTTCGTAAATTCATCAGATATTCTGCGCTCATTGGCACACTCAGATGAGAGTGGTTTGAAATCAGAGTAGATGGCCAGACTGAATTTACAAATGCACCCGAAATGGTTACTTGCGTAGTGGAGATAGCTAGCTAACTAGGTAAACAATGAACCATAATCACAACTCATGACATTACTACCCTGCATGAATCTGCAGGTAGCTAGCCAACCAGGTTCAATGTTAGCTAGCTAACATTAGGCTATAGCTAGCCAAGTAAATTACTCTTTCTGTCAACATTAGAAACATGTAACATCTGATAATGTAGCTAGCCAGACTATCTTACCAGTATACATCATTTTAATTTTGTAATTTTCTATTAAACCTTTATTTAACTTTATTTTATTTTAATCATTAGACGTGTCTCCTGTTGGATGCCATGGTTGCCCTTAGTTTGAAGATGTAACACGGAAACTATCATTCTCGAATTCCACTGATTTTAAAACTGAGTCCTTCAGAAAGTGGAGCAACACTTACTGTATGTAGTTTTAATACACAATACGTTTAGAAAAAAGCCGCTTTAGACAGGATTATCTAGACATACTGACGAGCTCAAATAGACAGAAGCATGCTATATGGCAGACGAATCTGAACTCATCTCATCATGTCCAGCCCACTCATTAGCTCAGCCAATCATGGCTAGCGGGAAGGTTGCTGACTTTTTCTTTGGCTAAACCAACTAGGCTCGTTTAAATGTAACAATTTTATTCATATTTACAGATGTCTGTAGAAAACAGGGARAACCAATCTCCAGTGTCTTTAAAGAAAGGATTTAGTATTCTAGGTTGCATTAGTATTTTTGTACAAGCAAGCAGTAAATGAACTAGAGACAGATATTTGGCGCCATGTATATCTTGATGTCTGTTGCATGAGAGCAAAATGTGCCTTTGAATACATTCTCTCATCTGTGATTTATCATGAACATCCAGGAGGATGGACTTTGCTATAAAATGCCTTGGCTTAGTCCTGCTGGTTGGGCTCTCAATTAATCACCTATGGGGGGCTCGTTGACAAGCTCCATTACTGCAGTAATTAAAAAATAAGGTTTACTTGTTTTGAAGAAATGTAAAAGTCTCTCTTTTTGATTACAATAATTCCACAACATCACCCATGACTGCATGACCACGCATGTCTCCAACTCAATCATCAAGTTTGCAGACGACAAAACAGTGGTAGGCCTGATTGCCAAAGATGACAAGATAGCCTACAGCAGGGGTCGGCAAACTTTTTTGTGTGGAGTGCCAATTAAGAATTTATCCTACCATTTAATCCTAGGGTTAGGGTTATCACCACTTTATTTTAAGAATGTGAAATGTCAGAATAATAGTACAGACAATGATTTATTTCAGATTTGATTTCTTTCATCACATTCCCAGTGGGTCAGAAGTTTACATACACTCAATTAGTATTTGGTAGCATTTCCTTTCAATTGTTTAACTTTGGTCAAATGTTTCGGGTAGCCTTCCACAAGCTTCCCACAATAAGTTGGGTGAATTTTGGCCCATTTCCTCTGACATAGCTGGTGTAACTGAGTCAGGTTTGCAGGTCTCCTTGCTCACATGTGCTTTTTCAGTTCTGCCCACAAATTTTCTATAGGATTGAAGTCAAGGCTTTGTGATGGCCATTCCAATACTGTGACTTTGTTGTCCTTAAGCAATTTGCCACAACTTTGTAAGTATGCTTGGGGTCAATGTTCATTTGGAAGACCCATTTGCGACCAAGCTTTAACTTCCTGACTGATGTCTTGAGATGTTGCTTCAATGTAGCCACATAATTTTCCTGCCATCTATTTTGTGAAGTCCACCAGTCCCTCCTGCAGCAAAGCACCCGCACAACATGATGCTGCCACCCCCGTGCTTCACGGTTGGGATGGTGTTCTTTGACTTGCAAACCTCCCCCTTTTTCCTCCAAACATAACGATGGGGATTATGGCCAAACAGTTCTATTTTTGTTTCATCAGACCAGAGGACATTTCTCCAAAAAGCACGATCTATGTCCCCATGTGCAGTTGCAACCCGTAGTCTGACATTTTTATGGCGGTTTTGGAGCAGTGGCTTCTTCCTTGCTGAAAATCCTTTCATGTTATGTCGATATAGAACTAGTTTTACTGTGGATATAGATACCTTTGTACCTGTGTCCTCCAGCATCTTCACAAGGTCCTTTGCTGTTCTGGGATTGATTTGCACTTTTCGCTCCAAAGTACATTCATCTCTAGGAGACAGAACGCGTCTCCTTCCTGAGCAGTATGACGGCTGCGTGGTCCCATGGTGTTTATACTTGCGTACTATTGTTTGTACAGATGAACGTGTACCTTCAGGCATTTGGAAATTGCTCCCAAGGATGAACCAGACTTGTGGAGGTCTACAATTTTTTTTATGTGGTCTTGGCTGATTTCTTTAGATTTTTTCCATGATGTCAAGCAAGAAAGGCACTGAGTTTGAAGGCTTGTTATGGCAAGCCTAAATAAGTTCAGGAGTAAAGATTTGCTTAACAAGTCATATACAGTGGGGCAAAAAAGTATTTAGTCAGCCACCAATTGTGCAAGTTCTCCCACTTAAAAAGATGAGAGAGGCCTGTAATTGTTATCATAGGTACACTTCAACTATGACAGACAAAATGAGGAAAAGAAATCCAGAAAATCACATTGTAGGATTTTTAATGAATTTATTTGCAAATTATGGTGGAAAATAAGTATTGGGTCACCTACAAACAAGCAAGATTTCTGGCTCTCACAGACCTGTAACTTCTTCTTTAAGAGGCTCCTCTGTCCTCCACTCGTTACCTGTATTAATGGCACCTGTTTGAACTTGTTATCAGTATAAAAGACACCTGTCCACCAGCTCAAACAGTCACACTCCAAACTCCACTATGGCCAAGACCAAAGAGCTGTCAAAGGACATCAGAAACAAAATTGTAGACCTGCACCAGGCTGGGAAGACTGAATCTGCAATAGGTAAGCAGCTTGGTTTTGAAGAAATCAACTGTGGGAGCAATTATTAGGAAATGGAAGACATACAAGACCACTGTAATCTCCCTCGATCTGGGGCTCCACGCAAGATCTCACCCGTGGGGTCAAAATGATCACAAGAACGGTGAGCAAAATCCCAGAACCACACGGGGGGACCTAGTGAATGACCTGCAGAGAGCTGGGACCAAAGTAACAAAGCCTACCATCAGTAACACACTACGCCGCCAGGGACTCAAATCCTGCAGTGCCAGACCTGTCCCCCTGCTTAAGCCAGTACATGTCCAGGCCCGTCTGAAGTTTGCTAGAGAGCATTTGGATGATCCAGAAGAGATTGGGAGAATGTCATATGGTCAGATGAAACCAAAATATAACTTTTTGGTAAACTCAACTCGTCGTGTTTGGAGGACAAAGAATGCTGAGTTGCATCCAAAGAACACCATACCTACTGTGAAGCATGGGGGTGGAAACATCATGCTTTGGGGCTGTTTTTTCTGCAAAGGGACCAGACGACTGATATGTAAAGGAAAGAATGAATGGGGCCATGTATCGTGAGATTTTGAGTGAAAACCTCCTTCCATCAGCAAGGGCATTGAAGATGAAACGTGGCTGGGTCTTTCAGCGATCAATGATCCCAAACAACCGCCCGGGCAACGAAGGAGTGGCTTCGTAAGAAGCATTTCAAGGTCCTGGAGTGGCCTAGCCAGTCTCCAGATCTCAACCATACGAAATCTTTGGAGGGAGTTGAAAGTCCGTGTTGCCCAGCAACAGCCCCAAAACATCACTGCTCTAGAGGAGATCTGCATGGAGGAATGGGCCAAAATACCAGCAACAGTGTGTGAAGACTTACAGAAAACGTTTGACCTCTGTCATTGCCAACAAAGGGTATATAACAAAGTATTGAGAAACTTTTGTTATTGACCAAATACTTATTTTCCACCATAATTTGCAAATAAACTCATTAAAAATCGTACAATGTGATTTTCTGGATTTTTTTTTCTCTCATTTTGTCTGTCAGATTTTAAGTGTACCTATGATGAAAATTACAGGCCTCATCTTTTTAAGTGGGAGAACTTGCACAATTGGTGGCTGACTAAATACTTTTTTGCCCCACTGTAATAAGTTGCATAGACTGACTCTGTGTGCAATAATAACATGATTTTTGAATGTCTACCTCATCTCTGTACCCCACATATACAATTATCTGTTAGGACCCTCAGTCAAGCAGTGAATTTCAAACACAGATTCAACCACAAAGACCAGGGTGGTTTTCCAATGTCTGGCAAAGAAAGGCACCTATTGGTAGATGGGTAAAAAAKATTTTTAAAGCAGGCATTGAATATCTCTTTGAGCATGGTGAAGTTATTAATTACACTTTGTATGGTGTATCAATACATCCCGTCACTACAGATACAGGCGTCCTTCCTTACTCAGTTGCCAGAGAGGAAGGAAACCCCTCAGGGATTTTACCATGAGGCCAATGGTGACTTTAAAACAGTTCGAGTTTAATGGCTTTGATGGGAGATAGATGAGGATTCTCTTAAATGATGTTGGATGCGGCTTATGGTAGAGAAAGTAACATTTAATTATCTGGCCACAGATCTGGTGGACATTCCTGCAGTCAGCATGCCAATTGCACGTTCCCTCAACTTGAGACATCTGTGGCATTGGGTTGTGTGGCAAAACTGAACATTGGTATTTTATTGTCCCCCAGCACAAGGTGCACCTGTGTACTGATCATGCTGTTTATTCAGCTTCTTGATATGCCACACCTGCCAGGTGGATGGATTATTTTAGCAAATGAGATATGTTCACTAACAGGCATGTAATACAATTTGTGCACAGCATTTTAGAGAAATAAGCTGTTTGTGCATATGGAACATTCCTGGGATCTTTTATTTCAGCTCATGAAACATGGGACCAACACTTTTCATGTTGCATTTATATTTTAATTCAGTGTAAATTTAGAGATGTACCATGGGCCTACATACTGAATGTTGTGTTATTTCCAAGGTTTTCAAACATTTCAAAGGAGGAAAATATATCCTGACTGATATTAAGGCACATTTGTTCAACATGAGAAAAGACACCTACCGGTACATACAAAGTTTCTGTTTTCTACAGCGCTTCCTATAGGCCAATCGGTGCCGTTATTTTTTGGTCAAGTCTAGTTTTGCCGAATAAGAAAAAAGATGCCAAACTATGCTTGAGTTATTTGAACATGTCAAGGGGGGAAATAATTCGAAGAATAGGTTTCACAGCTTCACAATAGATGTCATATTTTTACTATGATGATCATTACATCCATTGCACAGTGATCGCTGAACCACTCATTCCTGAATAGAAACAGATGAAATGAAACTGAGTGAACATGGTAGAGTTGACCCGTGTCACGTGACGATGGGAAGGGAGGCTCTTATGTTTACACATCAATGCGTGCAAGAGCAGTTGCGAACTGTATAATCTAGCATCATTTAAATGTTTCGCTTTCTTTTCTTTATAAATCTAAAATTGCAACTTTGCAAATCGAAAAATTAAAGCGTGCAAAAGGGTAACGACGTTACCGAGAGATTCAAGACCGGAGTTTTGCACTCATAGTGTTGTAGCTAACGTTACCCAGCTAGCATTACATTAGCTTAGGTGTCATGGACGAGCTAGCTGTTGAAGTCAGGGGGACGAGTGGGGCTTTTTACAAGGTGGGTTGGTAATGTTAGCTAGCTAGCTGCTAGTTCTAGTATTTGAATGCGTTTCTGTTGTACAGCGGTGTCCAGTAAATATGTATGCGTTGAGTCAGTCAGTGAGTTATCTTGCTACAGCTAGATAGCTAGGGGGTAACGCGTCAGGCCCAGACAAGACAGCACAGGCTTATTCTACCAGACGTGCAGCCAATGCTAGCTAACAACACATCTGAAGTTGTTTCAATAAGGCCATAAATAATTTGAGTTTCGTGTCGTTGGTAGAATTTGTTATTTCGTCGAGTAACGTTAGTTTCAGCTGTTGGCTAGTTAATATTGTAACGTTAATAAGACTTGCTATCTAACAACAATGAGATTAAAATCTATTTGGCTTTGACCTCTTGTTGGCTCAATGACTGTCTGCTTCATGTCTTGCTTTTTCTCAACCCTTTTCTCATTTTAGGGATATTTGAAGGATGTTCATGAAAGTGCTGTCACAGTGTCCTTTGAAAACAAGTGAGTGTTTGGTTTCCGGCAACATAAGCCAATTAGCTAATGTTAGCTAGCTAGTGTTCAAATCTAATATGGCCATTCCAGCTAGCCAACTAGCTAGCTACTGTAACTAGTTTGTAGTTACAGTAGTTAGATAAATAGCAACGCAGTATGCTACTTTAAATCAGACCCAGCTATTGAGTAATAGTTAACCACCATGGACTACATGTCTACTATAATTAGTTGTACTTGCAAATAACAATTGGTATCTCTTTTAATTGAACTACAGTGTATGTGCACCGCACACTTGTTCAGTTGTTGATTAATTCCCCTTGTGAAGTGCCCTGGTTTAATTTGTTTATTTCTATTCTTTCAGTTGGCAGCCAGAACGTCAAATCCCCTTCCATGATGTTCGATTTCCTCCACCCACAGGTTTTCAGAAAGAGATAAACGAGAGTGATGAAGTTGAGGTATGTGCTGTAAGTAATGGATAAGGACTTCCCTCCCACTGGTCAATGTCAATTAAACCCAATACTTTGCTGATTGCTAGTAGGCTAGGATATACAATGGCAGCTCGATAGTTATGTGTTTCTTGAAAGCAGAAGGGAACTGCTGTTTTGTGTTCTTTCTGTTTGGTTATTCACAGGGTTTTGGTGAATGTGTATCGCAAACAATTGAAATGGATTTCAGTGAGAATAACTCAACAAGATGTACTTAATTAATCAAATATTATCCACTGTTCTATCCACAGGTTTATTCTAGGGCTAATGATAAAGAACCATGTGGGTGGTGGCTGGCGAAGGTCCGGATGGTGAAGGGAGAGGTAAGTCCAATGCAGCGGTTCAAGTGAGAGTTTGCATTAATTTATTATTATGTAGCTATTGTAATCTTATCATGATGATCCCCATGTAAGTCTCTTCTTCTCAGTTTTATGTCATAGAGTATGCAGCTTGTGATGCCACGCTCAATGAAATAGTCACATTAGAGAGGTTACGGCCTGTCAACCCAAACAAGACAGCTACAAAAAACTCCTTCCTGAAAATTCAACTAGACGTCCCAGAGGACTTGCTGCAAATGTAAGTAGGCCTATTCTTCAAGGCTTTTTCAAGTAAAGTACTGGAGTTATGTTGTCATTTCTGCCGTATGTGTGACTATTGGTTTTGAGGCTTATGTGTGACTATTGCTATTGGGTCAAAACTGTTTTCTGTTCTTAGGTGTTCGAAAGACTCTCATAAAGATTTTAAGAAGGCAGTGGGAGCATTCAATGTCACTTATGACTCAGACAAAAGACAGCTTGTTATTCTGGTATGTTCGATTCTTTTTCTGGCTTCTCAAAGTTTCACACCTCAGTCCCTGTTAGGTATTGTTTCATACAGTTCCCGCATAATTTCTCTGATTTTAGTCTGTGAATGAGATTACAACCAAAAGGGCGCAGATGCTGAGCGACATGCATTTCCGGAGCCTGCGCACCAAGCTGTCCCTAATGCAGAGGAACGAGGAGGCTAGCCGCCAACTGGAGGTACTTAAGGTTTAAGCACACTCGCAAGTCAAACACATTAGCTAGATTTCCATCCAATTGGTGACAGATTTTCATGCAAATATTCTAAAATCTGCATAACAATATGCACACAATATTTCATTGCATTTTCAACTCTACTGGTGGTTTTCTCACACAAATGTTGTGTTATATAGCGAGTGTSCCCACTTCGGTATTGGCACGTATAGCCTACATGAGATTATTATTATGGAGAAATATTATTTGTATTTGTCAAACGGCAGCCAATAAGACCCTCAATATTTATTGGAAAGGAGTTTTAAGCTCWTCACCTTGTACTTTCACCACCCTCTGAAGTTCGTCATCATTGATTTCATCTGTAGCCTTATAAACTTCATGCTTTCCCGACTGGTCATAGTGGGAGGACCACACAAGTCCCCAAGTTTACTTCGATATGATGGTTATTATATAAATATTTACGCATAAAACCATTTCCACCGACATTTCTCACGTAATTCATTTTACTGACACAAAGATCCTACCTGGTCTAGYGTATTTTGTTTTGTCGACATTTGGAAAGTCTACCGAAACATTTTCTGTTTCCATCAGGCCTGTCATGGTGTTTTTTTTATCCGACATGTACTTTACTCGCATAAAAAGATTGAATGGAAACCTGCTTTTTGTCGCATATTAAGACAAAGCCATGTTAGCGTTGTTAACCTCAATAGGCTCTGTCTCTACATGAGGTGAACTATGGTTAAGCTATGCGTGGGGTTATGGTTTGTGTGCAGAGCTCTCGGCAGCTGGCATCTAGGTTCCATGAGCAGTTTGTGGTCCGAGATGACCTGATGGGGCTGGCCATCGGGACTCATGGTGCCAACATCCAGCAGGCCAGGAAAGTACCTGGGGTCACCACCATAGACCTGGACGAAGAGACCTGCACTTTCCACATCTATGGCGAGGTAGGGAGCTCACCACACAACTAGCACAAATATGGAAGCTCACAAACCTCTACTCACAAGCTATATTTACTTGGTCATACTAGTGATAGACATGCATGTATTTTATCTCCTCTGGGTATGATTCAATTGCAGGATCAAGAGGCAGTGCGCAAGGCTAGGAGCTTCTTGGAATTTTCTGAAGATGTCATCAAAGTACCAAGGAATTTAGTGGGTAAAGTAGAAGATGATAAAATTGTGTTCTGTTTGAAAAGTCATCAAAACTCAGTCTCCATTTTATCGTCATTCATAATCTAATACCACCTCTCCTTTGCCAGGGAAAGTCATTGGGAAAAATGGGAAGTTGATCCAGGAAGTAGTGGATAAATCTGGTGTCGTTCGAGTTCGGATTGAGGCTGAGAACGACAAGAAGCCACCTCCAGTGGATGARGTAAGTGGCTAGAATCAAATGAACTCTGTATTCACTTTAATTGGTTTCTACTGATGGCTTTGGAGCCACTCTGTCCTCATTAGATCCTGTCTATTTGTTTCTCTTACAGGGCATGGTGCCGTTTGTCTTTGTGGGTACAAAGGAAAGCATTTCCAATGCTAAAGTACTGTTAGACTATCATCTCAACTATCTGAAGGTTAGAAGCTTTCCCCTATTGCTTTGCTAAAATTTGCAACATGATTATGTTCCTTTTATGGATGTTAAGATAAATGCCACATAGCAGAAGCTTTCATCCAAAGACTGATATCAGGAGTTTTTACTGTTCTATTGACTGTTGACTTCATCAGAATGATAGGTTCTGCGTAATATTCATTATTAGATATATTGTATCTCCCGGGTGGCGCAGTGGTCTAGGGCACTGCATCGCAGTGCTAGCTGCGCCACCAGAGTCTCTGGGTTCACGCCCAGGCTCTGTCGCAGCCGGACGCAACCGGGAGGTCCGTGGGGCGACGCACAATTGGCATAGCGTCGTCCGGGTTAGGGAGGGTTTGGCCGGTAGGGATATCCTTGTCAGTATGTAAAATGTAATAAAATGTATGCACTCTACTGTAAGTCGCTCTGGATAAGAGCGTCTGCTAAATGACTAAAATGTAAATGTAAATATAGGTTACTTTTAAATAAGTAAGTTGTTATTGAATACAGTCATGATACAGACACACTGTGTCTCCCTGTAGGAAGTGGACCAGCTGCGCATGGAGCGGCTGCAGATAGATGAGCAGCTGAGGCAGATTGGGGGAGGAGGACCCAGGGCCCCGGGGACTGGACGGCCTGACAACAAGATCTTCATTGTAGACAACGGTGGCCTGGGCATGATGGGCATGAGCTCCCAGAGAGGAGGGAAGCCTTTCAGCAGGGGAGGAGGAGGCCGTGGCCGACGCGGTGGTCCCTCTTTTACCTCCGGTATGTAACTAGAGAGAGTGGAGCTGTATCTGCATGTCCATATGGAACAGTAGGCTATGTCCAGAAGGCACTGATTGTCTTCTATGTTTTACTGTATGTTCATACGCAACAGGTTCAGCCTATATGGAACCTTATTTTCTTCACAATACTATGGCTGTATGGGACTGAGTGGAACTTGGTAAATTGGTGATTATTTACAGGATAACTAATTATCGCTCTCACCAGGCACCAACTCTGAGGCTTCCAATGCGTCTGAGACAGAGTCGGAMCACAAGGACGAGCTGAGCGACTGGTCTCTGGCCCCCACTGACGAGCTGACAGGGGGTTTCCCCAAACGACCCGATACACGCAAGAGAGGGGGAGGAGGGCCTCGCGGACGGGGAGGGAGAGGAAGAGGAGGGGGAGGCTTCAAAGGTCTACTATCCATATTCGAACTAGCCTATCTATTCTTACTATAATACCCCTACTGTGCAAGGGCCCCGTTTCACTGTCTGTATATAAATGCATTCGTTGCCTTAGGGTTTTATGTACTGCTGTATGAGTCAGAGTAATGATACAATGATTCTGCCATAATRACATTTTGAGGTCCTGTATATTACCTTGTCTGTCTCTGTAGCTGAAGACATCCAGTGGACTGAGTCACGTTCACGGAATACCAGAGACCCTAAGCTAAGGCCTCAGGAAGATTCTTTGCAGGTGAGGAATTCCAGAAGCACCAGCTGTTCTTTGTTCCTGGCAGCAGCCTCAGTTGCTGTGTCATAACACTACCAGTAGATGTCACCATRTACCGTTTCAAGACCTCTGGGAAATGTAGAAAATAATACAATTTGCGATTTGTAGGAACTTGATTTGGTCATAAAATGACATTTTGGTCACACAACAGGAGCCGTTTTGCAACTTAGTCAATGACCTCTGACAGAGGCTTAACGGGTAGCAGATAATGGACCCTATCAGATATTTATGTAGTTAGTGCTGTATAAAAACTATTGTACAATTTATGCTCCCCGCATATACAAACCACGAAGACTGCCCGAACGCAATATAGTAATTTTGATGACTCACACGGTGAGTCTACTGTAGCCTACTGTACGTGGTAAGCTGGTACTCGGCTGAGGATTTTTCTGCAATATTCATAACATTTTGACACAATTACAATCTTTATAGAAAACAATTGAATTACATATTTATTTCAGTGAACAGTATCAAGCCAGCAGCAGAGGAAACAAAGTGAAGTCTTTCCTCTAACTCTCCCCAGGCTCTCACTGTCTAGCTGGCTAGCTTTAGGATATTTACTAGCCCATACCAGAGAGAACTTTGCTATGTTATTGACATATGGCAGTACACAAACAAAATCTAGTTCACTTATTTTGCCAGTTAGAAACGGCCACAAATTAATTCAGAAACGGAGGGGGAGAATAACTGGCTATAGCGAGCTAATGTTAGCTGATGACTCTTCAACAAGAAGCCACTGTGACAACATTTATCCTACGATCAAAAAATAAACTTTCCCATTGAACAAAATCCACAATTCACAGCTCCAAAGAAAGCCTGTGTCTGGGACTTCACCAAAATGACCCCAGATCTGCGATCAAATCCATTACCAAAGCGTCGCATTTCAATTTAGCCCGCAGGCAGGCTCTATAGAAAACTCCCCTGGCGCCACAGACACTTTCCAATGAGCCACACACACACACACACACACACACACAGAGAGAGCCCAAATGCAGACAGCCAGCAGCTCCAAAAACAATTCATGCGGCAAGCTCCGTAAATAGACAAAACTTTCGCATTGAGCAAAATCCACAATCCACCCCTCTAAAGAAACCTGCCTCCTTTCTCCAAAATTCACCAGATCCGCGATCGAATACATGGCCGACGCGTCTCATTTCAGTTTAGCCCGCCATCTACACACAGACCCCACATCGTTCCCAGCCTCTGCTCTATACAGAAACATTGACTTGCATCGCGACTCTTTTCCCATAGGCTTGTACTTTCTATGACATCACCAGCAGTTAGCTTTCCACAGCTGATAGACATTTGGTTACTTTGGCGTTAATCAGTGTTATTTAGGTGGAAGACGTGCGCTTAATGCTGTAGCTCTTTCACTTACACAGTGAAGCCCTGATAATGCTCTGTCTCTGCTGGTGCTGCTGGCTGTTTGGGATATTTTATAAGCCACGTTGTTGGAAGGGACAGTATCCACTTTGGAAAAGCAAYGTTTTGCTGAACCCTCCTTCCGTTGTTGATGGCCATGGAAGTTCTCAAGTCCTGAAATGTGCCCTGCAGATTGACGAGGAGATGCCCAATTCAACCCCGTCATTCTCACAAATGTTTCTCACTTTTTACGTTTTTAAGTGTTTCAATTGCGTGGCCATAGAGGCATAGCAAGTGTTTCCACACCCTACTACCACACAAAGCTTGGCCATCTTGATGAATAAAAATGCAATTGTTAGTTAGCTCCATACTACTAACACACAAGTTTTATTTGTATTTTTTACCCACGAGTAGATGAAGGGTGAGCATGGATTTTTATTTCCTCACTGTGGAGCTGACGTTGTGTGATTGTTTCCAAATTTAGTGCTGATTTGGAGAACCTCAAACCCAACTTTTAGGACAGTATTATACAAATGTATTTAAAAGTTTGTAATTTGTGAATGTTTTCTTGAGGTGCTCTAATAGTAGAACTTGCATTTCTGGCATTGAGAAATAGTTGCTTTATGCCCTTTTTAATTTAAATTGGGGAGACATGGGAACAACAGTTCAATCTCCGACCATTGAGTTTTTCACCACACGACTGACACGCAATTTATAGAAGTGCCGATTTAATGGTCATCTGTGGCATGTGCAAAGGTAAAGTGATAGCACATTAGCCGACACTATTCTCCAGGAGAATCGAATATAAATGCATCGGGCTGGCGGACAGACTGCTCCAAACTCTAATTCACCTGTAAGTGACGCTACTCCGTTGTCCTGCATCTCCCCAATCTACCATCTCATACAGTATCCTCTGGTCCCACAGATCCGAGTGGACAGTAACAATGAGAGGAGTGTCCATGCTGCAGCCAGAGGTCCCCCTGGCCCCGCAGGTGACGGAATTGTCCTCGGAGCAAACCGACAGAGACCCATCAAAGAGCGACCTATCAAGAAGGAGAAGCAGGAGGGCCCTAGTGGTGAATCCACCGCTGTGCCCCCGGTGGTGGTGAACGGGGTGTCGTAGATGGGGACAACGGAAGGCACCCTCGTCTTTCACACACTTTCACACTCTTTCACACACACACACACCACACCATCAATCCAGAAGCTTCTTCATTAGAGACACATTAGGCCAAAGAGGACAGGTCAGGGCTGAAATTAAGCACACTTTGGACAAAGCAACTCCGACAGCATCAGCGGCAGGTGGATGGGGTGTTGGGTGGGTTACTGTGTACAGGGAAGGAGCCATCTACGCTTTTAGGTGTTAACGGGAGAAGGAAAACTGAGACTGCAGTCTTTTTCTAATTGACATTGTTGACAACTACCTATCAGATGATTAAAAGCTGTGGGGAGAAAATGTTTAAAACAAAAAGAGGGGCCACCATGATGAATCTGTATTTCTAAAAGGATATGGTTTTCTATCACTTGTTCGTGTACAGTACTAGCCTTTTCTCCGGCTAGAGGGTTGGATTGTTTGGTCCTTCCTGCCTTCTCTTTCCATCATGATGTGTTTATGGAGCCGTGTGTCACAGTGGAATATAGAACTCATTACCATGTGAGGTCACGGCTGCATCATTAGCAAAAAAAAAAAAGAATAACCCTCCTCTCTGATCTGTGCCTTTATCTCGTGTGGATAGTATCACAAATAGAAGTCAATCAGGGAAGAAGACGACATTGGAAAACAGTAATGGATTTTACTCATGTAGTGGACACACAGCTCACCTTCCAAAAAAAAAAAAATGAAAAGTTTGTCTTTTTAACCTTGCAATGCATGTAGGCTACATCTTTATCATTGGTTTCGACATTGGCGAAAGTCAGCAATCTTGACTTTTCCGAAGCATTGCTTGGTTTCTGTTTCCTAGTGCTGAATATTGCTTGAATAGGGATGATGATTTTTCTAGCCAATGATAAAGCATTTCTCTTTTTTTAAATGGTGGAACGACCATGAATTCAATATCTATCTTACCATAGGATCACAGTGGAGAAAGATGCTGTGAGTTTATTTGTGTGAATTTTTATGAAAAGTCTCAACAGATTCATGTCATTTCACACTGGCTACATTTAATGGAGACTATTAGATTCAGATAGGACTCCATATCGTCAACACTGTACAGTACCTTATGACAGAAGCACTTATATATGGACTTTTTAACATGAACTATGTCGAACTGGGGAGCGATATTGAGCACATGGTCCTTTTGCCATACATTGACCAACAATCACTTTCCTGTTGGTTTTTCATTTAAAAGTGTCAATGGGAAGACTGGCACACACACATCTCTCTCCAACCCTAATATATTGTTCATAAGATATTGACAATTGGTCATTAGATTGTAAATTATATAAAGGGGGGTGCATACTGTATATTATCTCATTTGTTTAAAATACTTTTTTGCTATTGTTTTGGATTGAACTTCAAATGTGCACTTATCATTATTTTTGGTTTATTTGCAACTACTAAATAATATGAACCATAATAAACGGATGATGTGATAAGATTTCTTCAGCAGGTGAATCACATGAATGCTGTCAACAATATTACCAAGTTTAGATAACCCTATAGCTAACTCTGAGTCTAATGTACCTTTGCCGTATGGAGGATGAAGTTTAGTCCCATGTTATAACCATATGTCTTATATCGGAGCAGTGCTTGTGCATTAAAACTTTAGTTTACAGTTGAAGAAAAAAAATTACTGTGAGGGTATTCCTAGTGTCTTGTTTTAATAATTTTTGTTTTCTTGTTTACACTCTAAATTGCAACATTGGATGATGTACAGCCAATGGGCATCAGTGAACAGCTGTCTGAGCATCTCTTGTGTTGCTGTTTTTTGCCAATGTCCAATGAGCAAAATTGTCTTTCAGCAGGCTAACAGCCACTGTTCTCCCCAGCGTTAACAGTCAACAATTGAACTGGCCCCAGTCTGACTCAGTCTTAGGGATTTTATATAAATTAGATAAGTATGATGATGAAATTACATAGACATTAATTGAATATTTTGTACTAATAGCAGAGGGGTGGGATAAGCAAAAAAGCTTTTTAAAACAGAAAATTGTGGCAGGTTTAGCCCAGTTTAATGGTGCAGACTTGGAAGAGATGTTTGATCAGATCGTTATGAACGGCCTGAGCAATGTGGGCCATGGTCTCTTCAGAATGGCACCATCCATCTGGGACTTTATCTAACCCTGCCTGGGGCATAAATGGTTTACTCAGTATTTGAATGACATTCATCTATCTGACACAGACAGTAAACTGACAAGATGTTGCAGATCAGCTCACAGTCTACTCTGTTGTCAAGGTCAAGTCACAGTGTTGCCAAACAGACTGTTTTCTATTTATTTTGGGAACGTATACGATTCAAGAAAAATACAATTGTAAAACATTTATTCTTGCACACATTGTAGGGTGTTGTGTTTTGAAAGCAGAACTGAAACCAGAAATACTGTAGATAGTGAACCAACTGGGTAGACTGACCTTGTATGTTACACCACTTTGGGCAATATTTTCTTTGTACATATTAGCGGAACAGATTGGGCTTTATGTTGACATTGTCTGGTTATAGTGCAATATATTTTGTATGCAAGCAGTTTCAATAAATAAAGGTTGATCTTCCTCTGCTACTTTAGAGTATTTTGTTTATTTTGAGTTCTACATATATAACGTTGGTGGCTATGGATTGGGCAATAATTATCATGAAAGTTAAATATTTGTAGCCATATTTCATCCAAGAACAGTAGCTGCAAATATGTAATGATACTTTGAATCCCTGACTATGAAAAGCTGTTTTTAGAATATTAAAGTGTTGCACCCTCTGTAGCCATCAATTATTATCTGACCCTGCTGGTCGTCTATGAACGGTTGAACGTATTGTAAAACAATCTGGCCTTAATGGTCATGTACTCTTAAATCTCTACCTGGTATAGCCAGAAGAGGACTGGTCACCCCTTGAAGCCTGGTTGCTCTCTAGATTTCTTCCTGGGTTCCTGCTTTCTCAGGAGTTTTTCCCAGCAACTCTGCTTCTGCCTCTGCATTGCTTGCTCGTTGGGTTTTTAGGATGGGTATCTGTAAAGAACCTTGAGACAACTGCTCATGTAAAAAGGGCTTTATAAAATACTTTTGATTGATTGATTGATTGATTGTTTCTTGCCCAAAGGAAACCTTACAAAGAACCATGGAGAAGGAGATGAAGGACTGTGGCCTGTTATGGAAAACCCTCTCCAAAAAGGCAAAAAAGTAGTAGTGGTGCTTTCTCCTGGAAGGCTTTTGTTCCACATAGGAATGAAGAGGATTAAGTATGTAATTAAGGATATTGTACGATACAGTACACCTAAATATAGGGACTTGTGCAGGACACATTTCAGTACCACTGGTACGTATAGTAGCTAGGTAATTTATTTGAAGAGCGCCGATGGGAGTCTCCTTTTAACCACGTGGTGGAGCCCTGGCACAGACTTAGTCCAATCCAATTAGCCTTGTGCCAAAAATTGGTTGTTGCACATTGAGCAGTCATGACATGAACTCAAGAATCGCAACTTCTGCAAAAGATATATGCCGATTATACTGAGCACAAAACAGAGGGCCCACACTCTTTCTGTCTCTCTCTCTCTTTCTCTCTCATATATATACATATACAGTATATATATATATATATATCCCTCTTTTTCTCTCTCAGCTTTGGCAAAGCAATTTAGCCTGTCATTTCTGTATCCCAGAGACTGACCTAGTTTTGGCCAGCCTAACAACAGCCGCCATGGAGAGAAAGAGAGACCTGATGGCCTCTTCTTTCACCCACTGCTCTCTCTGCCTCTCTCCCTGCTCTTTTTCCTGTTGTCACTGAGGTCCTTGTCAATTGAACCCAGCACTCCAGAGCCCCTCGTCCCTTGCCAGTCCCCTCCCTTCCCCTGGCCAACACTGCCTGTACTCTCATTAATACATGCATGGAAAATCAATGGCAACACTTAAAGATGGGCCTGGAGAAGTATTTAATTAGCATATAATGACAGACATGCATTCATTAGGTGATTTTATTAGTCAAAATAGTGTTTTGGCTGAATTCAACGTGCTGCGGTTTTGAATGGTATTTCAGAAATCTCAAATAAAGTGTGGTGATGTAGTGAAGCATTTTATAGATTATGTTTTATTTGGTTTATATCTCTCTGTTAAAGAGGTTTATTTTCAGTCGTCTCAGCACAATACAATTGAGGAGCCCTTTTCCTTTCTGCTCTTGTGGCACTCTACCCTGCTTTGTCTTTGTTTTTTTCAACCAGGCCCAACTTCCTTGGCATTGAGCTGCCAAGAAGAGCGCCCTCTTTTTCTCTCTCTCTCTCTTCTCTCTCTCTCTCTTCTCTCTCTCTCTCTCTCTCTCTCTCTCTCTCTCTCTCTCTCTCTCTCTCTCTCTCTCTCTCTCTCTCTCTCTCTCTCTCTCTCTCTCTCTCTCTCTCTCTCTCTCTCTCTCTCTCTCTCTCTCTCTCCAATTCAATTCAATTCAATTCAAGGGAACCATTTGTAACAATGTACAAATGGTTAAAGCACACAAGTTAAAATAAATAAGCATAAATATGGGTTTATTTACAATGGTGTTTGTTCTTCACTGGTTGCCCTTTTCTTGTGGCAACAGGTCACAAATCTTGCTGCTGTTGATGGCACACTGTGGAATTTCACCCAGTAGATATGGGAGTTTATCAAAATTGGATTTGTTTTCAAATTCTTTGTGGATCTGTGTAATCTGAGGGAAATATGTCTCTCTAATATGGTCATACATTGGGCAGGAGGTTAGGAAGTGCAGCTCAGTTTCCACCTCATTTTGTGGGCAGTGAGCACATAGCCTGTCTTCTCTTGAGAGCCATGTCTGCCTACGGCGCCTTTCTCAATAGCAAGGCTATGCTCACTGAGTCTGTACATAGTCAAAGCTTTCCTTAAGTTTGGGTCAGTCACAGTGGTCAGGTTCTGCCACTGTGTCCTCTCTGTTTAGGGCCAATAGCATTCTAGTTTGCTCTGTTTTTTGTTAATTCTTTCCAATGTGTCAAGTAATTATCTTTTTGTTTTCTCATGATTTGGTTGGGTCTAATTGTGCTGTTGTCCTGGGCTCTGTGGGGTGTGTTTGTGTTTGTGAACAGAGCCCTAGGACCAGCTTGTCTAGGGGACTCTTCTCCAGGTTCATCTCTCTGTAGGTGATGGCTTTGTTATGGAAGGTTTGGGAATCGCTTCCTTTTAGGTGGTTGTAGAATTTAACGGCTCTTTTCTGGATTTTGATAATTAGTGGGTATCGGCCTAATTCTGCTCTGCATGCATTATTTGGTGTTCTACGTTGTAAACGGAGGATATTTTTGCAGAATTCTGCATGCAAAGTCTCAATTTGGTGTTTGTCCCTTTTGTGAAATTTGGTTGGTGAGCGGACCCCAGACCTCACAACCATAAAGGGCAATGGGCTCTATGACTGATTCAAGTTATTTTGCCAGATCCTAATTGGTATGTTGAAATTTATGTTCCTTTTGATGGCATAGAATGCCCTTCTTGCCTTGTCTCTCAGATCGTTCACAGCTCTGTGGAAGCTACCTGTGGTGCTGATGTTTAGGCCGAGGTATGTATAGTTTTTGTGTGGCTCTAGGGCAACGGTGTCTAGATGGAATTTGTGGTCCTGGCGACTGGACCTTTTTTGGAACACCATTATTTTGGTCTTACTGAGATTTACTGTCAGGGCCCAGGTCTGACAGAATCTGTGCAGAAAATCTAGGTGCTGCTGTAGGCCTCTTTGTTGGTGACAGAAGCCCAGATCATCAGCAAACAGTAGACATTTGACTTCGGTCTAGTAGGGTGAGACCGGGTGCTGCAGACTGTTCTAGTGCCCGCGCCAATTCGTTGATATATATGTTAGAGGGGTGGGCTTAAGCTGCATCCCTGTCTCACCCACGACCCTGTGAGAAGAAATGTGTGTGTTTTTGCCAATTTTAACCGCACACTTGTTGTTTGTGTACATGGATTTATAATGTCGTATGTTTTACCCCCAACACCACTTCCATCAATTTGTATAGCAGACCTCTCATGCCAAATTGAGTCGAAGGCTTTTTTGAAATCAAACAAGAATGAGAAGACTTTGCCTTTGTTTTGGTTTTTGGTTGTCAATTAGGGTGTGTAGGGTGAATACATGGTCGTTGTACGGTAATTTGGTAAAAAGCCAATTGACATTTGCTCAGTACATTGTCTATTGAGGAAATGTACGAGTCTGCTGTATATGATAATGCAGAGTATTTTCCCAAGGTTACTGTTGACGCATATTCCACGGTAGTTTTGTGGGGTCAAATTTGTCTCCACTTTTGTGGATTGGGGTGATCAGTCCTTGGTTCCAAATATTGGGGAAGAGCCAAGAGCTAAGGACGATGTTAAAGAGTTTTAATATAGCCAATTGGAATTTGTTGTCTGTATATTTGATCATTTCATTGAGGATACCATCAACACCACAGCCTTTTTGGGTTGGAGGGTTTTTATTTGTTCTACTCATTCAAGGTAATTGGAGAATCCAGTGGGTTCTGGTAGTCTTTAATAGTTGATTCTAGGATTTGTATTTGATCATGTATATGTTTTTGCTCTTTATTCTTTGTATAGAGCCAAAAAGATTGGAGAAGTGGTTTACCCATACATCTCCATTTTGGATAGATAATTCTTCGTGTTGTTGTTTGTTTAGTGTTTTCCAATTTTCCCAATTGGTTATCTCTCTCTTCCTCTCTCTCTCTCTCTTCTCTCTCTCTTCTCTCTCTCTCCTCTCTCTCTCTCTCTCTCTCTCTCTCTCTCTCTCTCCTCTCTCTCTCTCTCTCTCACTTTCTTTCCCCCCCCTCTTCCTCGTGTTGTGTGTACGTCCGTGTGTATAGAAGCGTAATAGAATAAACTGAAGCACCATTATCCTTTCCATACTTCCAAGGCATCACACAGTGGTCTAACTGTGAACAGCACAACAAACATCCTCCTTGCCTAAACTATTAAAATACCCAGATTGGTTATCATTACCAATGATTAGATTTCCTACTATCAAGTTGCTGATTAAAGTCTTAATCAAGGTATGTGCATGTAACATTTAAATTGTCCTGTTAATCTGTATTAATCATTAAGATAAAATGAAAATAATTATCAAATTCAGGGTGCATTTGGCTGTTTTCCAAGCAACATAATAATATATAGCTATAGTTCACGGTCTCATTTCTGCTCAGCTGGAAATAAATGACTAAACAAAGAAAGAGCAGAGGGTCCATTACATCCACCACATTGTATTAGTTTGTGGTTGTCCACTTATATTACTTACCTTTGTGCTTCCCATTTTGGACAGAGATAATAGAGTATGCAGTCATAGTCATTATTTCCAATGTGCACTAATTCTGATGGATGAGCRTAGGGGATCCATGTTAAAAATGCTAACTAACCCGTTAGCTCTCTTAATTGAAAACTGAAATTAAAGTATTGATTTTTGTATTTTCTCCAGACAAATGAAACATCTTTCCGCTAAGGCCACATGATGGCTGAGAGCAAGGCTCTTCCTTTAACGCACATTAAACTAAACAAATGGCCTTGTCCAGTCTCGATTCAGACTAAGTCAGTCCCCTAGAAGTAGTGAATAGTTTCTACTAGCATAGAATAGACGCTTACCCATGGGGTTAGTTAGTAAGTAGTAGGTGATGTCGTCACTGAATGTGCTAAACCCTGCAGTACTCATCCATTGAGTAAAGCAGGCCCTAACTCACTTTGTCAAATTCAATTTGCACAAGAGCTATTTTACAGCTGATGTCAGATGCTTGTCTACTAATGCATTTTGATTAGTATGAAGTCTTCCCCCCTAAATGAGTCGGTGCTTGTGTAATTATCAGCCATCTGATATCTTATCTCTTTGAAGGAGAAACAATGACACTGTGAACAAACTTGCATCTCTTTATCTACACATCAATGGGACTTAAACAGGCTTATTTACATTCCACTACACATCTGACTGAAAGCCTCCTTGGTGGGATGGAATCCAGTGTTTATAAAGTGTCAATCATTTTCAATAGTGAAAAAATCCCTTCGGTTGGCTCCTGTTTAGTAATCGCAGTATTGTATAAGGCAGGGGTTCTCAGACTTTTGGGTGCTGGGGACCCCTTTTGTGATAGCAAATTGATCAGAGACCCCTTCATAATCAGAAATCAACTCGAGTGAGATAAAAATAGCATGCAAGGAGTTTTACTATGACTTTGGCAGTGCATGGCCAGACGAACCAAGTCTTGTGCCCTGGGAAGGAACATTTTAAAGGCCCACCTCTTGGCATAGGAGAGAACATTATAAAGTTTTCAAGCTAATTTCCTGTAATTTTGCAAATCTTTTCATGGGGCAGGGAGACTTTCTGTTGTTGCAGTTTAAAACGTATATCCTGCAATTCTACACATTTTGCCATGAGGCGGAGAGAATAAATTGCAGTTTTAAACATTAAATTACAGTGCATTTATATATATTTTTAAAACATTTTAAAACATAATTGGAGGAGGACTGTGGACACCAATATCCATGTGAGCCTCCGAGGCCCAAAAAATGTCCTTAATGGGATACTTCGCGATTTTGTCAATGAGGCCCTTTATCTACTTCCCCAGTGTCAGATGAACTCGTGGATACCATTTTTGTGTTGCTGCACGCACTTTGAAGGAAGTTGCTATCTAGCGCTAGCGAGCAGATACCATAGACTTCCAGTCATTGTGCTAACTCTAAAATCAGCAAAAAAAGAAACGGCCCTTTTTCAGGACCCTGTCTTTCAAAGATAAGGACAGGACTGGCAAAAAGTGCTCTTCACTGACGAGTCGCGGTTTTGTCTCACCAGGGGTGATGGTCGGATTCGCGTTTATCGTCGAAGGAATGAGCGCTACACCGAAGCCTGTACTCTGGAGCGGGATTGATTTGGAGGTGGAGGGTCCGTCATGGTCTGGGGCGGTGTGTCACAGCATCATCAGACTGAGCTTGTTGTCATTGCAGGCAATCTCAACGCTGTGCATTACAGGGAAGACATCCTCATCCCTCATGTGGTACCCTTCCTGCAGGCTCATCCTGACATGACCCTCCAGCATGACAATGCCACCAGCCATACTGCCCGTTCTGTGCGTGATTTCCTGCAAGACAGGAATGTCAATGTTCTGCAATGGCCAGTGAAGAGCCCGGATCTCAATCCCATTGAGCACATCTGGGACCTGTTGGATCGGAGTGTGAGAGCTAGGGCAATTCCCCCCAGAAATGTCCGGGAACTTGCAGGTGCCTTGATGGAAGAGTGGGGTAACATCTCACAGCAAGAATTGGCAAATCTGATGCAGTCCACGAGGAGGAGATGCACTGCAGTACTTAATGCAGCTGGTGGCCACACCAGATACTGACTGTTACTTTTGATTTTGACCCCCCCCCCTTTGTTCAGGGACACATTATTCAATTTCTGTTAGTCACATGTCTGTGGGACTTGTTCAGTTTATGTCTCAGTTGTTGAATCTTGTTATGTTCATACAAATACTTACACATGTTAAGTTCGCTGAAAATAAACACATTTGACAGTGAGAGGACGTTTATTTTTTTGCTGAGTTTATATACTGTACACAGTAACTAGTTMTCTGTGGAAATGGTGGAATGAAAGTGTTTCACAAATTTCTTCCCATTTTTTTTATTGGGCCCACATAAAACTGCATTTTAATGGTGAATCCTTCTTATTGGTCAACAAAAGACGGACCAAAAGACAGACCAACATTATCTGAAATATTATTATAACATTGTATTGTATTACACCCTCTAAACTTATTCCACTGATCCCTTGGCCAAAAGGTATTTAATCTGTTAGTAAAATGTAATAAAAATATACCGTACCAGTCAAAAGTTTGGACACACCTACTCATTCAAGGGTTTTTCTTTATTTTTACTATTTTCTACATTGTAGAATAATAGTGAGGACATCAAAACTATGAAATAACACATGTGGAATCATGTACTAACCAAAAAAGTTTTAAACAAATCTAAATACATTTTATATTTGAGATAATTCAAAGTAGCCACCCTTTTCCTTGATGACAGCTTTGCAAACTCTAGGCATTCTCTCAACCAGCTTCATGAGKTAGTCACCTGGAATGCATTTCAATTAACAGGTGTGTCTTGTTAAAAGTTAATTTGTGGAATTTCTTTCCTTCTTAATAATGTGTTTGAGTCAATCAGTTGAGTTGTGACAATGTAGGAATGGTATAYGGAAGATAGCCCTATTTGGTAAAAGACCAAGTCCATATTATGGCAAGAACAGCTCAAATAAGCAAAGAGAAACGACAGTTCACCATTACTTTAAGACATGAAGGTCAGTCAATACAGAACATTTCAAGAACTTTGAAAGTTTCTTCAAGTGCAGTCGCTAAAACCATTAAGCGTTATGATGAAACTGGCTCTCATGAGGACTACCACAGGAAAGGAAGACACAGAGTTGTCTCTGCTGTAGAGGATTAGAGTTAACTGCACTTCAGATTGCAGCCCAAATAAATGCTTCACAGAGTTCAAGTAACAGACACATCTCAACATCAACTGTTCAGAGGAGACTGGGTGAATCAGGCCTTCATGGTCGATTTGCTGCAAAGAAACCACTACTAAAGAACACCAATAAGAAGAGACGCAGAGTAGGTGAACGGATGATCTCTGCATGTGTGGTTCCCACCGTGAAGCATGGAGAAGGAGGTGTTGGGATGGTGTGGGGGTGCATTGCTGGTAACACTGTCTGTGATTTATTTAGAATTCAAGGCACACTTAACCAGTATGGCTACCACAGCATTCTGCAGCGATACGCCATCCCATCTTGTTTGCACTTAGTGGGACTATAATTTGTTTTTCAACAAGACAATGACACAAAACACACCTTCAAGCTGTGTAAGGGCTATTTGACCGAGAAGGAGAGTGATGGAGTGCTGCATCAGATTACCTGGCCTCCACAATCACCCGACCTCAACCCGATTGAGATGTTTTGTGATGAGTTGGACCACAGAGTGAAGGAAAAGCAGCCAACAACTGCTCAGCGTATGTGGGAATTCCTTCAAAACTGTTGGAAAAGCATTCCTCGTGAAGCTGGTTGAGGGAATGCCAAGAATGTGCAAAGCTGTCATCAAGGCAAAGGGTGGCTACTTTGAAGAATCTCAAATATAAAATATAAAATGTATATGTTGAACACTTTGTTGGTTACTACATACTACAATGGAGAAAATAGGAAAAATAATGAAAAACCCTTGAATGAGTAGGTGTGTCCAAACTTTTGACTGGTACTGTACATATTGTGAGATCTGGCCTCGCACTCCCTTCAGTACCTCTGACCCCACTTTGAGAACCAGGAGCGACATGCACTCATTATTTTAGAGGATTCACAAAGTACATCAGGATGGAGGCGCGTGGTACGTAGTAAAGCTGCTCCCCCCTCCGGAAGTTTGCATTCTTCAAACACCTAACACAGCTCATTCGCTTGCTCTATAGCCATAATCCTTACGCCTAATTCTATGTCAAAAATATGTATATTTTTCTGCATAGGTTATCTTAGCATACCTCTTTACCTGTTCAATTGTTATTTTAATTAATGATGCACATTGATTCTTTAAGAACTTGATGCCTTAGTTTAGTACCGCTGCCACACTGGTAGTATCATAACCAATAATTAAAGCATTTTTTGTCAACTGTGTATCGATTTATTGTTATTTGAGTTTTGAAAAGAACAGTCTAATTGTCTGTCAATATTTGCATGCATAGCTCTGTCTATGAATTTCACAGTGGAAAACACCCATGAGTACATAAACAGTGAATTTGAATTCACTGTTCATGAATTTCCAACTTCAGAAAATTGTTAGGTGGCTAATATTATGGAGAAATAACAAAACTTTTTTTAGACTACATAGCTTGATCAAATTAATTTACAAAACATACTTCTTGCCAGTCACCTGCAGCTAAAATCAAGTCAAATGCTGTGTGTGTCACTCTACACTCTCTCTCCTCTTACAGTGACGATACTGCACACACTAGAGTATCTAGCATCCTGCCTAGGCACCTCTTTGCTCCATGCATCTAGGAAGGAACCACTTACCTGGTCCAGTCAGTGTGCCCCCCCCACCCCCCACCCGCAAAATACCGCTGGCAGATCTTTTTACAAATAATTATGACAAAATGTGAGCTTAAAGTACACATCTGAGGGGCACATGCCTTTGTGCCCCCTATGGGCATGACACCACTGTTGAGAACCCCTGGTATAATGGTTTTAGTTTAAATACGCCACTGTTCCTTGATTTGAAAATACCTTGGACCATAATAAGCACTATGATATATTGCCCTTCCCTCGGCAGGTATATTTCTCACTGTGAAGATTAATCGCTGAGAACAAGAATACATGAGGCTGAGACTGAAAAACAGGAGTAATATGCAAAGTGGGACCAGGTTTCAGTATTGATCAGATGGCCACATCTGGGGGTTCTGTGGTGGAGTGCTATGAGCCATTTTAAGTAATAATAGTTTTTTTTTATCAGGGAAGTCAGTGCAGCTGTAGCCCTTGGTTGTTTCTCCCAGACAGACTACCACAGCATACAGACAGTCAACACATCACTCCTACAGTTTGGCCACAGTTATGCAGACAGCTTTTGTTGACTAGTTGAATGAACTTGTTGAGTGCTCCATAAACACTACCCACTTGGCACTGACGTCAATTCAACATCAATTCCACTTTGGTTCAACGTAATTTGATTGAAATGATGTGGAAACTATGTTGATTCAACAAGTGTGTGCCCAGTGGATAAGACCTCCCATAGAGTACCACAGTATGAGTCATCATACCCATAAAACCTAGCGGTCACACAGGGAGATGGTTCCAATCGTTTTTCAATCATTGATTTTTCCCATAGGGGATTTTAGAAACACTAATAAGGGCACAAATAAGGGCTGTGTTTTAGGCTTACCCTGGCGTGACGTTTTGATAACCGTGTAAATCTCTCTTGGACAAGGTGACTTTTATCAATATGTTCACCTGAATTCACCCCCCCCCCCCCNNNNCAAAATTAACCGCTAATTAGCTGCTAATGTGGCTATCACAAAGAACTACAAATGCCATGATGATCTGGACGAGACAGCCGAATCGAGGCAGTAAGAATCTCTGGATTAACTATCTAATGTTAGCTAAAWATAATAATGCCTAAATTGGCTACATTTCTTTAAATTTACATTTCTGTGAACTGTCTTGTGGAAGTTTTAAATTGACACAATACCTGTTAGCAAAGGTGTCAGCTAGAGATGACGTGTAAGTGCTTGGAGGGATTTGTTGTTTTGCATGATGTCTACTTTGAGGCTAATTATCATTTTCAAATCTAGTAATAAATAGAGCAGAATATATTGATAAAAGTCACCTTGTCCGAGAGAGATTTACATGGTTATCAAAACATCACGCCAGGGTAACACTTCGAACACATCGACAGCATCCTTGCGCAAAATAGTTTGCAGCATCATCTGGATATGTATGTAACAAAAGTTCAACATTCACCTTCTGCTTCCATTTCTGTCAAGCCGTCTACACACCGAACACACTGAAACTGCCTCTGCAACACAATGCTGCAAGGAAAACGCAGAGTTTCATTGGAAATGAATGTAATTCTGGTGTACCAAAATGCAATAACATTGTCGGTGTGATCGAAGCGTAAGCCTACACGAAACACAGCCCTTATTTTAAGTGTTTCTAAAATTCCCTAAGGGGAAAATTAATAGTGGAAAAATGGTTGGAACCATTTCCCTGTTTGACCGCTAGGTTTTATGGGTATTATGACACCTCCACTGTGGGACTCTATTAGGTCTATCTGTCCCATTGGCCATGATTGATGGTTCCTGTCCATCAATAGTTACTACCAGAAATGTGTTTAAAAAAAGCTCAGAGCAGGAGGAAGCATACCATAGTGTTTAAGRCAGTTATTCCGATCTCACAGGGTTAATAAACTCAAGGTGACTTATTTTCCCCTGATTAAAAAAAAAGCTGTCATGGGAAAATATCTTGATGCTGAATTCTGAGAAATGTCATGCTCAGTCTCATACTCCRGAGGTGCAGGCAGCGGGAATTAGGGGATGAGTCACTCTGGATGTGGGATAGAGAGTGAGACTAGGCAAGGCTGGGCTGGCTGGGCTAGCTTTGGCTGTGTTCCTCCTCCTGTGTCCAGTCTGTGACAGCGCCTCCGTGTCCAGGGCTACTGCAGGAGGCAGGGCTGAGGCCACTGGATGATTGGTCCTGACAGGTCTCTGGCCATGCGCCTTGAGTGGGGTGGTTGTCAGGAGATAAGGCTTTCGTCACACCCCACTACACAGCCTTGGAAAGGCTCCCATCCCCACCCCTCCCACAGACAGAGAGACAGACAGACTGATCCTCCCATGCGGACTGTTTTCACACTCGGATGGGCTACAGCAGGGACCAGGCAGGTGTAACATAAGCGTGGCGTTTACAGGGTGGGAGGGAAGGACAGACAAAACATGGATCTGGTCCATCCTCCTCTCCTCTCTGGGCCAATCCCATCCCCTCAAATTTTTTAACCTTTATTTTCATTCTGACTTTCATAATTTTAGCAACAAACACTATATATAAAAAGTATGTGGACACCCCTTTAAATGAGTGGATTTGGCTATTTCAGCCACACCTATTGCTGACAGGTGTATGAAATTGAGCACACAGCCATGCAATCTCAATAGACAAACATTGGCAGTAGAATGCCGTTACTGAAGAGCTCAATGACTTTCAACGTGGCACCGCCATAGGATGTCTTCTTTCCAACAAGTCAGTTCGTGAAATGTCTGCCCTGCTAGAGCTGCCCCGGTCAACTGTAAGTGCTGTTATTGTGAAGTGGAAATGTCTAGGAGCAACAACAGTTCAGCCACGAACTGGTAGGCCACACAACCTCAAAGAACAGGATTGCCGAGTGCGGAAATGCTTAGCGCGTAAAAATCACCTGTCCTCGGTTGCAACACTCACAACTGAGTTCCAAACTGCCTCTGGAAGCAACGTCAGCACAAAAAATATTCGTCTGGAGTTTCATGAAATGGGTTTCCATGGCCGAGCTGCCGCACACAAGCCTAAGATCACCATGCACAATGCCAAGTGTCGGCTGGATTGGTGTAAAGCTCCCCGTCACTGGATTCTGGAGCAGTGGAAACGCATTCTCTGGAGTGAAGAAGCATCGTGTTCTCTGGAATGCTGTAGAATGCTGAATCACGCTTCACCATCTGGCAGTCTGACAGACGAATCTGGGTTTGGTGAATGCCAGGAGAACGCTACCTGCATAGTGCCAATGCATAGTGCCAACTGTAAAGTTTGATGGAGAAGGAATAATGGTCTGGGGCTGTTGTTAATGATTTGGACTAGGCCCCTTAGTTCCAGTAAAGGGAAATCTTAACGCTACCGCATACAATAACATTCTACACGATTATGTGCTTTGTGGCAACTTTGCGGCAACAGTTTGGGGAACGCCCTTTCCTGTTTCAGCATGACAATGCCCCCGTGCACAAAGCAAGGTCCATACAGAAATGGGTTGTCAAAATCGGTGTGGAAGCTGGCCTCCAAACAGCCCTGACCTCAACCCCATCAAACACCTTTTATAATGAATTAGAACGCTGACTGCAAGCCAGGCCGACTTGCTCAACATTCTTCCCCGACCTCACTAATGCTCTTGTGTCTGAATAGAAGCGAGTCCACACAGTAATGTTTCAACATCTAGTGGAAATCCTTGCCAGAAGAGTGTAGGCTGTTATAGCAGCGAAGGGGGGACCAACTCCATATTAATGCCCATGATTTTGGAATGAGATGTTCGACGAGCATACTTTTGGTCACGTGGTGTATTATCATATTTTCTATGCCAAGACAGTATAAGCATATTCATTCCCTGTTAATACTGAATCTAGCATTGGTAATAATAACACTGTTATTTTAATTGAGAACTTTCACTGCCTAGATTCTAATAACACATTGGAATGAATCTGATAAACACGTCAAATGTTCTCTTTTTTCCCTCGCTGCCAGAGTACTAAGTCACCATATTGCCGTCTACAGTCTGCTAAATCCGTTGTGTCCTCTTTTCACATTAGCAGCAACCCGTACAATTGTTGTACGTGGTTAGCCCAGGAGATTGTCCTCATAGTGGGAAAAAATGTCCCTCTGGATCCAGCAGGGAGCACTCCTCCACAGCAGCAGGACGAAAGCGGGAGGCCAGAGTAGCCAAAGCGTGTCAGGTGTGATCCACCTGTGACACACACAACTCGCCGCCGGGAAACAAAAAACATTGTGTGTATCTCCATTCTGCCTGTGGCATCCGACTGCTGCTCGGAGGCATGTGTCCCTAGCTGTCAGGCCATAGGGTGTGTGAGGCCCTGTACTGATACACACTTCCAGACCCCTTTTTCTCCTCAGTCTAGAGTCCCTCTATCTGTTTTGCCTCGTTTGTTCTCCTCACTTAATCCTTCTATTGATGTGGTACTGATGACAAATAGCAAATGTGTCGTTCAAACAGGAAATTATTGCACCAGGATCATCCATTGTAAAAATATTTTGGGGTGTATTCCTCTGTCAGCTAGAATGAGCCAAAGTCACACATTTGGGATAGACAATCCATAAACTGTAACGTTTGATAGAACTACATCTTTTGTGAGATGTATGGCCAGTAAGCCTAATGGCAAATTGGAGCAGGCATTGGGAGGGTGTGTCTGATTGGCGGTACATTACTGGTCCAGGCTGGTGAGTGACAGCAGTGATGCTTCCCACCACCTTGTGAACAGATAGCAGATTGATGTGTTCTTCAGGTGGGTGGGTTGCTGGATGGTGTGGACGCAGCAGCATCCAGATGGCTCATTACTACTGACAGCACTTTGTTTTATCCCCCATACTCACTAAAAGGTCACAGTTTCTGCTGACGTCTGCCCATGCTCTGGGCAGGGGGGTTTACACAAAGAAGTGGGCGATTTAAGAAGGATCTGCAGTACAGTGCTATTGAGTTTATTATTTCTTAGAAATGTAGCTAAGACTGGGATGAGTGAGGTGAGGACCAGCACTGTTCCAGGAGCTTTGATATAGCAATGGTAATAAAGCAGGTAGCATCTTACAGTGATCTTACAATAATTCCATAGTCCTTTCATATTGCAACTTTTCATTTTTTTGCACGAGAAACTGTACATGTGGACCCCAGTATTCTCTGTGTATTTGGACCTTGGTGTTTCCAATGTTTGGGTCCTGTGATGCTCTGTGTGTTCAGACTGCAGGGTGTCCAGTGTGTGCTGACTGCAGGCTACCGTGTGTGTCTGGACCCCCAGGATACTGTAGGATGACAGGGCTGGTGTATGTGGACCCCAGTGTTCATGGGCTCCCAGCACAGCCACAGCCAGCCTCAGACATCAGCCACAACCATCCTCCTCAGATCAGCCTGAGAGCGTTTAATGTGGCCGGCTTGGCCGTGCTCACACCAGCAGCTCCCATGGAGCTCAGCGGTACATTTAAGCCACAAGAATTAGGAGGGAGAGAATGTTTGGGCCCTATTCCCCTCCTCAGTCTATGATTAATCCCGTCATCCCGCAGAAAACACTATCATTATCAATTCCCCTGGATCCAGCGGCAGGAATTATTTGATTATTTTCTTCAAAGACCTTCTATCTATGTGGTCATTATTTCTGCCGGGAACTTTTTCTCTGGCTCCGCACAAACAGATGATGCCAGAAATGAAAAGAGCTAGGGGAAAAATACAAAAGAAAAAAACATTCAAAAACGAACACGGAAGATTTCACCACAAGAAAATAATTGATGGTTTGTAATACAATGGAGATTGTGGTGGTATAGTCTTTCATAGGGTTCATCATCATGGTTATGCTGACAAGTTGATGATGACAGGCAGACAGACAATGGCACAAATATAGATATGTGGTGTATCGGCTTTGTTTGTTTAGATATGGAATGGCTTCCAGGAAATGTTAAATTTAGTCATATTGGCATTATGCATCCCACCAACCTCTTTTATTACAACAATATATTGGTATTTTTGACATGTTGATGACACACAGAGAATCTGCTGAATACCACCTTGATTTGTTTAGTTATGGAATGGCTACAAGGACATTTACAATTCGTCAAAACGGCATTGTATGTATCCTACTTTATTTATTTTATTTTGTAATTTAATTGGAGCTTTGAGCACACAAATACAGTATTGAAATACCGATCAATGCCAAAAAGATTTCACTGTTGAAATTAGCCAGAGGCACTTTGGTTTTGTGTTCACGGCATTATATCTTTCTCTCTTTTCACACTGAAAGCGTTCCGGATGACTGCTACTTAAGAGAGACTTTCTAGACAAAAGAATATGGAGTCTACAGCGAATAGAACTGTGCATGGCTTATAAAGAAATCAACATTACACTAGTCACTCAGAGGCACAGAACTAATGCTTATGATATTTGGCCTATGTTTTGAGGGAAAAATAACCAAAGGCAATATTTCCAGAATCATGTTCATATCAAGTGCAGCCAGTTGATGGATCACGCGCATTTATCAAACGTATATTGAATTTGGGGTGGGTAATGGAGTAATTTGATAATGGCCATAGAGAACAATGGTACTGGTCTGCTGTAAAAATAAAAAAATAAAAAAAGAGAGTTTACATTGAGCAAATGTCCCTTGGCTCTTCAGTGTTTGAGAAGAATGCGAGGAATCAGACGGGCTAAGGTAAATGGCTGTTGAATCGTGTTTTAAAAAAAAGAATACTTCATCCTCTTCCATTCTAATCTTCAATACTGCCACACAAAAATACTGTAATTTATAATGAAGACATTTAATGCATCTGGAGAGCTGGCATTTACAATGAGTTGTGTCAGAAACGAGAGAGAAAGAGAGCGAGAGAGAGAGGGAGAGAGAGAGAGCAGATTATTTAGTGGGCCTGACGAAGGTAGCTAATTAGCATCTGTCACTCAGCAGGCAGGGCTGCCGTGGAGAGGTTGATTCAGTGCCCCGCTGCCAGTGCTACTGCCAATTATCAATGAACACATTGGAGAGCCATGTTAAAGAGCTGTGTTCATATTACTATATTCTGGGGACCATGAAGACAGAAGCAATATCAATATATTTTTATTTTCACTCAAGCTGCAGTTTAAAACTGTTTCTCTAGAAATTGCATATTCATCTCAGAGATTTTTTTTTTTTTTATGAGCTGAATTTATGATACACACATCCAGAGTGATGCTGTTGCTTTGGCCTGTGGAAGCTAGTTGTGGAACTCATGCATAATACATTGATGTTGTCAGTTATACTCAGATGAACAGACAAAAATGAGCCATACTCAATCAGAAATGCAATGATACCAGCTAAATGGATCCTGCCACCCAACAATCATCCTCAGGGAGTTTTGACTGGACCTATGCGTTTTTAATGTTTACTTAAACTGCCAGACATAGGAAGTATACACAGCTCCAGTCTGAGAGGATGACTTTCGCCAGACTCACCTTGATGTTGTGGCTGCTCTGGGGTTAGTTGTGCTGATTGAGGATCTGTCTGGCTAGCCTAGGTACGTGAAATGTGCTACTGGATCTGTCTCCTTCCACCTCCTCCAGTCTGGACAGATATGATCCTGAGCCTCCACTTCGCCCTGTGAGCTAGGGTTGAGGAGAGTTGAGATTGTGTTATGAATGGGCCGACAGAAGAGGGAAGTTAGAGAGATAATTAACTCTGAAATTACAGTGGTATAATTAGGAGGTGATCCCCCTCAGACCGTATCAACTTAGCTCATAATGACTCTTTTTCATTTTAGGGAGATGAAAAGGGACACAGAGACAATTGCAGGGCCTCCTCTCACTCTGATGAGGTATTTTCCAATCACTTCTCACAGCTTCTGACAAGTGATTTAACCACAGGCAATTTCAACAAATGGCTGCTATGTCTCTTGCAGTGAAATATGTCCATGGGTGGACAAAGGGATTGGRAAAAATGTTGATGAACATTCAAAAATATAAAAAATCTCACCACCCTAGTATGGAAGAAATGATGAAGACATCTATTTTAAAACATAATTATGACAGTTGTGTACAAATACAGAACAACTCAAAAGTTTGGACACACCTACTCATTCATGTCTTTTTCTTTATTTCCACTATTTTCAACATTGTTATTTCTACTATTTTTTACATTGTTATTAATACAATTTTCTACATTTCTACCATTTTCATAAATGTTCTACATTGTAGAATAATAGTGAAGACATCAAACATTGAAATAGCACATATGGAATCATGTAGTAACCAAAAAACAAATCAAAAAATATTTTATATTCTWYAACGTTACCACCCTCTCAACCAGCTTCACCTGGAATGCTTTTCCAACAGTCTTGAAGGAGTTTCGACATATGCTTGTTGGCTGCTTTTCCTTCACTCTGCGGTCCAACTCATCCCAAACCATCTCAATTAGGTTGAGGTCGGGTGATTGTGGAGGCCAGGTCATCTGACGCAGCACTCCATTACTCTCCTTCTTGGTCAAATAGCCCTTGCACAGCCTGGAGATGTGTTTTTGGTCATTGTCCTGTTGAAAAACAAATGATAGTCCCACTAAGCGCAAACCAGATGGGATGGCATATCGCTGCAGAATGCTGAGGTAGCCATGCTGGTTAAGTGAGCCTTGAATTCTAAATAAATCACAGACAGTGTCACCAGCAAAGCAACCCCACACCATCACACCTCCTCCTCCATGCTTCACGGTAGAAACCACACATGCAGAGATCATCCGTTCACCTACTCTGCGTCTCACAAAGACACAGCGGTTGGAACCAAAAATCTCAAATTTGGACTCACCAGACCAAAGGACAGATGTCCTCCGGTCTAATGTCCATTGCTCATGTTTTTTGGCCCAAGCAAGTCTCTTCTTCTTATTGGTGTTCTTTAGTAGTGGTTTCTTTGCAGCAATTCGACCATGAATGCCTGATTCGCGCAGTCTCCTCTGAACAATTGATATTGAGATGTGTCTGTTACTTGAACCCTGTGAAGCATTTATTTGGGCTGCAATCTGAGGTGCAGTTAACTTAATGAACTTATCCTCTGCAGCAGAGGTAACTCTGGGTCTTTTCTGTATTGACTGACCTTCATGTCTTAAAATAATGATGGACTGTCATTTCTCTTTGCTTTTTTGAGCTGTTCTTTCAATAATATGGACTGTCACAACACAGTTGATTGGCTCAAATGCATTAAGAAGGAAAGAAATTCCACAAATTGACATTTAACAAGGTACACCTGTTAAGTGAAATGCATTCCAGGTAACTACCTCACAAAGCTCGTTGAGAGAATGCCAAAAGTGTGCAAAGCTGTCATCAAGGCTAAGGGTGGCTACTTTGAATAATCTCAAATGTAAAATATATTTTGATTTGTTTAAAACTGTTTTGGTTACTACATGTTTCGATGTTTGTTATTTCATAGTTTTGATGTCTTCACTATTATTCAAAAATGTAGAAAATAGTAAAAATAAAGAAAAACTCTTGAATGACTAGGTGTGCCCAAACTTTTAATTAACTGGTACTGTATATTCTAGCTACATTGTGTATGCACAATGTGTATGCACAATGTGTATGCACAATGTGTATGCACAGTACACATTGTGCATGCGCAATACATTCTATTGCAGTGTATGCACTTTAAAATGTACAAACTGCAAAGTGTATGTTAATTAGTGGTGAGACAAGGCAGGTTGTGTAAGAAAGAAAAGCATTCCCACCATGAAGGTTCAGATAAGGATTTGGGAACGGTGTTCTCCCTTTCTCCCATCTGTCTGTGCAGCCCTGTGTTTCCCCTGCAGCCGGTTTATGGGTCAACAACGCAAATGTAGTGTGGGGGCCTGGGAAGCACTGGGAGGCACCCAGAGCATGACGCAGAGCAGTGCTGGCATCTACCCCAGACTACCCCAAACAAAGACCCAACTAGAGAGACAGAGACTCTCACAGGCCCTTTCCCACCATGGCTTCGTCTATTGCCATCACAAAATACCAAAGACACCCCTAAAAATGCATGACAAACAAAGCACAGATACAGATTATTAGTGCATATCATGTTTCCCTATGCTGCTTAGTTTATTTTGTATTATTTAGCATTTCCTTCCATAAGTTGGTTGATTTTTTGGGGGGGTATAACCGAGTACTATAGTGAATTGGCTGCGTAGTTAAATAAGCATTAAGTCATGATAAAGGAGATGTCTGCTTCTCTGAAAGGCAACATTCCCCATGTGTGGCATGGTGTGTTGTGCACCTGAGCACCCTGGCATAAGAACCAACACTATTATGCCCTCCATCTCCCCTCCTCTCCTCTGCTCTCCTCCGCTGTACTGCTGTCCATACAGAACAGGCAATAAAGCAGACACTACTTGTTTCAATTTGGGCCATATGGGTTACAGATGACTCCCAGAGTATGTTTGACCAAGACATAGGTCCCTTTACTGCTGCAACCTGGTCTCAGAGCATTTTATTATTATTCTGTAATTAAATTTGGGATACTCCATTTAGTACGATATGTTACAGTTCGTATGGTTTGTATTAATTTGTGGATGTCCATCACCCATTTTATATGATATGTTATGAATTACAATTCATATTATATGTTACAAATTTGTGAAATGTACAATATGATACAAATTCTAGCTAGGTGGAAAATGTTAGCTATCTGGCTAATGTTAGCTAGGCTAGGGGTTAGAGTTAGGGGTTAGTTTAGGGTTAAGTTTAGGAGTTAGGTTAAAGGTTTATGGTTGGGGTTAGGGGAATGGTTAAGGTTGGGGGAATGGTTGGCTAAAAGGGTTAAGGTTAGGGTTAGGGTTAGCTAACATGCTAAGTAGTTGCAAAGTAGTTTAAAAGTAATAAGTAGTTGATAAGATAAAATGCTAAAGTTGTCCATGATGAGATTTGAACTCACAGCCTTTTGGTTCCTAGACATGTGCACCCATCCACCCCAAGTCTTATGTAAACATACCAAATTTAACATGTCATACTAATTTGAGTGTCCCGGATTTACTTTTACTATGTTACATCTAGTCTATGAGACCAGGCTGCTGACTATTCTGGCAGTGAGATTAATATCAACTAGGAGGTATATGCCATAAATCAGAACAGACTTCCAGGCTCTATATGTGAGGAGAAGATATGTATTGTAATAACACATTGCATTACCAACCTTTGCCACGGCATGGTAGCTAGGCAAATCACGATACAGTAGGCTAGACGTAGGCTAGATGTAGGCTAGACGTGTCTGTTTTGACGTTGCATACACTCCTGATCCATATTACAGGACCCAGTCGCCCAGTTCTATATGCTGTTAATGGAAGGACACTGTCTTTCTAGACACACATAGTGCTGATGTTTCTAATGTTTCCATCATGGCTTCCTCACTACAGTATACATCAATTTACAGAGCTCTTTCCTCCACTTCCTTACTGCCATGCCCCCTGTCTGTTCCCCACAGGGCACTGCCAAATAACTTATATCATACCTCTTTTCATTGTTATGATTACACCTGAGATTGATGAAAGCAATTGGCTCGATAAAAATATGAAATGCTATCACATGTCTCGAACATATCACCATTTACTGTGAAACTCCATGATTTATAGCACCTCTGTGTGAGGCTGTAGGGCCCAATGGGTCACAGTGTTGTCAACAACACCCATTTACAAAGTCAATATGGGTCATAGACACTAAACACAACTCCTGAACTTGCCCTAATCTATGATCAGTCAGTAGTAAAATGATCTTCAGTCAACAACTATTGTGAATAATGCTAATGCATGGTAATGCACAATTATCACACCCACTGCTTGAAAATGCATAATCTGATCATCATTTCTAAAGGGGTTATAACTTTATTATAACCTGTATAAAATAGTGTTTGTTTTCCTCATTGGCCTATTTACTATTGGCTTTTTTAAATGTATTTATTTTTTATTACATCTGAAGTTATTTTTGACAGCTGACTTTGACAACTAAAATGGGTGGGGCAAATATAATTTCAGCTAATTGGAAATGATAAACCGAATACCTCAATTTGGTGTACCCGGGCTTCATGTCGCCGCTTCTGCCTGTCAAGCTCCGCCTTCTGTTCACTGTGGAGACGCGAGGCAGGCAGGGGAGGCAGTCGCGTTTTCCTGGCTGTGTGTGTACTGTATGCCAGTTCGCCAGCGAGACCACGGTACAGTACAGTACATCTAGTTACAGTTAGCAGATCCACATAGAATTGATGTATGTAGACTGACGCATACGTTGAGCAGGCACCGGTTCCTTCCTGAATCAGACAACTGKGACCAACCATGGACCTATTCGAGTTTGACTTCTTTAGGGACTGGGAACTGGAGCAACAGTGGTACGTACAAGTGTATATTTTTATTTCCGTTATGTTTAACGTCTTTGTTTGATGCTGGGAACTGAACATCGATGCGCCCGGCTTTTGGCGTTGGGCTCCTGGAATGCTCGCATTCCTTCTCGGAACGCATTAAAGTGAGAGATGACTGTTATTAATTATTTTACAGCCCTCTTCGTGTCTACGCGGTACCTCTATTGTCATATTGTGCGTTGTAGGACAAGTAGTGGTAGAAAGTGTTCGGTGCGCACTGACATCTATGCACCTAATGCCACCTCATGAATGGGGGAAGTTCGCCCCTTTGCTGGTTTTGCGCTACATATACTACTGCATGTCTGTATGTCAGCTTCAAATTTATCGGCATCATTTGATTCGTAATTGCATAGTTTTCACCCTGAACATGGGATTCATAGGGTTTTATTGATGTCGCCAATGTAGCTGCTGTGGATAAATTGCATGACAACTGAATCAAATGCCCTTGTCTGTCTTATTATTGTTTGTAAATATCCCTGCTATTCTTTGTCAGATGCTTTACTCTAAAACACATTTTAAGCATCTGTGTAGGCCTATTGTAAAGTTTGTAATAGATTTTGTGGATCAAATAGATTGGTTGAGGATTAATCAATTAAGTAATTACCTGAACATATTCTTACACTTCAGTTTCCTCTGCTAGCATGTACATTGTCTAGTATGTACACTATTATATATTTTTTTGACCTATTGCAATAATAATATTTCTAACCATATGATGTTTTAATTTCAAATTGGTGTGCTACTAATGTTTGTATACTTTCATTTGAATGCCATTGATTCCCTAAAGATTGGGGTGTTCTATTCATTGTCAGAAGTAGCACCAACACATGGTGAGACAGTAGGAGGTAAATAACTGTGAACATGATAACTCAACCCATGAGAGCAGGGAACAGCCTTCCGGATTTTATTCTTACACCCCCCCCCCACCCCCCACTAATTTTTGTTGTTTTCCTACTTCATTCATTCATTCATCCCTCCTCTTAGTTTTCCTCTCCCCACTCCCTCGCACAATAGTTAAAACCACAGAATAATTCATACATTCAGCATCAATTGTTTTATTTTCTCATCTTAGATTAATAGACTAGGCCTACTATAGCTGATAAAGTGCTACTGTGCATTTAGACTGTTGAATTCCCACACCATCAGGGCTTGCTAATCACGTTTGTTTCCATTGCTGCTTTGTTCATTKGATGCTGCAATACTTACATTTGTTGATTTTTGAGACACCTCTTTGGTTTAGTTGTTTCCATTTAGATTCATTCAATTCAGATCATGTCTCTTCATTTCCCCTCTATCTCTGAGAGTGATAGACTGGAATGGAATGTCTAGCTATACACAAATAGCTAATTACAGCTTTCCATCAAAATACACTTTCTTGCAATGTCATATCCCCTAGGCTGTTTCACTAAATGATGAGTGATTGAGAATCTTTCATGCTGCTGTAGTTGGTTTATAATGGTTGGTGGGATCTGGAGGTAAATGTTGGGTGTGTTCAATGTGACCACAGTAGCATGATCTGTTTAATAACCAGATCACACCTTAGGCCTACCTGCAAGAGTTAAATAATTTGATGGAGGCTACCTTGGTATTACACAATTCAGCTTGAAGGACAGGCACGAATGAGATATGTTTGTTTACATATATTTTTATTACAGCAAATAAGAAATAGAAAAAGCTGTACGTGTCTTCTTTGCACATATCATCATGTATAATCTCTCACATAGTGTAGATGATTTCCATTGATTGATGCCTGCCATTACTATACTGCTTTGGCTTCTTAAATAGGTTTTTCTTTCCGCTTCACAACTAGAATGTGTGATAGTGATGTGAAATCATGTCCACCTCTTAAGCCAAGGGCAATATCCCAACACGGATATTGATTATAATTTGATTACTCTCATGCTGGTTTAGGTAGAGCAAGTGTTGGGTATAATCAAGTCAAATTCAGTCAGTTCCACGGTGAGAAGGAGTCAGTGAGGTGGGAAATGAGCTCCAGAGAGAGAGAGAGAGAGAGAGAGGGCGAGAGAGAGAGCAGGGTGTACAGAGGGAGTGACGGACTGAGAGTGCCACCACACAACACTACACCACACCAGCAGTAGTGAGAAAAGATGAGGCTGGGTGCTGGGGATATGTGGAGGGCTAGGGCCGGTGGTGTAGTTGTGCTTCGCTCCAATCAGCCAGTCATATATTATGGCTTCAGCACCAGTAATAGCAGTTAAACCTCATTTGATGAAGGTCATGGTCCTCCCCTTCTTTCCATAATGGTTTCTCGTCACTCAAGGGGGAATTAGCAGATAGACGGGGAATTGACGCCTGTGTGTGGGTATATATGCCTGGACTACTGTACTGTACACGGCGATGCTTCACTCTGTTGGCATTGTGAGGGAAAATTAGAAGTCATTAAAGTAACACCTACAAATAATGTGTGCTAAAGCCTGTTTTATGGACATCCACACCTTGGAATGGGTTTAACTCAGCCCTTTAAATAAGGCCTAGCTATTTATTGTCACGTTCTCTTTTAATTTTCGAGCTACATTATGACTTGACTGATCCCCAGGGATTACCCTATGACTCCAGTGTTTCTCGTGAAATAGTCATTTTCCCTTTTACTTGTACTTCTCAGCAGGGATTGCTGTCCAAATAATTCATTTTTATTTGGCTGGAAATGTGTAAAGCCTCGCAGCGTTGCCGGACGGTGAAAATAGAAAAAGAGAGTCTCTTTGAGGCTATGTGGGTATTGGATATGTAAAGTGATACCGGCAAGGTCTCTGCCTGGTGAATCAGGATGGAAGGAAAAATAAAATCTACTTCTACTGATATTCTCACCAAAGGGGCCCAAGAGCTCTGTAATTCTGAACCGACGTGTCTGGGGGATTACGCTATGCTGCTAGCGCGGCAATATCAATGGATAAAGAAAACGCTTCTGAATTAAATAGTATAAAGACTTATTAAGATGGTTCAACGGACCATCATAATTATTAGATAAAAGATAAAATAGATAAAAATAGATAATAGATAAAAATACACTGTACACTGTAGTGTAATTCAGACCTTTGAGCAAATACATACATTAGAAGTGGATGTGAGGTGTACAGTATGATGACTATTATGTGTGGACATAATGGGTGTCTTATTGCTGTAATATAAGATAGTGCCCATAGAGCAGTGGTTGTTGTATGTAACACTGGGCTTTCTGTGGATGTATATAACCCGGTCTCAGTTCTACATTTATATTTTTTCAGTTTGGTCAAAATCTGTTTTCAGAATTTCTCCACATTTTTGTAAGCTGTGCCTTCCAGTCCCTTTTCTGCAGTTTAGTCACAGGGATTTTGTTTTCTCAAGGCCTGCAGCAGACCCACCACATTCCGCCCTGGTGCGCAGACCACAGCTGGGGGGCCACATATTATAAAGTGCACCCGAGGAGCCTCTCTCAATGCCAATCTCATTTGTGCCCGGCGTGAAGAGACGGCCATGCCAGGCGGCCTGGTGGCATCTCTCTGCCCGTCCACCTCCTTTACGCTCCGTCACCGTGACACGGGTGCAGGCTCGCAGTGGTTGGCATCCTGGCTCTGCCTGACAAGTCCGCTGCCTCGAGGACTCGTTCTGCCATCTGCCAATGAGCAGCGAGTGCTGTGGAATGATAAAGCAGAGCCTCTCAGTGATCATGCGCTGTGGAGACTAAAGGTGAGGGTATCATGGCCCTTCTGCCCTCCGGTCCAGTGTGCAATTAACAAGTTCATCTGGAGCAGCTCTTCCTGTCAGACCTGGGAGACCTCACCTCACTAATATCCACCTGGCCTCGGCCAAGAGCTGGACTGAAGCTGGCAGAGGGGAGAGGCCGGGGAGGGGGGGGGCGGCGGCAGTATTTGATATGTGTCTCAATCAAAGGATTTCTCTTTTGTCCTTGGCTGGGTGTAAATAGCCTGTGGTGGTGTTGGAAAGTGTATATTTCTGTGATGGAGAGAGAAAATTATTACTGTAAGTACAAAACAGTAGAGGAGGAATTGTATACAAATTGTATACAAATAATCCTCCTTGACTGTCTAGTAGCCTGTCTAGTGTGACGTAGCGGATGAGAGTAACCTTATGGCGCCTACTACAGAACTATAGGATCAGACCACCCCCCCACTTCCTCCCTACTACGTGCACCCCTGCATCGTACAATCAAAAAGCATGTGCCTACCTTTGTCATCACACCTGTCTGTCACAGTCTATCAGGCCTTACTCTGTCCTCCATTAGTTCCTCAGTACAGTGTTGGAGGGGAGGAGAGGGCATTCCCTAAGACTAGGCTCAGGCAAATAAGACCCCGACTTCCAGTCCTTCACTACCAGCTATCCCGAGCCATCTAAGATCCTGGATTCCTGGCAGGCACTCCTCCTAGCACCCTCTACAGTTCATAACTCTGCACTAATTAGTGCACTAATTAATAAGGACTGTAGTGATGGCAAAAGTGAGGTAAATGGGAATTTAACAGGCTTGGCCAAGCAGGCTTGACACTGTTCTCACACCGCCATGTGAGCAGAGAGGAAAGGCTGGTGTGAATGTGAATGTGGAGGAGACCATGTGAAGGGGGAAGAAGAGTCAAGACTCTATGCACGCTTGAATGGACAGACTGGTTTTTAAATATTTGGTACACTACCCTCCTTCTAATCTGTTACAATGTTGTAATACTTAGTTCATCATCATGTTACTTTCTATTAACTGTGTTCTTCTTGGATAAGGACTATGTAGCTTATTACACCAAGCCCTGCTTAGGGGAAAGCTCTATCAACTCTGGGAATTGAGTTTTATTGAATTCCAGCTGATAGGACTTGAGTGAAAATTTGAGTGCCTTCTAAGCACTAGCTGTTCTTTGGGGAGAAATGCTGCTTTATTATGTGCTGTATTTTCTCTGTTTGTATCGGCTTTTGACGTCCCCGTGGACTTTCACATATTTAGTTGACACTTCATTCATTCTGTTGTTATTAAGCCTCTACCACCAAAACCTAGAACATTTTAACAGTTCTCAGAACAGTAAGTGTTAGAGAAGTTAAACAGGTTCATTAGAGCAAAGCAGTAATGAAACTAACAGCTCTGACATTTTCTCTCATCAGCTGCCAAGGTTGTATTAACTTGGTGGAATAAACCCACTTCTGAGATAACCATTCAAACGATAATTGAATTAAACAAGCTAAAAACATTTGCCTGGTGAAAATAATTGAAATCTACAAGCAAATAAATTTGAGCACGGGTCCTCGTCAAGGCTGCCGTGTTGTATCGTCACCTGATTGGTCGGGCTATAGCTTGAGTACCTCCGAGTTAATAGCATGCCTTACTGCCACTGAGCAATTTACTTTCCAACTTCAAAGGTCAGTGCCTCCMTTGAAAGCAGTGTATGACAAATAAGATGATTCAGTGGAGCCAGGCGAGGAATGGTCGAGATCTTTTTTCTCTCATGGTAAATCAGTTTGTTTTAGGATGACCTTTCGTGATTGGTCCAGTGTAAGCCAAAGGAAATGGCAAATTCTTTCAAGTGAACATACTATTCATGGCCATTTGGAATAAGCAACGGTATTTGTCTCTTCTGCCAGAGAACTGAGCTTGTTGTGACATTATTTCACTGTTTGCTTTGTGAAGCCGTTCTGAATAGGCTCGGAATTGACATGCTGGATAAGTGACCGGCCAACATTGTACAATGTAATGAGCTGTATAGAACACAGGTTTACTAATACTGTATGTCAACTCCCTCTAGACTTTATCATCACACAGCTGCTTTGCTTTTATAGGGTGCAACACAATAAGTTACAATATAATATTATTAATCTACATTTAATTATGAATGAGCTAGTACAGTTTATGATCATAGAGTATTCACACATACTGAATGCAAGTAACTTCCTCCCCCCATCCTCCTCATCACTGTAGAAAAAGGGAGAGGTAGCTAGTGGAATATATTTGCAGGCCCTCTCCACTCCGGCAGAGAGCACAAAGGAAGCCTGGTGTCTGGCTGCCTGTGAATGAATCACACCTTGTTTGTTTGGGGAGACAGACAGAGGAGCAGTGAGAACTGCTAAAGCTCTGCACACCAAACACCTTGGCAGCAAGAGACACATCACCAGGCTTTCCACTTTTACCCAGGCCCCTCAAATCATCCTTTATTTACCTAGTGCTCAGACTGTCTTAATTATAATTATGTGTACCATTTTACCAAGGTGTATAATTTGTGTTCCCCTTTGTCAGTGCTACTATTCAGTACCAATGCTATTCATTGTCTGTTCAGGTACGGTTTATTCAGTGTTGTAATGTAATTGTGTGTTACACAGTATTTTCAATATTCCCCATGCACCCCAAAAATCTGATGGGGCAAAAAGTACGTGAGGATGACTGGGGGGTGGTCCGGAGGCGGAGAATTTTGAATTCTTCAAACACCCGAAACAGCTTTTCTCCTGCAATCTAGAGCCAAAATCATTATGCTTAATTCTATGTATTTTTATGCATATCGAAGCATACTGTGCCTCTTGAGCTGTCTGCATCCTCCTGACTGAATATGCTTTTTTTGCATCTCTGCTAAAATCTGGGTAAAAGATTGAAAGGAATGTGAGGTCTTATTCAGTACATTTAGTTATTGCTTGCTTTTCTAAACTCTACCACCCTTGCCAGCAGGTATGCCAGGTAAGATAGTTAGAACAGCTAGCTACTCTAACTTGATTGATAGCCTGAAATGGCTTCTTGGCAGCTAGTTATTAGRATGGGAGATTGGGAACCTATCTGGGCTAGCTGAACATTATTTATATTTTTTTACAGGACAAATCTTAGGGGGCAAGTGCYCTTATGACGCCTCTGCCCCTATGCATTGTTGTTGTATCATGCCAGAGTACATTGCACTCAGCATACACAGAAAAGCAGTGAGAAGAAAAGCAGATGTACCTATTTGCTGTCACTAGGCTAGTGTGTGTGACAGAAGAGGCTGCTGTGTGACATTACTGTCATCTTCAGAGCAGCCCAGTGCAGTGTAGACCAGGGAAATGACAGTCCCAGTGGCTTTTACTGTCTGATAAAGATCACTCCACAATGCACATCTGCCTTACCACCAAAAAATAGATAAGGGAAGAATAACATCCAAAATGACTTGAATATAAAGAGCTACTGTATCTGCTCTTTTAAAGTCCCTGTGTTGTTAAGTGTAGTGAGCAACAAAAGGAATAACATGGGGAGGAACAGGCTGCTGTTATCTGTAGAGGAGATATACAGTCACCTGGTGATTGGGACATTTTGATGGGAGCCACTCTGAGTAGGTTGAGGTTTGAGACTGAGACTCACTTAAAACAAATGCAATGGTAGAGTATACAAACCACAGGGCATAATACATAACACAATGCATTTCTGCTTTTGTCATTATGTAAGATATGAAATAACTTATTGCACTCAATTGGTATTTGAAATTGTAATAATAAGTMATTTGCCTGTTATGAGATTAACACAATGTATTCTGCTCCAAAACATTTGAAATGCCTACTCAATGGATTAACTTGGGAATTAAATATGTTTTTTCCACACAATTTGGGACAATAGATTTTATGGATATTACTATGCCGTTAAACATAAGCTATCAAAGTAGACTTCTAATACTTTTGTCACTCATATTAGTCCTCTGTTATTAGCTCATTGCCAGATGAAACACTTTTCTCTGGATAATGTCATTGTAGCTTTTATGCTCTTTTGGGAGTTATTTTCCTAATATCACAGTGGAGAGAATGGGGATCTGGGTAAAACCCCAATTAAGTCAGGCAGTTTGTTTAGTTTAGTAACACCCCTCGCCACACTAAAAACCCCAAAGAAAACACATCTCATGGTGGGAAGACTTAGGTGATTCTACAAGGTTAGTTGCTGGAGGAGAATAACACTATACTGTGGAGTTTTCACATAGCTCCCCTTTGATAAACTATTTCCAATTGCCCTTGAATTGAATCACTGTGATAAATTCAGCAAAATAGAGCTATTGCTTTTGCCATTATAGATCCCTGTGCTTCAGAGCTGTCAGACCTGGAATACGTGAGATATTCATAGAATCGTCTGTTATTTCTCTCAAACTTCAAACGCTGTGTTCCTTTGTGTCGGCATAGTTAGCAGCCGTTGCTGCCACACATTCACTCCAAGGTAGAGAAATGTCACAGGCTGCCATGGTTTTGTAATACATATTCATGCATAAATAAACAGCAATGAATCACAGCCTAGCCTCTTTATAATGGAAGTGTTTGTGACACATCCATTGTTGTCATGAACCGAAATACGAAATAAACACGGAAGAATATAAGCCAAAGCCTTCATTGACATGCAACGCTCTAGGCAGGTGGATGTTGGTCTTTTACGACACATAGCCTAATCTTCGGAGCTTCCTCTTGCATTTTCTTCTTCTTCTTCTCTTTTGTCCCCTCAAGCGTTACAGATGCATCCAAGTTGACACGGGATGACGGGCTAGCACGTGAAGTGTGTGTGAAGCGTGTGTGGACCTCCCAGACCACTAACGTTATCATCATGGCTAATGTTTCAGCCATGCCTTAGTGAAGGAGACAGATGAACTTTTGATACTGTGGGGGCCTATAGCAGTGGCTGGTCTAGTTTACGCTGCTGTCTAACTGTTAGTAACAGTAAGTCAGCTGTGCCTTTCTCTGTGCAATATGTCTGAACGTAAAGGGTGGTGTCAAGGTTGACAACTTAACAACTTAGCATAAATATATTAGCTTTTTTATTTCAGCCCCGCCGCTGTAACTCTGTTCCTCTGGCTCACAGCAATGTTTTCACAGTAAAGAGGCAGACTTTAGCATCACATTAGTACTTCTTTATTATTTGTCTTTTACTTGAAGCTCTTGTAGAATTCCCTGAAGCTCTTCGCATTATCTGAACCTAGTGGGATTCCTCGCCGCCTTCTCCCTGTGTGAAAAATCAAACCTTTTAGTGAAAAAGTGCCGCAGGGATTTCTAGCTAAAAGGCCTGTGTGGCTGTGAAGACTGAGAGAGACCCAGGAATCGGTAGCTGGGCTGGGAGGGAAGTCAACAAGCAAATGCCGGGAGAAAAACGTCATCAATTGAGGAGTGATGGCCACTTCACGGGGGCCTGGCGTTGGTGATTTATGGCATGTTTCTGTTTTCCCAGCATGCCTTTTCACAGATCTCATGGCATTGACGTATTACTCTAAGTGTGAACAACATACCTGTTAGAAATCAATTTGACATTTTTTTGTTGAGTGGCCTGCTAGTTGACAAGACCAGAGGAAGTGTGTAGTGCATGTTTGTGGCCACACCCTCATTGATATTTTGCTATTCATCTCTGCTCTAATTTCTGTCTTCCTCCCGAGCCGGACACACAGCAGAGTTGTATTTAACCAGCTTTATTGTGATGTGACAAAGATGGATGTGACATTGTCCTCTATTGCCCGCCAGAGTGTGTGAGTGTTAATGAAGCCATTAGCACAGTCCGAGCCACTGGAGAGAATAGTGAAATTACCATTATTCTGCAGCCATTAAGCCATAATATGCCACCGTCTCTCCATACTCAACTCCTCCCCTCCTTCTCTTTCTCTTTTTACCTTTATCTCTCTCTCTTTCTCTCCCTCCCTTTCCTTCCCTCTCTTCTCCTCATATGTGCTACCTCCCTCTCTCTTTTTCTTACGCTGTCTCTCTGTCACTGTCACACTGATCCACTCCTGCTGTCATTTAAAGCTTCATTAATTCATTTGCTATCAAAAGCAGTTAGGTGCAAAAAAGACTGGCGGTGTTCATAATATTGTATCTTCGAATTACCATCCTCACACACTGGCTCCAGAATGCACTCTGTCTCTCTTTCTCTTTCTCTCTAAAAGAGACCTTCATAAAAAAAGCAAATGGCCTATACAATTCATGAATCTTATTACCTCCAAATCCCGTTTGTCATGTGCCTAAAGAGACAGAAGTCTGTTTTCCTGACACAAAAGCAAGAAGATCCCACTGCTAACCTTGATTTGATTTGAAGTTTTCTAAACTCTCTTTTTTTCTTGCTGGGGATGGAGAGTGGGATGCGTTCTTCTGGCTGTTCCTGGTATTGTGTAGGCTTTGGCTCCCAGATTATACACACCCTGGAATGCCTGCAGCTCTCTGTCGCTCTTGTTTGCTGACGGACTGTGACTAATTACAAACGATTTTAATTAAAGAGGTAAAGCTTCTCTCCAGCGGACGTCTGGGGAGTTGACAGGGGAATGGTTTCTGGGAGGCGTTGCGGGTGAAGCAGTTGTGATGTCTTACGTCTGCTGCTGCTTCCCACAGCTGTTTGGATGCTCAATATCAAAACGCCGCTAGGAGACAATGGTGGCCCCACATAACGCTAGGAAGTCCACGACGGAAGCGGGACAAACGCCATATGACCACATTCACTACATTACCAAAATGAGGTGGACACCTGCTCGTCGAACATCTCATTCATAAATCATGGGCATTAATTTGGAGTTGGTCCCCCCTTTGCTGCTATAACAGCCTCCACTCTTCTGGTTAAGACTTTCCACTTTCCATTGTAACATTGCTACAGGGACTTGCTTCTATTCAGCCACAACACCATTAGTGAGGTTAGGCATTGATGTTGGGCAATTAGGCCTGTCTCACAGTCAGTGTTCCAATTCATCCCAAAGGTGTTCGATGGGGTTGAGGTCAGGGCTCTGTGCAGGCCAGTCAAGTTTTTCTTGGTGATCATGGTGATCTTAGGCTTGTGTGCGACTGCTCGGCCATGGAAACCCATTACATAAAGCTCCCAACGAACAGTTCTTGTGCTGACGTTGCTTCCAGAGGCAGTTTGGAACTTGATAGTGAGTGTTGCAACTGAGGACAGACGATTTTTACTTGCTATGCGCTTCAGCACTCAGCGGTCCCGTTCTGTGAGCTTGTGTGGCCTACCACTTCGCGGCTGAGCCGTTGTTGCTCCTAGACGTTTCCATTTCACAATAACAGCACTTACAGTTGCCCGGGGCAGCTCTAGCAGGGCAGAAATTTGACGAACTGACTTGTTGGAAAGGTGGGATCCTATGACGGTGCTACATTGAAAGTCACTGTGCTCTTCAGTAAGGCCATTCTTTTGCCAATGTTTGTCTATGGAGATTGCATGGGTGTGTGCTGTCACCAATGCTGTCACCAATTGTATACACCTGTCACCAATGGGTGTCGCTGAAATATCCGAATCCACTAATTTGAAGGAGTGTCCACATACTTTTGTATATATAGTGTATAAATTCTCCTTTCGCTGTATGACCTGTCTAGAATAGATCAAGTCAACATGCTTCAAACGTACACTAACATTAGCAATAGCACACTTTGTTTGACACCAAGTTTGTCCTCAGTTGGCTTGATACAGAGAAACCACTTTCACGAATGCAGAGAAAAGAGAAACAGAGAAAAGCATTGACTGGGTCAATGAAAAGCAGAGGAGTAAGGCATTTCTGGTCTGGCAGCATGAGAAATCTTTACAGGAAGTGTCCATGGCACACAGGAAGCAGCGAGTGTGTTGGGACAATGACCCAGCCTCTCTGTGTTCATTGATTGGCCGAGAGCAGGTTTGTGCTCCCAATTAACATTGTTCAGTTTCATTACGGTCATATTAGACACAGTCGGCTTCTGCTGATCCTGACTAAGAATCCAGTAACCGGGAAATCAATTAGAACAAAAGAATGGCTACTGCCTCTCTGCTGCCTCTCCTAAAAAACAGACAGACAACCAGTTAACTGGGGCCGCAGCGGAGTGGTTTTGGCAATAACGGCATCGTTTATGGATTATGACTCTCTGGGTGCGCTGGTCAAGTGTGATTTCTTATATTGAATTAACTTCAGTAGGATGGCGGTTAGTGTAGTTGAACACATCAATTCCATATTGTTACTGATCCCAGGCTATGATAGCAGAAACATTAGACTTGTCTCAAGTCATTAGGTATTCATTGGCTGGCTGAGCTGTAGCTAATCACCAGCATCTTAATTGGTTACAACAAGAGAGATTATTTTTTTAAATCATACATTTAGCAAAACAGATTATTTAATGATATTTTGGGATAAACATTATTATCATATTCCCATCATTATAATTCTCCTTATTCCATGATGTCACTTACTATCTATGCCATTGGCAGTATGTGTGTGCTGTTTGGTGGAAAGTGTGTTTAGAAGCTTAGTAAAGTGATATATGATTGGTTAGGTCTGTGTGTTTTGGGCCGGTGTGTGTCACAGCTCCCCCTCATCCAGGTTTCTGGGAGCGAGTCTCTTCCCAGTCCCCTGTGTGGCGTAGTTCCAGGTCGCGTCCTGGTGGCTCTGGTGGCTCTGTGGCTGCAGATAACAGGGGGCTGGCAGGCGTGTGCACGGCCATGGCAGCCTGCGGTCTCACACCGCTGCACCTCTGGCTGCCAGGGGGGCTAGCACTGGCTCCCTTGCTAGTATTAACACACACGCACGCACGCACACACACACCCCTCCCTCCATACAACACATCAACACACACTTATGTCTAACATAGCTCACCTCTATCTGCCACCCCTCTACTGGCCTCCCCTCCAGACCCACATTGTTGCCATAGCATGTAAGAGAGACCAGTTTGGGAGGCAGTTTAACCTATGAACAATTTATGATTGGATTCATTATTTTATCAAAAGATTGCATTTTTGGCTGTATAGCATTCAAGAGTATGTGCAATTCCATTTTAACAGAATGATGCTGAGACTGATTTTTCACCTTAAAATGTATGTCAAACAAAAAACATTGATTGCAAAGTTAAACAAACCATACAACTTTATGCACAAGGACTACTTTCAACAATTTCTACTGAACATTTTAGAGTAGAGTTCAATACAGTAGAGTACAGTTCAATTCAGTTCGGTACAATACAGTGCATTATACTGTAGTGTGCTCTATTGTACAGAAGAAGTACTGTACTGACCTACAGTATACTCTACTTTTTTTTACTGTACTGTACTGTAATGTGCTGTCCAAACTTGTGAAACATAGACGTATATGATTGGTTTATATTTAGACTGACCAAATTTCACATCCGTGGACGTTTTAGTGCTCAGTGGTTGAGTATGCTGGTTGCAGTAAATGGAAAGAGAGGGCTCATGGATAGGTGATAGTAAGAGCTGGGAAAGGTGACATTAACTGGAGTGTCAAGGCTCAGGAGAAGACAGTTTCGAAGTAACAAAAGTTGTTTACAAAAACAGGGGGGCAGGCAAACGACAGGTTAAGGGCAGGCAAATGTCAGTAGTCCAGAGCAGAATCCGACAGGGGCAGAACGACAGGCAGGCTCAAGGTCAGGGCAGGCAGAATGGTCAAAAACCGGGAAAGCTATAGACAGAAAGGAGCACGGAATAAACCACTGGTAGGCTTGACAAAACAATACGAACTGACAACAGACAAACAGAGAACACAGGTATAAATACACTGGGGATAATGAGAAAGATGGTCGACTCCTGGAGGGGGGTGGAGACAAGCACAAGGACAGGTGAAACAGATCAGGGTGTGACATGGAGAGAGAGAGAGAGAGAAATAAACAAAATTGTTATCAGTAAAAACACTATAACTAATTATAACTAACTTATAACTAATTTTTATTATCCTCCTTCCTCATGAGGGAGAGAAATTAGAAATAATCTTACAAATATGTAGGGGGAACAGAATGACAAGACACTAGGCAATAATTCTGCAAAATTAAATAAACATGTTGATATTATTTGGAAATGGTCTTCGACATTATTGTTTTGTTTTAATGTATTTCTAATAGCTTTTAAGACTTTTTCTGGTCGACGTTTTCTAAGATCACTTTTCCATCTGTTTGATCAGACACTAAAGCCTTAGCTTTTTCCTAATTTTAGGATGCAATATGGTGGGAAAATGTATATATGCCTTAATAAAAAAAATAGACTGAGCTTTCATTTGACACCAAATGTCATGTGTTCCTATGAATTTCACATGCTACCTTGAGTTCTCAGTCACCTCCGAGTTCTGACACAAGTTAAAAGATTGCTTACTTTCTTCAACAAGAGAGCCAGTCACATAGTTCCTTTTCAAAAATGTCAATACTTTTTCTGTCTGCCCTATCCCTGAGGAAGGCCATTTAGCAGACCAAGCCACATACTGTAGCTCTAGTTGCAACATTTCAATACCTTTTCTTTTCCTCAATAAAGGACCGCAATCTAGGCTTTGAAGCTCGTCTGGTTTAGAGGCAACAACAGTCTTTTTGTAAAGTATCTGTATTACCTCAGTATATTCATGCTTACAGACTTACAGAGGAGAATAACAACGAAGTACACACAGAGGCAAATCGACCAAAGGTGCCGCTTTGCTAAATTATGCACTGCTTCTCCAACCGCTTGGCATCAAGCTATCGGTCGCCGCTGTGCCGGCCTGAAATGGCAGAGGAGACTAAAAGGCAATTTTATTATTTTGATAATGTTGATTTTATTGGAAAATCAATGGACTCCAACTATGCATGTACGCTCTGGGTATTTGTACAGGATGAATGTAGACATATGCAGTGTATAGAAATGTAATTAGTATTGAATGGGGAGCAGGGAGATGGATCCAGTGGTCTCTGACAGACAGCGATTGGAAGGTCAGACGCTTGAATGGAGCCACTGACCCCAGTTGAGAGGGGACTTGAGGGAGACAGCGGGCGCAATCCATCGAGCGGAAAAACCCACAACGCACCACCATGTCTGACCACCGCGGCTTCCGTGACCTTTCTGAGAGGTGGAGGAGCTTTCCACGCACCCAGATCACTGCCCCTCTTATCTGATGGTGTCAGAGCATGTCATGCATGAGTGGTTGGTGTGTGTAATGTGTTTGCCTGGCGTGGATGTGGGTGGTGTCTAATTTGTTTGAGAGATGTTGTTGACTGTAGTGGGCAGTGATGTGTCTAATAGAGAGAAGCTAACATGGCTCAACCAGACTGGTGTTAAGAGGTGCTAGGTGTTAGTTCCTTTTTTCCCTCGTCTCTGCTCCATTTGTCGTGGCGACATATATAAGAGGGGCTTGTTGTTAGTGCTAAATGGCCTGCAAAAATGATACACCTTCTGCTGTGGGGGTGTTTGTGGAGTGCTTGATTACGTTCTCTCTCAGTGAGCGGAGAGAGCGGAGGGCTGTGGAGCGCTGCGGGGTGAGACTGGGGCTCTTTGTGAGGCCAAACACAGAGACAGTGTGTGAGGAGAGAGAGTGGCCAGTCTCTGGAGCATGCTCATCCGACATGCATGGGAATGAGAGAAAGAGGAGAGGAGACCCTGTCTGCCTGACACTCTGCTCTGTCTCTTCTGCTTCGTCTTAGGGTGGATAAAACAGCATTGACACTGCACTGATAAAATAGTACATTATTTTCACCAGTTAAATGTCTTCCATACATTCAATCAATCAATCAAGTTTATTTTATATAGCCCTTCGTACATCAGCTAATATCTCGAAGTGCTGTACAGACACCCAGCCTAAAACCCCAAACAGCAAGCAATGCAGGTGTAGAAGCACATTGTTTGTGTGGTTTGATAGCTTATTGTTGGCAGTGGCACTAGCCTAAAACCTGGCACCAGAGTGTTTTACCATTTTGCCTTAAAATGTATTTTCCATGATTGATGCAATATTGATGATACTGATTGGTGTGACTTTGAGGGGGGCTTGTCCCTGTCACAGGAGAAGGGAAGATGTCTTCATCTCACTCGTCATCTGTGTTGTTTCTCTCCTCCTCCTCTTCCCTTTGTCTCTCAGTGTGAGTCTGTGAGTGTGTGTGACTGGAGCTGTTAGAAGCAGTGGGGATCTCGTCACTCCCCGGTCCAGACATTTAACACACAGTGAGAGCTTTAAATAAGTAAGCCATCGCATGTGAAGAGTTGAGATGAAGAGGAAAGAGAGTGCTGCCTGGCTGTCTGTGTGATGCTACATATAATCAGGCCCTCCGCTTTGTTTAGTACTCACCATCATTAAGAGTCATGCTGTTGTCAGATCATGATATTATAGAGGCTATAGAGGGTTTAGATGGGTTTGTTTACCCCTGTCAAAGGATATTATCATAACCTTAAATGTCAATTAATGTCTGTAAATAGTGCAAAGTACATGCAGCCCAGGAGGGTATATCAAATGCTTTGGATAAGGTGGAAATAAAGATCACATTTCTATCGCTTTCTCTCTGCTCAGTTTTTCCCACATAAGCCGGACAATGAAATATTATTGCTAGTAAGTCCGATGCTTTATTTGATGTTTATTGAAGACAAGAAACAACTTCTCTAGTTTTAATCAGCCTATGTGGCATCGATATTAGTCAGAAACATTTATTCTAGTGTCCAAATTGACAACAAAATATAAATAGGATAATTTTGGTCATGATGTCAGTCTCATCCAAAACGGAGTTTTGTTAGTGAGTTTGTTATGACTTGAGGGTTGGGTTTTGATTTCGACAATGCTCACTTGCCCACTTACACAGCTGCGCTGATTGCACTCTGTCCAGTCCTACCACAGAACACACAGACAGAGATACAGACTGCCCAGCAGCGCAGGGGATCGGATTGGACTGTTTACATAAGACAACACGTCACACATTTTTTTTACTTGAGAAATACTGCACCAGACACCTTAGCTAGCTAAAACCTCCTCGGAAAAAACATCTAAATGAATCACAGATTCCTTGAGTCTTAGATTCATTCTGACATTTTTGAGGAAGGGATACTGGCTTTGTTCTTATGGTGTCTCATCGGGGACAATCATATGTAACTGCCACATCGAACCACACCCCAAAGAATGAAATATTGTTTTTCTTAATGTGCAACAGAGAAACACATGCRGAATCAGTGCGTTCAGTCCCTCTTTAAAGATTTTCCTCCAATATATAGACTACATGTGCTCTCATTCTTCCCAGTCGTTATGTGATTTAGTGGCTTTTAGCACAGCAGGACGGAGCCTCATCTAAAACCCAGAGCATGTAAAAGAGAATGAATATACTCGTTTCATCTTGAGAGAAGAAGAGGCGTGGTGGAAGAGCAACAGATGGACCTGTGTTTATCTATATGGAGGCGATCGCCTCTCCTCCTCTTCCAACGATAACCTTGTATTTTGTTACTGTGTATGTTGACTGCTGTGTGCTGGCGGGCTTGTGGCTGAGGGCTGAGGCAGAAGAGCAGGTTTATAGTCCGGGAGGATATTGCTCCTGATGAACCACAGATTTGCTCCTCAGCATGTTGGCTTGAATTAGAAAGGGGACCCCTAAGCATCCTTAAACGTGATTATCAGAGCAGCAGTTCAGTTGGGTGGAGGATGATTGAATTTGACAGAGCTGTCCCTGTGGAGTTCCCCCCTGTTGTTTCGTTTTAATGTTTCATCTGTGACTCCTCTCACAGGGCAGATTCCTTTGTCTTTGTCTGTCCTGCGAGAGAAACAGGATAGTAAAAACAAGCTTAGGCTGTTTATTATCAGTGTTCATCATGAGTTTATGGCCATCACTGCTCTGAAATCACCAGATTACGCCAACCCCACACACAAAATAAAATCAGGCACTGAGATTAAGTCCATCTAGTATATAAACCCACAACCTCTTTCACTTGGCTTCCCTCCAAGATCATATCTACATGCTGATACAGTAATTATTGATGTTCAGTGTGTGAGACAAAGTGAAAACATCAACAACAGAGCAAAATTCAGAATCATCTCATCTTTACCATGCCAATGACTCCTCCTCATCAAATGAATCAGCCTCCTCAAACATTTGACAAGTCCCTCTAGTTTCATGTCTTTGTTTCCTTGTGAATGCACTTAAGCTCATTTGCTTTTTAGCATGCTGATGTAATGTACAGCAGGGAAAATAATAAAGAGGAGCAACCAATGAATTTCTAAAAATGTATGCTTTTGTGGTAGGAAGAGAGGGGTAAGTGACGTTTCTAGTGTCATTCAAAGGACTGTCCTGCTCGGCAGGACTTTATGGAAACAGGCGCCCGCTTTCAAAAGGAGTCTTCAAAAGCAGAAGGCAGCATCATGGATACTGAGTAAGGAAGGAGGGACAACCTTTGTCACTCACAGTGTGGTGTATTAATCTGTGAAAGCTAATCTTCAAACAGATTACGATTAGGGCTATGTGTCGCCAAGGAGATTGTGTGATTTCAAAGAAAGAACACAAGAGTCTTCCATCCATGCAACCCAAGACATGCATGCCAAGACACCACACTAAAACAATATTCATATTATATTTTTGGGCAAAATGGGTGGATGAATGAGGCTTGGGATGATTATGTGTCATTCTCTGACAGTGACTAGGATCACAAGTGGGACAKAAACATATCCCTCTTTTCATCATCCAGCTCTATCTACCTCTGGCACTAAAATGTTATAAAATCCTTATTCCTCCTACGGTCGTTTTTAGTCCGGACTGTCTGTGAGTTTCACTTCAGTTTCCACTTCAAGGTGGTTTAGTTAATTAGCTTCCTCAAACAACGTGTAAGCATAGTGAGCATCATTAACTTAATCAGTACTTTAATTGTGCCATTTCCATTTGTAGCCAGGAGGGGAGTGTTCAACTCTGTAGCAGCGCTATCGCAGAGGACGATCAGCTCAGCTCAGAGAGATATTGCCACGCTCATTTGTACATTTTTGCATTGTGCTGCTATTGTTATCTCCAGCCTGTCTCTGCCTATTCCTCCAGGGAAGAGCTTMTCTTCCCTCTCATTGCCAGAGCAGAGCAGAGCAGAGGAAGGTCAGGACTATAGTGTCAGCTCAGCGCCTGGCTCTGGATCTTCTGCGTCACACCACATGATCTCAGTGAGGCTGCACTGCCCATGACCCGGGTCTGTACGAGGGGCCTGCCATCCAGGTGGCTGGGCAGCTGTGGTGCTGCCTGGGCTGGCTCTGTTAGCCTCCCTGCTTCCCTGCCTGGCTGCCCGAGCTTTCCCACTGCCTGATCTAATTCGTCTCCTGGCAGATATGCAGCTGCTCAATACAATGTTAAGACTGTTGGCCTGCTAGCTATAAATAGTGTGCAGCACATCGCATCAACAAGCATCAGAGAGATAAACAGAGATAGGGGGAGAAAACGCAACCCGGCCAGTACATGTTTGCGCTTGTTCAGGTGTGTGTTGTGCGTGTGTGTGTGTGTTTGTGTGTGCACACATGCGTGCGTGTGTGTTCGCTGACACACACACAAACACACAGCCGGAGGCTCCTGGCCGGGTGGGTCTGGTCATCTCCTCTTGTTCTTTGGCCCCTGTCCAAGTCTTTTAATGGGCCCAGAGACAAAGAGTCACCTTGATGACTCAGCCAGCTCCGTGTTAATGTCTCTCCTCTGATGGATCTGAAATGACACTCAGCTGCTGGGGTCCAGAGGCATCGCTTTAGAGTGCAGGAGTTAGCCATCATCACAGAATACGACACGTTTTAAAACCACGGGCTGCTAGATTTACAGGTGACCCGGTACATAGTCGCTACAGACCCTCCCTTGTCCTCTAGCAGCACAACTCCAGTCGAACAAAGAGAAAGCACACAGGGAGACAGCGCTCCTTATCCACCACGGTGTTGATGAAATCTCTATTTTCATTCTCATTTCCTATCTCTGCCAGCCACCTCTTTGATGTTGTTGTTATTCTCTGGACACATTAGGAAAAAAGCAGGTCAATCCACTACGTCGGGCAAATAATAGCTCTTTCTTTTGTGGTTTATTGATAGACTTTATTTGTGTGTGTAATTCTGATTAGATAAAAGATAATAATTGTCTCTGTTGGAGAGTGGTTTCGTGGTTTGGAATGTAGTTTTAACTTTTCATCCTGTAATTATTTTCATATCATGTTTATGTTTTTTTTATATAAAAGATAACATTATATTCTGTTCTGGTGATCAAGTGAAAAAGGTTTTGTTCAAGAGACTCTCTCTCAGGCTTGGTAATTAAGAAGGATTTCCTCTTCAAAACCGTGAGGGATTTTGCGACTCAAAGCCAATAGGGATTTTTTGTCTGCAATCATAGAAATATATATTTATTTTAATAATTTGTCTGTTTCTTTTATGAGCCGTTCTTTATTAAAAGGTTCTGACGGGAAAGTCAACAATCAAGAGCTTGTTTTCTTTTCATCTCAAATTCTTTTCACATTTCCAAAATTTCTGAGCCCCTTATTTTAATTTTCTTGGATTGTTTATTCTGCCGTTATAAACCAGTGGAGTTTTCCCTAGTGCTAAAAGACTGGCTAGCTAGCCTGTGAGTGCAGTMATGTCTTGTAATAAGGGCCAATATGAGGTTGGAGAGCAGAGGAGAGGAGTTAATTCACACCACACTGATATCTTCAAACATTTCCACTTTAGACTGGGATTAAAGGCTCTAGACCAGCCATGTAATGACATGCCGTCCCCTCTCTCCTCTCCGGCCTTCACTATTTTGACATCTCTGGGATTTTTTTAGGAGTATTGTTGCTGATTGGTTGTGTATTTGGCCTCATCTCTAGGAAGCGTGATGAAAGCTCATCTGCATTCTGGTCCAGGCATGACGGCCTTAACCCTTGGTTTGCAGGGAGCAGGGTAATTGGCCCTGGCTTTGTGTGTGCGAGTGTGCGAGGCTTCGGCAGCAGCAGCTCYGGCGTGTGTGTGTCCTTGGGGGCCTCTCCTCCTCATCACACTGTCTGGTCCAGGAGYGGGTTACCATGGAAACCATGGAAGAGTTAATGCAGCCCAGGCTCCAAAATTGTATTATCTTTTTTATTTTTCATGGTGAGGCAAATGGTTACAATTCCTGCTTATTCTCATATGCTAATTGAAATAACCATCTTCCAAAATGGCTGGAGCTGTTTTCACGCTTGTTTGGACAGAAAAAAAAAGTTGAAAAAGGGAGGTTGCCATACTATAAATGATTKCATAGGGCAGCATATTATTTTATTTATTTCATTCATTCATATTTGATATTTGTTGACCACAGATAAAATTTGGGATGAAAACAAGTGATCCAATTATGAAAATGGTTATCTGATCCGCGGTTATTGCCATGTTGTCCTGGGTGCTTCTGCTGTGTTTTTCACAACATTTGTGAACATGTCACAGACTGTTGAAGATCTCCTTGTTTTGATTTCTGTCCAAAATCAGTTTGCTTTGGTGACACTTTTTGTATTATTATTTCATGTTCTTAGACAGCATTAGACAGGGCTACATTTTGGTCCCCCCTTAGTGCTCTAGATTTTCCATAAATCCTTGTATTAACCCCTGTGTAATCCTGGATGCTCTGTGGTCAGAGGGTAGTGTGTACATAAACACTGCAGATGAAACGGCAGGAAGCTATCAATTTGACAACTGTAATGATTTATTTAAACAGTAGGCTACTTAAATAGTCATTGTTTTGATGTACATTGGCATACATTAAAATGGGACTGATTACAGATGTAATACATTTGGTTTAATGACACCGCCCAAATATATCCCACATTTTAATCAGGGCATTTGTTGTGGATATTACAGATACATTACAGACACAGAGTGAAACACATGGATTATGCCTTACAGATATTATCAAACATAATATAATTTGATATGGCACTCCTCCTATCCCAGCTGTATAAAGAGAATGAGGGAGATTCAAATAACTAGATGGTTCGAGCCTGCAGGCCGTGGTGGTGAACCCTTCCTTCCCAGAGGTAATTGTTGATTAATTTGTGAGCGCTTGCTCTTGGTGGTGTCCTGTAGAGGGGAGTGACACAGGCAGGTCCAACCAGACTCCTGCCCTGGCCCCCAGGCCCCCGGCTGCTTTGTGTGGGATTTATCTGGCCCTGTGCAGAGGAAGGTGGAGGGGGATCACCCATAATTCTAATCTCCTTTTTGTCTTCTTTCTTCCCCTTGATAAAGTGGCTGTCCGTTGTTATTCTTTGTTATCAGGGATCAGCGGCCGTGTGTGTGGGTGTTGTTCGTGTGTGTGTGTGTGTGTGTGTGTGTGTGTGTGTGTGTGTGTGTGTGTGTGTGCGTGCGTGCGTGCTGTGTGTGTGCGTGTGTGTGTGACTGAGTATGGGTCACCACCATTCGAGCCACCCAATTGTGATGCAGACTCCAACGTCATGAGCACTTTGTTTGAAGCCCTCTGCCTGTCTGTGTTTGGGTGTGAGATTGTGGTTTTAGCGGTCCAAGGAACCTAAATCACCCAATTCTGGGCAGCCTTGTTTATTGGATAAGTCCTATATGTCGGGAGTTGATAGTCCCTCCCTTGACAGTCACTGATATAGGAGGAATTTCTTCTTAGAAATCAGCCTTATGAAAAACATAGACCTATAGGACTATAACCTACTGCTCCGACTGTATTCAATTTAGAAATGTTTGTAAATCTTAAAAATTGTCCTCATATTACCATTCATATGCCAGATTGGGAGTTTAAAGATAATATTTAAATGAATGATTATCCATCATAATAAATTCATAAGTAGCCTAATCATTTTGATGATTATTAAAGATAAATTAACCAAATCTTCATTACTGGTGTTGTTTAATGGAAATGCATTCAGATTACAAAGAATATAACATTTCTAAAATATGTTTCCTTTTTTTCACTATAAAGCTTTTCTGTGATGATAATTATCAGGAGGATTTCCCTGCTCTGTAGCCGCATACTATTTAGATGACGCACAGCCACTCAGATTCCATATTGAGCATTAGTAACCAAGTGGATGATGTACAAAAGTGTAATACAGTGTAATAATGTATTAAAGTGTAATAAACCCCCTCATCCCCTGTGAATGATCTGCTGTTTAAAAACTCACACGCTTGGAGTGCGTTATGTTTGGTGCACCGCTCTGGGGCCCGCTTCCCTCTGCCAGGAGTGTAAAGAATCCAATGTTCCTCCAGTGAGTGTTTGTTTGCTTGGCTTTGACGTCGGCCCCGACCGGGTCTCAGACACCCACCAGTGACACACACTTTCCTCCCCAGCAGCTCCCCTTACTTACCCCATGTGGTGGCTATTACCCTCCCCTTCCTTCCAACATCTTCTCCTGTTTCCGACATCTCTCTCCACACAGTGTGTGGTGCCAGGTCAGCCAGCTGAGTGCTATTAGTACCTCTCCATTGCCCGACCCAACTAACGGAAAGCCACACAACTTAATAAGGTCATGAAAAGAGAGAGGAAAACAAAGGGGGAAAAGAAGAGTTTTGGCTGCCAACGAGGCGTGCACTAATAATGCCAATAAAACAATACAGTCAAGCCTTCTCTGAGAATAATTGCCGATCTGTGTTTTTATTTGAGAAGGCTCTAGGTTAATAAATTGGATAGCATTCAAAACTAGCAAAATGAGGCTATGAAAAATAACGGCTGTAACAGAGAAATATTGTGCCCTGTCTCTCGGTCTTCCTGCACTCGCTTTTATTTCTGGATGAAGGGATGGTAGGCTGGACCTGTTTGGAACAATTATCATAAAATGGCAGTATAGGTTGTGTTTGCCTTCAACTCTCAGCAGTGAAAGTATTAGCTAACTTTGTGGTCAGGGCAAAGGGCTCAATAACGTCAAGAGCTTTACAATATGGCTGTCAAAAGGAACAGGGTGGCCCAAAGAGATTTCGGTCTGAGCTTTACAGTATTTCCATTCCTCGTTACCGTGTCTTTACTGGTTTGCATACCTCTGGGTTCCGATTTGCATATTGTAGGATACATGAAGACAGCTGCTGCTGTTTCCTCCTTAGCTTGTTTAACAAGGGAATCTTCACCTCATAAAAGACAGTTTACTGCACCCTCATTCAGCATGCTACTATTTATTTAGTGACAAATGTGGCCGCTGCAGTTATTGTGAATGGATTGTCTAATTGAGACAAATGACCAATAACAGATTTACAGGACACTGTTTTACTATCATCCTATCCTGAGGATAGGATCCATAGCCCCACAAGGAAGAGATACGGCAGACAGATAATATACTTTATTGTAGGATAGTGCCTTGGAAAGAGGTTACTAAACGTTGTCTGTGGCCTAATGTTTTCTTTGAATGTGTTCCCCTAACGAAAGGGTCCTATAGTAACACCAGTCTTTCTTCCTTAGGAGAGAATGAAGTGACTTGGAGAGTCATTATCTAAAGATTAGTGACAGTATCAGACGCTGGCAGTAGTAGCCCCTGAGGTCAGTGGGGCCTTGGCACTGTTTCCTCTGGGGCTGCCTCGAGGACTGTAGTGTGGGGAGGAATGGAGCTCCACTGGGCCGAGGAGGAGACGGCCCCTGAGGGACCGCATGGCTTTACACCAGATTAGCACCGAGAGGAGTGAAGGTTTATCACTGACTCGCTCTCTCTGTCTCCATAGTCTGGATTCTATCTACCTCACAGTCTATCTCATCCAATAATCCAGCCCCAATCACCTGCACTCCATCTGTCAGTCTATCCCCTCCCCTCTCTCCTCCTCATGACGATTACTGTCTGTAACCACCCTTCTTCCTCCACCTCCGCCTCCGCCTCCTCCTCCTCCTATCTCTCTCTCTTTGCTCTACAGCACCCTACAATCTGCCTGTTCTGTTCCCCTCCGTTCACAGTACAAATTGTGTTGTAATGAAGTCAGAGTGGAGGGAGCATTTTTCATGTTGTCTTTTCTAATCAGAAGGGAGGTATGCCTGTTTGCATCTCTCTCCAATGTCACTGCATGGCTTTTCAGAGTCTGGAGTCTGACGTACATGGCGGGGTTAAGAATCAATCTGTGAGGAGCGCTGACACATACAGGTCTTGTGTGTAGCTGCAGATGTCTGTAGCACCGCAGGCATATTGAATATTCATCTTGTGGGTATTTAGGGTCATTTCACCTTTCTAGTGAAGTTTAAAGCTGGGTGATTATGTGCTCAGAGCAGCATGGGTGAACTGCTCCATCACCCTCTTACATATCAGTCTCTTACTCATCTTATTGAGTCAGACCTTTCTCTCTCTCTTTATCTCTCTTTCTCTCTTTCGCCGGCCTCTGAGGAGAAAAAGGCACTTTGTCTTCCAATTTTATTTGATTAATAAAACCATGTGAAGTCATGCTTAAACTCTTTAATATACCCTTCTGTTTAGTATTACTATCTATCTGTCCAGTGGATGTAATATACATTATTTAATTAATGTGGTCAGAAAGTCAGATTCCCTGATTAAGCGTTAATTTCTCCCTATCGGGAGAGAATCAAGTGATTAAGGAAACAAACCAGTGTTCATCTCACTCTTTCCGAAACCTTTAGGCAGCTCAGGCCTTGTGTCCATGGATTGTCTATGGATTTTCTCCACTCTAGCAATTTAACATAAACTACACATTGCTCATTTATTTTGCCTTTTGAAGTGATTTGTATTCACATGACATCCCCTATGTGAACAGGTTGTTTCTTGTTTTGAATAAGTTAGCCACAGGCAGATCTGATAAGCTGAGGTAGCTTTATGAAAACTGCCACATGCCTTGTGTGTCTGTCTGTTATGCATTCTGTGATATATTTATGCCGATGTATTCGCTCTGTGTTTATGTGAAAGGTGGACGTTATCATTCACCAAGGGGAGATAGACGCGGATGTATTACCAGCTGTATATGAGGGATAAGGCCTGTATGTTATGTTATACTGTATGCTGAGACTCTCACCATTAGCTGTGGTATGAGCCCAGGATCAAGTTAACTGTTGTTTCTGGAGTGTGAACCAAGCCTCAGTCAAACTTGATGAGTATGTCGTTGGAGGAATTTCTGAAATATAATGGTTCTTTGTATTGCCAGCCCACATGGTATCAATTGAAGCAGCTTTTTAAGACCTTCTGGTAAGCCAGTTCAGTTCAGCGCAGGAAAAGGGAATGCTTGGCGGAAGCAGGTGGAAAGAATTGCTGTAAGACAGAATCCCCGAACGCCCAAATCTGATCACATTATGAAGCCCTAAGTTATGACAGTTCTTAGGAGCAATCGTCAGTCAAAGGGACCATGATCTGGATAACCTCATAGATAAAAATAGTCTTTAGTAAAGCAACATCGACTGAGCTCCTTTCATTAACTGAGAAAACTCAGGGATTGACAAGTGCCGGGTTGTGAGGGGGATCACATTTAGCATAGTTGGCAGCCTCTGTACATAAAAGTTGAGGCTAGAGTAAACTGAACCAGTGATCACCACACTGGCTGAATACTGTGTACTAAAGGAGTGTTCAATGTCTTCCTCAGAAAGTATTTATCCAAGCTGACAGCTTTTAGGTCATCCCGGTTATTACCATCTCTGCAGTTCAAACAAGTCTTAATTATTCCAAACTTGCATTAACTTCATGATTGCCTCTCATTCATTTTTACTGGCGATTATAAAACTGGAACAGTGTGTCTATCAAACGGAAAGCTCCATGATTCATCGGCTGCATGGTGGAACAATGTAATTTCACACGAAAGGGAACATTCGTATGAAAATGTATCCCTTATATAAACATGTGTCAAGAGTTAGAGGTCCTCAGAGGTCCTGGTTAGAGTCTCTAACTCCCTGTCTCTAACTGAGCTGCCCATCAGTCTGTGAAAGCATGCAGAGTATTTGAAGCGCTTGGCGGAGGGTCTGCCAGATGTTTCCCTCGCCAAAGGGAACTACCTCTTGGTGCATTAATTACTGTGACATTGCTCTAACTCCCATTACATTCATTTAGAAGCTAAACTTCTTAAGGGAGGCCAAGCTTGGAAAGTCTGTGTAAGATTTCTTCTCTGTTAGATGTATGTTTGGTGAACTGTTGACTTACAACCTCTCACCCCAGGATCAGATGGACTCAGTACATGTGAGATAATAATCATGTAAATATCTTAAAATATTAGCCTGTTATTGGTTTGCATACATTCACTGTAGTCCCCACACAGTGTGATGTGAACCCCGTGGCATGTGATATCTGTACAGAATTTGTCCCCTAGGACCAGCAGCACCACAGTGGGTCTAAGCCATGGTCAAAAGTAGTATACTAAATAGGGAATAGAGTGTCATTTGGGACACAGCCCGTGAGAACAAAGAGCGGTGAGGAGCCAAGCTAGCAGAGCAGAGGAGTCACAGTGATCTTATCTCACACCCTGTTAGAGGAAACCTCCCTCCCCAGAAAAACCAAACAAACCCAAAACTCAGCTGAAAACGATCTCTTCATCATAATGAGCAGTAGCCACTCCAACCATGCCGCTATATTCTGCCTTGCGGAGAGCACACCGGGGTGAGGGATGTTGATTGATGCCCTACTCTCACCCCACCGAGCTGCCAGTGCCTAGAGACACACTGGTCCAAGAGCCTGTGTGTTTGTGTGCGTGCGTGCGTGCGTGCGTGCGTGCGTGCGTGCGTGCGTGCGTACGTACGTGTGTGTGTGTGTGTGTGTGTTAGCTCGGAGCCCCCTGTTTTGAGCCCACTCCTGATTCCCCCCTCTCATCACTGCAGTGAGATTAGCACACGGCACACTTTGCCTCCTTCTTATTATGATTGAAATTAAGCCATGTGAGCGCCGGTCGGTCAGTGTTAGCCTGTCCCGTGGTGACCCCTCTCTGGCAGGCTCATTGTCTGAGTGTCCAGCACGTCAGCGGAGGGTCCCTGTGGACCTTTATCAGAGAGTAGCCAGACCAGGCAGGGCTACACGGGGATTAAGGTCAGTGTTCCACTCTGCCACAGTGTGTTTGCTCTGCTGATTATGCTTAAAGAAAATGTTTGCATATTGAAATATGGTCAAGTGTTTATTCTCTGCATAATACAGAGGCACTCCACGGCGCAGCAGCTCTCCTCTCATGGAACCCAGAGAGGGTATCAGCGGTGTGCCTGGAGTACCGGCACCTTGTGTTAATGGGCCCAAATACGCACAAATGCCTCTTTCTGCTTCTCAAATAGGGTGTTTATAATTATGACTGTTGAGGGCCGTCACTTGTGGTTTAATGAGGTACGGCAGTGTTGTTTACGTTTCTGTGTTGAAAGGCTCAGCAGCCTGATGTGAAGTCACTCAGAGGCAACTGTGGGGTGTAATCGGTGTCGACGCCACATGGTGGGGTCTTTATGAGGCTCGCTGACACTGAGTGTGAAAAATGGCACGAGTTCCTCAGCATATTTATTTCTGCAGATAGGAGTCTTTTAGACCAATAAGAGAAGGGCAGGAAGCCCTGATGGTGGCAAGGCAATCTCCTGCTCTGGTATTGGCCTCTCCCAGGGGAAGGCTTTTAAAAGGACAGAAAGAAATGTGTACAGCCGCCCGCCACCGCAGTGGCAAAAGGCTTCCATCCCTCCCTCGCTACCTCCCTACCTCCCTCCCATCCCTTAGTGATATCTCCCTCTCAAAGCCGCTCATTATCTCAGCTCCTGCTTAATGCATGTACATTCAGCCATGAACGGCCAGGAGAAAATTATATATCATACAGACAGAGACAGACAGAGAGAGAGAGAGAGAGAGAGAGAGAGAAGCAGATATATAGAGTGGAGAGAGAAGCAGAGATATAGAGTGGAGAGAGCATCAGAGATATAGAGTGGAGAGAGCAGCAGATATATAGAGTGGAGAGAGCACCAGAGAAAGATAAGGATAGAGAGTGGAGAGATTAGCAGAGAAAGATAGTGAGAGAGAGCAGTAGAGATATAGAGTGGAGAGAGCAGAAGAGAGATAGAGTGGAGAGTGCAGCAGAGAGATAGAGAGAGCAGCAGAAATAGAGAGAGAGCAGCAGAGATATTAGAAAGAGAGCAGCAGAGATATAGAGTGGAGAGATGGAGAGTGAAGAGAGCAGTAGAGAGAGAGAGTGAAGAGAGATAGAGAGTAGAGAGATGAGGAGAATGTGTGGGGGAGAGGGGAGAGGAAGGGAGGTAGTGTGAGATGTACAGGGAGTTAGAGAAATTGTGTGTGTTATGCTTATGTGCATTAGCATGTATAGAGGCAGTATTAGTCGACACACACTGTGGCCCGGAGAAAAGTTAAACTGTTGTCGCTGTTGATGTCTCTTTCAGTCCTCTTTCTCTCTATTAGACCCCTGCGTGTCTGTGAGAGGGGGGTGAAATTAACAATAACAGAGTGTGAATGAAGGGAAAGACCCAGAGAGAGGGGTAGAGTAGCTGTACTTCCAGAGCCTTCACTCTTCCCCTGTGTCTCTCCATTATCTGTGGCATAGCAGCACCTGATTAATGAGGAAGCGACAGGATCACCTTGGTTCTGAGGTCAGAGCAGCAGATCTCATTTGTTGGAGAGCTACAGAGCACCTCGTCCCTCAGTAATGGAGGCACACAACTTTAGACTCATTCGGGTTTGCCCATATCACTCAAATTGAAAATACAGTGCTTTCATTGTTTTTCAAAGTAGCTTTTGAACTGGCTTTGGTGTGACTGTCTTCGGTTTGATTATCTTCATAAACAGAGATTTTTCAAACACACCCTGCTATTTAGTCTCCCTCTAGACTTATTCCGCAGTCCCTCATCATGGGTTTTTGATGAAATGTGAACACTTTGTTTCACAAAGCAGCAGTGTTCCRCTTGTGCTTTTTATTCACAGAGTAGTTAAATGTATACGGCAATTCATATCAAATGCGCCATAACACATAGCATTTTGCGTGACACTAACAATGCCTTGCTTTAATGTTGGCTGGTTTTCTCATCGCAAACATGCCTATTTCCTCAGTCTTTAATGTCAGGCTATCAGGCGGAAGGGATGCGTGCGGGCGGATATGTTCACGCCTCTAAGACTGATTATGAGGGTCTTCGCACTTACTAGACTTTTCGCAAAAATGCCCTTGGCTACACATATACTGCAATGTAAACTTGCGAACTTGTCACATGTTGTCCGTACCTCCGACAGGGCAGGGCAGTGTAAACAGAATTGTCTCATTGAGTCAGCACTCACGGTAAAAATTGTAATAGCATAGCAATGTTTTGAAAACAGCTGAAATGTACAGACATTTTCCTTCTTTTTCTTTACCTGAAATTGTAGTAACAGCCTGTTACATTCTGAAATGGTCTCCGTAACTTTGAATCTCAACAGTGTTCATTTTTTTTGCTTGACTGCACTGAGCCACCACCAAGGTCCAGGCAGGAAGCAACTCCCCAGGGAATTATCAATGACGCAGTTTGCTTTCACCTTGTATAATGACCTCCTTGAAATTGAAAAAATGAAGCCTGGTTTGTTCTAATTAATACGGTAGCTAGTGTGAGCCTAAGAGCTCCTATCTAGCTATGGTTCAGCTAAATGTCAGCATTCAGATACAGACAGGATRCAAAAATWATTTTGTTTAGCTAGCTTGCTAGTTAACGTCACCTATCTGTGTGGTCTATATTTAAGCAATAAGGCCCGAGGAGGTGTTGTATATGGCCAATATACCACGGCTTAGGACTGTTCATAAGCACAATGCAACGTGGAGTGCCTGGACACAGCCCATAGCCGTGGTATATTGGCAATATACCACAAACCCCTGAGGTGCCTTGTTGCTATTGTAAACTGGTGTCAAACGTAATTAGAGCAGTAAAAATGCATGTTTTGTCATACCCGTGGTATACGGTCTCATATACCACGGCTGTCAGCCAATCAGCATTTAGGGGTCGAACCACCCAGTTTATAATTAAGCAATAAGGCCCGAGGGGGTGTGGTATATGGTCAATATACCATGGCTGTTCTTATGCATGACGCAACACAGAGTGCCTGGATACAGACCTTATTGCTATTATAAACGGGTTACCAACGTAATTGGAACAGTAAAAATAAGTGGTTTGTCATACCCGTGGTTTATGGTCTGATATACCACAGCTGTCAGCCAATCAGCATTCAGGACTTGAATCACCCAGTTTGTAATATAATATGAATGACACTGTATGATAACGTTTCTCTACATTTATATTAGCATGGGAGGGGTAAATCTCCATGATTGATATGCTAACGTTACTTGATCATGAAGCATGTTGTTTGTTAGTTACCTAGCTAGCAGGAGTTAGCTGTGTCTTGTCAGCTAATTGAATGTGCACTCCGAAAACAAACCCTTTAATTTTCAACGCTCAGGAGAAGACCCAAATGCAGACAGTTTTGAAGTAACACAAGTTTATTACAAAAACAGGGGGGCAGGCAAACGACAGGTTAAGGGCAGGCAGAGGTTAGTAATCCAAAGCAGAGTCTGAAAGGTACAGAACGGCAGGCAGGCTCAGGGTCAGGACAGGCAGAGGTCAAAACTGGGAAAACYAGAAAACAGGAACTAGAGAAAGACAGGAGCAAGGGAAAACCGCTAGTAGGCTTGACGAAACAAAACAAACTGGCAACAGACAAACAGAGAACACAGGTATAAATACACTGGGGATTATGGGGAAGATGGAGGACACCTGGAGGGGGTGGAGTCAAACACAAAGACAGGTGAAACAGATCAGGAAGAAAATTAGAAAAGTTGGAAGAAAAGGAAGAAAAGTTTATTGGATTGTTAAATAGTTTGTGCTTACTGGCTAGCGGCTACTGTGATATTTACGGTCAATTTGAGTTGCAGTCCAAGAATGTTGCGTTTCCAGCAACAACGAAAGGTAAGGCAAGGATGTAATGTTTATTGAAAAGTAGAAATCTCTTTTGACACTCCGCTCCTCAAACTCCCGTAGTGGGAAAAGGGCCTAAGAGGGGTTGGTAGTGTTAAATATAATTTCTTTATATTTACAATGGTTTATTGATCTTATGTTTGATACTCAACATTGTACTGATAGCAGTATAGGATATATTTTCTTACTTACAAGAACATTTTTCAGATTGTTATTATTTCAGGGCACATCAAATAATTGAATCCATACATCATAAAGAAAAAATATTTTGCCTCTAGCAGCATTAACAGCATATAGGCTTGTAATAGGTTTGAAAATCTTGTTGCGCTGTGCATGTGTAAATGGCTCAAAAAGTKAATTATATTCTTGATTAATTTGAATTTGCACATGTTTTATGTTTTCACATGTAAGAGAAAATGTGACTGTAGGGTGTATTGGTCCCATTTCCTCTTGTCAGTGTGTGGATGTGAGATCAAAGGAAGGCAGTCGCCTGTCTCTTTCCAGCCCAACACTAATTTCCTCTCCTCTCCTCCTCTCGTCTCTCCACTCCTCTGAGGCAGATTAATCCAGTTCTCTGCCTTTTCGAAGTGAGAGATGGTTTTTATCCTTGAAAAAAATGAAAAGTGACCGTATCAATGTGTTGAGTGTATGTGGGGGGCTTGCGGAGAGGAGTATGATGACGTCACTGAGGCTGTCTAGACATGACTGAATATTCTCAGTTGTCTGTTTATTTATGTTGGGGGATGGCACTGTGTGCGCTAGGCTGATGAGTGTTAACACTCCTACCCACCAAGAGACAGACACATGCCCTCCAAACTGCCATGGATTGAGAGCTGTGCAGTGCCAAGGAAAATGAGCTGTGAGAAGAAGAAAAAAATCACTAGTTTAGTCCACAGTTTCAATCTCCAATGCATTGACACATTACACATTGGGATCTGAAACAAATAGACTCGTGATGATCTCTGAAGTCGGTAAAGATTAGCATCTAATGAGAATAGTCACTTGTCACATCATGGAGAGTGGCCCTGTACCCATTATACTTAATAACAGCACAGCTCTGTAATGGCATCCACATTATATATCCCCCTGACACCTCACACATCCACATCTGCTGACGTGTGTAGCATGATAGCCCGTGTGCCATGTTGAAGCATCATTTACAAGGACAACCACTAATCGGACTAGCAGGGGTTCTGTTGCGAAGGGGAAGTGATTATCATGGTTCCTCTACAGTCAATTCAATTTGTAGCCTATCAAGGTCAGTTTTATTGCAATGCAAATGTGAACTGTATGTGATTAGAAACAAGCGGCTGTCTGTGTCGTGTTGCACAGCGCTAAACTGGCATCTCTTTGAAAATAGTCACGCAATTAAAAATGTTGGTGTGGGAATGGAGATGAGCTTGTTACTATCCGGACGTATAATTTGACCATTTATGCMAAATTTTCACTACTTTTGAAAGAGACAACAAAAATGTAGACAGTTTCGTTGACTTGGATTTCTCCTATTATGAATGACAAAATAGATAGCTAGCCGTATGTCCTTAAAATCTTCCCATTTCTGATTTCTTTCAACTGAGCAAGATCCATTGTGATTTAATCAATCTGTCTGCCCTGCTATGCTCTTAGGCATTTAATTGGTTGAAATTATCTCTCTTTAAATCTAAGTTAATCATTTAAAAAAAAAATTGGATTGTCAAGGCCCAAGGGGAGATATTTAATTTTCAGCAGCCCACAATTAGATCACACACTGCTGTGAGGCTAAATGACTTGACCGGAGCTGACCAAAAGGCCTATCCAGAAACTACCAAAAAGATAACACACTATGGGTTGAATTATAATTATTAGGTCAAATTTGATATGAAGATCACAGACGTTATACTTTGTGTAAATTGGACAAGCAATCATTCAGTAAGTACATACTGGAGGTAGAGTATAATGTGAATGTGATATCCACATTATATTTATATTAAAKGCTGATGAAGCCGCAGCTGTCACATCCTGTGCTGATGACATACTGTATTAAGAGCTCTCCAGTGGCGTATTCCATGTTTAAAAATGACTCACCTGGATCAGTCCTCACCATTTGATGACATTGTAGATGGTCACTTCTTCCTCTCATTGTCTGTCAGGTTGATAGTGAAGCATCGAGATGAGTCATACAGTTCCGGTTTATCCCTGTGAGGTAGACATTGACTGTGTTGTTTCTGGACACTGCGATGATGTTATAGCACATCATGAGGTCTGTTTGCTAAATTGGGTCAAAATTGGAAATTAGCCCCTTGCTCTTCTTCAAATATTCATAACATGACATTTCAGATGTAGAGCAGCCCCAGACAGTGCTCCCTAATTGGCCAGTGCATTTATTCATGGTCTCATGTACCATATTGTTATTGGAGGGAGGGAGGGAGGGCAATACAGACAGAGAGAGAAGGAGAGGGAAGAAATAAAGAGAACGAGAGAAGAAAACCGACACTTGATTGTGGAAACTGAGAGGTTGGCTGTGTATTGGCTGTGTCTTTGTGGCAAGCATGGCACCTCCATAGTAACGCAGGATCACTGGGAGTGCAAGCGCAAACAATGGCCTCCTTGTCAAAAATGGAACAAATCCCTGAGGAAGAGGTGTCAGTGAAAAGGTTGATGACCTGGCATCTGGCAATTACTGCCAGCCCAAGTCATTAATCAGAGAGGCTCTCAGTCTCTTACTCCGACCGACCGACTCAGCAGCAGTAGCAGCAGCAGTCACACTATGGAGCACTCCTCCACTGAGGCCGGGACGGCCCTTAATGTGCTACGTTTGTCGTACCTATGTTTGTTGCTTATATGGGAGAATAGTAATGAATAGCCTGGGATGACTGATCTGTAAAGACCCGAGTAGTTTGACTTTGAGAGAATTCTGATTCAAATGTGTTCCTCTGTGGAGGTACACAGTGTGTGTACCTGTGTGTCTGTTCTGTCTCTGTCAAGCCACATGTGCTGCCTCATGTCACACATGGAAGTGGTGTGTTTGTGTTGTGGATGATGGCAGCCGCTGGAGTGTGAGTTCAGATGCCCACTTGAGGCGGAGGAGGACGAATAGGACACTGCAGCAACACTGGCACGGCTGCCGCATGTCACAGCTGGGCTGTGTGTCGACACTGGCACCAACACGGCTAGCATGTCATAGCTGTTCACTGTGGTGACAGGGGGAGCCCTGCTCTCCTCCACACACTGCTACCGACACAGCCATCAGGCTCAACCCTGGAACCTGGGATAAAAACCTATCCTCACAGCTGTCATCAGGCTACAGCCCTAGAACCTATGGTAAAAAAAACACTATCCACACGGTTCACTACAGAGAGGAAGTAGATACAGTAAGAGAGAGAGAGAATTTGTGTACTATAGTAGTGTTCTCTATAAGAGTCGCCGCGTTGTAGTATCCTGTCATTACAGCTACTATATTCAGCATTTGCAATTACTGCTGTGCCCACTTAAGAAATAGAGAACAAAGTTCATGCTTGTGCCATGTGTAAGAGAGAAGAAGAACGGGAAAAAGCATGTAAGTTAGTGCCTCGTTATTTTGCCATTCTTATACAGAAGCATATAGCACAGTGGCTTTGACAACAGCGTATTCTTGAATATGTTCCATCCAAGACAGACGCTAGCTTTTCATCATTGGATGTTTTATTATATTTTGATTCATACATTCAGAGTTTTAACTTCAGGAAGGCTTGCTATTTTCAGATGTCTAGTTGTCATTAAAAGATATTCATATTAGAAAATTAGACATGAAGAATACTGGATTCCCTTGTGCTCGCACATCAAACAAAGATTTCTGTGGCAGGCAGTCATTTCTCCTCCCCCAACCCATCCCCACCCCCTCCCCTTCCTCATCTCTCTCCCTCTCATCTCAAACCCCAAAGCACATCTTTCTATAGAGACCCTCACTCCACTCCACTAGACCTGGCAACCCCAGGAACTACCTCTGATAAACCCTCCCAATCTTCTGATCATCACCACAGTGTCTCTCTTTGAGGAATCAGAATGAAAAGGGTTGCCGATTTCACCTTCCCTGCTCCAGCGCTAATAGAGTAGATAAGCAGGTCCATATAATTAGAAACCAGTGAAATAATTGTAACAAGGGGCTAAATGCCTGGCTCTAGTTTTAATTAGCCGGTGCTTGAATTAATAATTGCCGCTTTTTAAATCAGAAATCAGTGACTGTTGTTTAGGCTGCTAGATTGGAATAGTGGTGGTGGTATTGGCTGCTTTTTACATCTCAATATGTGCGCGTTTCACTGTGATGCACACTGGGCCTGGGAGGGTAGGGGAGGCGGAAAAAACCTGGGTCTATTTGGTTATCTTCCAAGTGCAGCGTAGCTCAGCCAAGATTAAATTCACTGGGTTTACGGTGGATATCAGTATTCGTTTTTTTATGTTATGTTGGAAAGAGCCAGGGGTGGGAGGCAGGCCAGGCAGTCTGCAGGGGGAGGAGAAGGAAAGAGAGGGGAAGAGAGAAAAAAAAGCTGCCAGTGCTACAATTTACAGAGAATATCATCATCAACATCACCATCATCATCATTATAAAAACCCTCTCTGCTATTTAAACCATCGCCGGAATGAGAAAAAAAGATATGCTGTATATCTCCCATATCCCATATAAAAAAAAAATGGATGAAGCAGTGTCATCAGCTATCTGTTATCTGTTACCACTGTAACATCATGCCTCCATCGCTTTGCCCTTAGAGGATAGGTGGTTCTCTACAGACACTGTGTTAATGACAAGTCCTGACCTCACACCTCTTAACAACTCGTGCATTAGACACAGGACTTAGTGGCAGGGGACTGCTCGGGCACAGCACACTGGTGCCAGTGACAGCTGTAAATTTGATCAATCGGACTGTCAGGGTACACTGGCAGGTGTGGCAAGCGGGGCCGGCGTAAAGATAACTGACATCTTGCTGTCATTACCGCGAGGGCCCTGCCGTCAATCTCGCCCTGATGCATTCGTTCCCTTCTTTCTCTTCCTCTTGTTATTTTTCTTTCCATTCAAATAATTGCCTGTCGCCCTGAAACGGGGCCTCACTTTTCTTTCCCCAGGTCCCCCTTTCCAAAAGAATTTGGTGATGGATTAAATGCTTTGGAAACACCATAGGACCCGGAGGTGTGTTTGGGGAGAGCAAGGGCAGATTGAAGGCAAACTGATTCCAGCTCTCCGTTTCTGTCTCCTATCTATCACTGCCAATTGCTGTGCCTCTCAGGCCTGGGATTCTCATGCAGTGTTAATCACAGCGACAGAGTCGTAGATGGGAAATGGGTTTATTTGGTTTGAGAAAGCTGTGAAATCCTACTTCATAATTTTAGGGGTACTGTATATTCAGGTATTTAAGTTAGAGTTTTTTTTGTTGTTATTATCGCCAGCTTGCCTTTTATTTTATTTAAATTKAGCAATTTTGTAACTTTCAATCACATTAGCGTCAATCAGTTTCAAATTGAAATCCTCATTTAATTGAAATCATAATAACAAAAGGCACTGTTAACAAAATGGCTGAAACATTTTGATGATCACACAGTGCTGGGTATTGTTTAATGTGCTGTCTATATAGAGTGGTTACAGGCAGTACCATCTGGTATTTCTAGATGGAGAGCAGAGCAGGTACTCAGGCTTGGCTTTCCATTACCCTTGTCAGTGCATCACTGCTGTGAGTCAGTAGATAATGTGTGCTGCGCTCCGCTCTGCTCTGCACCGGCTGCATGTCTGTCCCAGGTTTGTCCCTCTCACCTTCTACCACCCTTTACACCACTACAGAACACTACTGCATTGCTGTCACGTCCCCAGCCCTGGCTGGCCCCTCCGCAGCCTGTCTTAATGCCCTGCTCCCCAACGGACCCCACGGGGCTTGGTGAAGGCCCGGGGCCATGGAGCTAACGCTGCTACGTCGCTACGCTAGCTCAGCTCCCACCGCSCCGGGAAGAGCAGCAGCAGTGGTGGAGGAATGTGGGACGTTATGCTAATGAGAGGGCTTAGAGCAGAGCTCTAATCAAGCGCTGGCAGTGGTTGGACAGCCGCAGGACAGCTAGGCGCAACTTTCACATCAGCGGACAAAGGAGAAAACAGCTGCATGTTACACTGTGGATTTATTACGCTGCCTGGCTGGCGATAAGGAGGTTGATATGTCTGCGCCGCTCACCAACCAGGTCTAACAAACCTTAATGGAGACGGTGAAGCAGGGGGTTTTCATGTAAGCCAGTCAACCTGTCTTTCTMGGACAACTTTTATTTTCAGTTATTACATATACTGGGAATGTATTTACTAAACCGGCATATTGTGAAAAGTCAAATGAAGAATTAGATTGKTTTTTGTGTGCTCTTCAACGTAAAGAAATACAAAGTGTGTAAAAAGGAATCAACATACACTAGAGAGCCTAGAATTCAAGTCCAATTCAAGTCCTGGCACCCAAATGGTGGAACCAGCCTCCTCCAGCAGAGTCCCTGCCCATTTTCTGAAAAACCTGAAACCCTACCTCTTAAACAGTATCTTAAATAATCCTCCTCCTCACCTCGACCCCCCCCCCCCTTCTAGCTACGTTATTGGGGAAAAAATGACTTTCTATGCCTGTGCAGTGGTGGAAAAAGTACCCAATTGTCATACTTCAGCCAAATTAAAGATAAATTAAAGAAAATGACTCAAGTAAAAGTGAAAGTCACCCAGTAAAATACTACTTGAGTAAAATTCAAAAAGTATTTGCTTTTAAATATACTTCAGTATCAAAAGTAAAAGTATAAATCATTTCAAATTCCTTATATTAAGCAAAATAGACGGCACAATTTTCTTGTTTATTTTTGTTTATGGTTAGCCAGGGGCAGTCTCCAACACTCAGACATAATTTATAAACACATTTTACAACCCCCCTTATTTAAAAAAATAAAATAAATAATGAACAAATACACACAAAAAAAGCATTCATGTTTAGTAAGTAGGGATTTTCTCTTGATAAGTAGATTAATTGGACCATTTTCCTGTTCTTTTGGGTGTCAGGGAAAATGTATGGAGTGAAAAGTACATTATTTTCTTCAGGAATGTAGTGAAGTAAAGGTAAAAGTTGTCAAAAATATAAATAGTAATGTAAAGTACAGACCAAAAAACTACTTAAGTGGTACTTTAAAGTATTTTTACTTTAGTACTTTACACCACTGTGCCTGTGATATGTGGTTGTACCACCTACCTATCTTAAGATGTATGTGCTAACTGTAAGTCGCTCTGGATAAGAGTGTCTGCTAAATTACTAAAATGTAAATGTTAAATGTAAATTCAATAGGTCTACATCTTAAGACCCGCTCTGTGTTGATAAATAAACTGTGCTTTGAAAGTCATTTGACAATACATTTGCTCCTCTTGGATAAGCGATCCCTTTCTTTCCAACAGTGCCTTGCCTTGGCAGTGTTTTGTAAGTATTTGTGTGACAATCCACTTCCTTTATCTCCGGGGCCGCCTATCCTTCATCTGCTTAGTGTCAGCTCGTGCCTATTAGACAGATATGGGCTTCCCATACATCTTTTCAGGGAAAGGGATTTCAATGTTTCTCTGTGGCATGCCAGCTGTGATTACTCTGTTTCTACTCTGATGGTCTGGCCTCATCTTATTCTACTTGTCTCCCCATGCAGTCATTACGAGCAGGACCGCAGTGCGCTCAAGAAGAGGGAGTGGGAGCGGCGRACTCAGGAGGTGCAGCAGGACGAAGATCTCTTCTCCTCCGGGTTTAATCTGTTCGGGGAGCCATACAAGGTAAGGGCCTGGGAAGGAAGGAGGAAGGGGTGAGAGGAAGTGGGAAGGGGTGAGAGGAAGTGGGGAGGAGGGTTGTCAGCATCCAGCATCCATCCCTTTTTCTAGGACATTACCTGGCAACAGGCATGATGGAAGTCGCTAAATAAAATAAGATTATTCCTCCAACTTAAACATGTATTGATGGATAAAGAACACATTAACCCACAGTAACTGAGCAGTCTTGTCAGTCTATCTCCAGTCTACTCTGGCTCCTCCAGTCTTTGGGTTCCATCAGTGTCTGCCAGTCTCCAAAAGCACATTATCCACTGCCTGCCAGATCTGTGTGTGTTCTCTCATGCTCTGTGTGTTATTGGATGAATGAGACACCACAGATGGTCAAAACAGTATTTCTATAGTGGGCCAAAAGCAGCTTCTTCTATGCCTTCCCTCATGTCCTGTTACTTTATGTTATATTAATTGAAGGGATTGGAGACAACTGACTGCATCCAAGCAGATTACTGTCCGTATGGGGGCTACAGGCATAGACAGCTAGTGTGGACAGGATAAGATATCGCAGACTTTGAAGTGTTCCAAATGATCTGCTTCTCTATATTCCTTGAAATGCTTTGCTATTCATGCTGTAATGATGTTATGTTTTGCTGTAGCGTGTATTTTCCATTGTGCACTGAACACATCCCTTAGGCCCCCCATATTGTCCATTTGAGTGATGTACAGTAGAGTAATGACAAATGTGAACGATGATCACACCTCTCATGTGTACGTCATGGAGGTGACAAGCGGTCTCAGTCCTTCATGTCTCCCCTTCTCTTCTGTATGATATGTATCCATTGGCTGACTGGCTGCAGACAGGTGACAAGACCGATACTTGAGGAGAGTGTGTGTGTGTGTGTGTGTGTGTGTGTGTGTGTGTGTGTGTGTGTGTGTGTGTGTGTGTGTGTGTGTGTGTGTGTGTGTGTGTGTGTGTGTGTGTGTGTGTGTGTGTGTGTGTGTGTGTGTGGTGGGTTTGGTGTGTGTGTGTGTGTGTGTGTGTGTGTGTGTGTGTGTGTGAGTAGCTAAGCAGTGTCAATAGAGAGGGATTCTCCTGTGTATGGGTTGTGAGCAGGATCAATGGAAGCCTGAGGTATGAGGGCAGTCAGCGCATTGTTCCATAGCCAAGCTTGGGATCTCTTAGCTAACTAACTGGACAGATGGGGGACTCAGTCAAGAGGACTGTCATGTTTTTACTAAGGCCAAGGTGTCCCTTTTTAAGAACCCTATCTTCTGTCTCAATCACTCATTGCGTTCTCTTCTCCCTCTCTTTTCCCTCTCTGTATCTGTCATGGCCATTCCGACAGACATGGAAAATGGTTATCGCTGTAATCAAAGAATACCGATTGTGATAACTGYCATTGTAACTGTGATAAAATGATCGCTATTGGTTTATCACAAATCGTATTAAGTCCCATTTAATTGAGATATTTGCACTACAAATGACATGTGCCACAAATATTCTCACAAGGTCCCCACATGTTTCTTGGGTTTTGGAGAGCCATCTAGTGTATTTCCCAACACGTTGTGTTGCTGCATTATGTCCTCCTCTGTACCAGCCTGATTGGGCAATTAAAAGTGATTAAAACTGATCTGAATAAGTCCTCGTTATCCGCATCTGGTATAATTCATCCCTGCAAAGGAAACATTCCTTCAAGATCATACACACTATTTATACTTTCATACAGTAAGTAGCTTTCTAACACTACAGATTATCTGTAAACAGCACCTTTAGAGAGAGAGTGTGGCTTTCAAGGAAAGAGGGCGTGGAACCTGTCCATCACATCAACATGGAGGTAGACGTATTTGTGGAAATAAACAAGTAGTGACTGTGTCCCCTTTGAAGGCTAATTGCCCCACGTCACATGACATGGTGCAGTCTCCCCTCAATGCGGCTTCGCTTCAATAGTGGATCAGCGCCACCACACATAAATACACGCGCACATACACGGGGGAGCAYGCAACGTGTGCGCACAGACGAAACCGTTCATCTTCATCTGATCGCCCACTGCTCCTCTTAGCCTGGGAAATGAGGTTCCAGGACACATGAGTGTTCTCTTAAACACACGCAACCTCTCTGCAAACTGGGTCTCACTTAATGACAGAAAAACAGGCACACAGAGCTATCTATTCCCTTTATTTTAATTTTTAGTCTCTACCCCTTATATAGGACTGTGTGAAATGTAATTGTGGATGCTGGTATGTGAGTATGTATGTGTCTTTGTGGAAATGGGGTGTGTTTTTGGGGGTGGGAGGATGTGTGTGTGTGTGTTTGTCTGCTCGTGCTTATGTTGGTGTGTTTGTGTGTGTGTGAAGGAATGCGCTGGCCCAGCATTCTTCCAGTGAGTAAGCAGACAGACAGCASGGGTAATGGGGAAAGGAACTCTCAGTCTAGGTGGGTGGACTGGTACAACCCAAGAGTCAGACAAAGAGCAATTTATTAGCCTTTCAGTAAATATGCCAATGTATTGTGTGGAATTTGACCTTTTACAACATTTTACAGATGCTGATGTGACTGTATCATGAGGGAACATCCTCATTCACTTTAGGTTTAGATTAACAACAGCTAGAGTACAGTGAGGTCACATATTAACTTATGTATTGTCAATCATGTAACTGCACTTTCCTAAATATAGATGGCTTTCACCAGGCTATACTGTAGTTAGAGGATTACAGCCTGAGACAGATCTGTTCTCCAGACCCCCACGGTGTCAGCTAATAGTCATTGATGTCATCACATCTGCAGGAAAATGGACTCTCCACTCCAGGCTTTAGTATTTGGGCATGTAAGCTGGGGGACTTAAGGGCCGGTAAAGATGATGTGTGTTTAGAAACCAATGTGTCCTGTTAGTGCTTGACTGGTTCAGCGATACTTTCTCCTTGGCTTTCTCCTTAGCCCCCTCTCTCTTCCTCTCTCTCCCAGCCTAGTGCTCAGTAGAGAGTAATAGCAGTACTTTCCTCTCCTCTGCGAAACACTGTTTGTAGTTCTCCCACATCTCAGGCCGCTATTAGTTAATCCCCCTTTAATCCTGTTTAATGGAACTATGCTGTTAGCAGCTATTTGGGACTGATTTACTGCTTTCCCGGCTCCACTGGCACCTAGAGAGACGCCACACAGCCGAGGAGAGCTGGCTGTGCCCTCAGAGGTCCCCTGCTCCCCCTGGCTGCGCCTGGTCCCCCCTGGCCTTGGTGCCATCAGCAGGATGTGTACTTTGTGTACTCCCGGGACCCCTCTCTACCTCCTCCTGGACAGGTCTCTGTGAACGCACAGCCAAGCTGTTTTTAAAAGCCTGTAAAGCCCAGTGAAGGTCAGGCTTTTGGACTTCAGCCAACGCTGCTGCACCACTCTGTCACAAAGAGACCTACCTTTTTCCCTCTCAAGGCAAATATTCCCAAATAAACCTCCCTAACCCCCTCCCTCCTTCTTCCTCCTTCTCCCTCCCTCCATCCTCCACCAACTGCTGAGTCAAGAGGAGCAGCAGAGTAAATGAGGAAATAGCCGCCAAGTTATTCAGCCATTTTCTCCGTTTTCTGCAAATGTATTTTGTGTTCCTCCTCAGTCGTCAGCTCCGGTACTGGATGTTTTATTCATGGGCACCAGCATTACTGTTGAGGAGCAGACTCTTAGAGATGGAGATGGAGATTAATTAATTTATTCAATGCTAACGTTTGCTCGCCATGAATGTAAGAGATGCAATATCAAATAGTTATATTTTTTAGGATGTAATTGTATATTCCCCCGACCGTCATCGCTGTCAGATTTTATCAATAGGTTTAAAAGTAGGATTGCGGCATATTAAATTATTAGTCCATTACGTTCCCAGTTTATTTCCGAATTGTATTGTGGTTTGTTGCTGATTCTGTTAGGAGGCTACCTTACATCTGCTAGCTCCTGGATCCCCTGCTGTCGTTAGTACTCTATTGATTTCAGATGATTTGTGCTAGGTGTTTACTCATGTGGACCCATATTGATGCTCTTTATTGGGAAGCACTAATGGATATTATGCAAACTGCTGAGGCTTTCTGCTCCTGCACCAGTGAGGAAGGAAGGCTTTTACAGATGGGCTTACAAAGGAGAGAGACAATTCAACAGATAAGGATTGCTGGATGAGTCTTTGCTCTGGGTCTTTAACTCATTCTTTTTTTTTAAAGACTTGAGATTGAAGTTTTCAGATTTTTCTTAAGTTTTGAATTGAAGGCAAATAACTGTTAACAGACAACCACATGGCCCATTGTAAACACTGCCAATCCCATGACAAGCAGTGTGAGAGAACAGTGCACATAACATCACTGTAGGATCAGCCTACAGCCCATCATAGTATTGTATTGTAGCATCAGTGCAGATTCCTTTATCCTAGTATGAGCCTATAGGCTTTAGGCTGGAGACAATAATGTACTGGCACACAACTCCAGGTAAATAAACTTTGGACACAAATATTAGTGCTGGGATGACATGAGATGGATTTATTTCTTTGCAAGGTCTCAAGGACCCTATATAATATCCCTGTAATGTATCCCTGTAGCCTTTGCATTTCTCAACATTCTCACTTACAGACAATATATGAAATGTCTTCTCCACACAGAATCCCATTCGCTCACATCCTTGAAAATTCACAGGAGTCCTCTTTACTATGCTGTGATATGACAACAACAAAAAGCAAACTTTGTATGGATAAAACCTACTTCCCCCTTCATACAGTACTGTATGAATCAGCTCATAGTCAAATTAGCTTTTAATGTTGCTCTTTGTTTCTCAGTTAAATCATAAAAGGCTAGCATTAAGGCATGATCCCAGTGAGGTGCTTTACGATTGCTTGGCAGAGCCGTGATGGCAGAGCTGTGGTGGGGTGGCAGAACTGTGGTGGCAGCCAGGGTGTGAACTGTGGGATCTGATGCTGATTTAGAGAGCAAATGAAGCCTCCCATTGCGAGCCTGTTGGCATGCACAGAGTGGTATTGCCCTAGTGCCCAGACCTGCCACCATACAAAGTCTGTCTCTTTAGTATTCTCCTATTCAAAGGCTTTTTTCAGATCCTCACTGCAAACACACACACACACCCACAAACACTTCAACAGAGCTGCTTCCTGGGGAGAAATGTCCATTGACAAGAGGCCAGCTGCTTTCCTCTTGATGAGTGCCTTTCTCTTTTTAAAACCTTTCCAATTTGAGTTGAGAAACACGGCAGGCAAAGGTTCATCAGTCTCCACCCGTTGAAGAAATGCCATATGCTCTGATATAAGAGATGAAGTATTAGGCATGTCATTGGAAGCCTTTAAAGTAATGGGGATCAGCTCAGCAGAAGTCTTGTCAGCTGATGGCATGAGTTCATGAAGGCAGTGGAGTATTGTAGCCTTTGTTCCATGAAGATAAGGAGTTCTGACTGAGGTACTTTAATCATTGTTTAGAACYTGCTACCATGTGGGCTCCTGGGCGGCACAGCGGTCTAAGGCGCTGCGTCGCAGTGCTAGAGGCGTCACTGCAGACCCGGGTTCGATCCCGGGTTGTATCATAGGGCGGCACACAATTGGCCCAGCATCGTCCGGGTTAGCGGAGGGTTTGGCGGGGGGGGGATTTACAAGTAGGCCATCACTGTAAATAAGAATTTGTTCTTAACTGACTTGCCTAGTTAAATAAAGGTGTAAAAATAATTACAGCAGTGTAACTCAAAAATATAGTAGATAACATTGTTATACTTCTCTGTTCTAGTGAAGCTACTCCAGTCCTCAACTGTAGTTAGCCTGCAGTCAGACTGCAGTCAGTGCACTGAAGGACAGCCCTGCTCCAACTCAAGCTCCAGGTCTACTCCAGCAGCCCAGGGCTTCCTTCTCTACACAAGAGCCCTTTGTGCCCTGTCGTCCACATTGCTTTCCCCTCACTGAGAATGACAGCATCTGGGAGGTCCACAAGTGCCCCTTCAACATCACACTCACTAAAAATATTGAGCCCTCGCAGCATGGCTTAAATAACCTGTGTGTGCTTAGGCTCCTCTTTGGACGATACACAGACTGTGGAAAACAGACTGCTGCTTTGGGCTGGTTGCTGGTTTTTCAAACACAGGTTGCTGTTACTGTTAGGGGGCTGTCAGGGCTGTTTGAGGCTTTTCCCTCTCTTGCTTCTGAAGTTATGACTGGCCTGATACAGGGGCCACTCCTTTGTGTGTATCACACACGCACTCAAACCATACACTCCAACCCAAGCAGTCCAATCTGCCACCTCAGGTCCCTTGGCCCTCCCACCCCTACGGGAGGGCAGCTCCCGCTCAGTCCAGTCCAAGCTCTTCTCTGTCCTAAGCACCCCAATGGTGGAAAGAAGGACACATTTTTTTTAGCTCTGACTATGTTGTTGAGGAAAATGTACTTCTTATGGCTGTGATATGTGGTTGTCCCACCTAGCTATCTTAAGATGAATGCACTAACTGTAGGTCGATCTGGATAATAGCGTCTGCTAAATGACTCAAATGTAAATGTATCACTGCTCATTGGAGACATACTGTTCTTTTGAACACATCCAGGACTTTAAAAGATCAATTGAAAGCTATCCTGTTTTCTAGTTAGATACCCCAAAAGCTTGTTGTATCTCCCCCTCTTTCCCTATACCCCTGTGTCCTAATATAAACTGCCCCTTTTTCTGTCCCTAATATCAACCTCCCCCATCACTGCTCAGCAGCAACTACATGGACAGTAACTCGGCATAGTTATCCAWTTGGGTGAGCTTAATTGTAATACATTTTGGAACAACAAGTGCATGGCCATTAGTTTTATGGGGGACATTATAGTGATGCTGTGCAAGGTCAGGGGTGGTCAGGGGTGAGTCTTGGCAGAGAGCAGTTTAGCCCTAGCTGGCATCTTCTATTTTTTATAGAGGTCAGAGGTTAAACACCCAGCAGATAATTCCCCTTCCCAGCAGCATAATGGCTCTTCATGCTCCACACCCTCCCTTCCCCTAACCATCAACCATCATTTGAACATTGTGCAAATACACAGGCTTATGCTTCCTGAGTCTGACAGAGTGTTGCGCTATTATCACCACCATAGTCCTCTGTGATACCAAAGGGATACGCTGCTACACTGTACATATTTATCATTTTTCCTTTGTTGCCTTTGAATAGCCTAATTATATCCCTATACAGAAAACAGCTTTGCATGGCTCTGCAATTTTATTGTACGACTGAAATTAATCTTAATTTGCAGTTCGTTTCAAATAGATGTTATAATTTCTGTTTATATAGCGTGCATCTTAGCATAATGCATCTGCAATTGTTGTACGTTCTTACTAGGCTCTTACCTCTTACACGTAAAAGACCAGTAAACACAGGCTTGGGCTGAATTTAACAGTAATGTGTTGCACATTAAATAGAATGTTGCCTGTTATGAAAGTAATGAGTTTGGGGGTGGTTATGCATGCCTTTTGTCTGAAAAGCCCAGTATAAAATAATGATATGCTGAACTAGCCAATAGAAAACAAGTATTGTAACAAGGGCCTTTTGTTGCAAAATAGTTTTATTGGAGGTTTTCCTACAGATTAAAGTGTACCCCTGAGAGAAAGGATATTAGAAGACAGGAGTGTGTTAACATTGCCACATATCACTATTGACTAAGAATACAGTTGAACAGATTATAAGATTATCAAGGTCATCCTATTGGTCTACTATATTCCCCCCAGTGTGACTAGATTATAAACTACTGTCTTTTTATACTGACAGACAGAAGCAACCAGTCTATCCACTTTGGGGGGGACCAACAACCTAAACAAGGTATCTATTATCTATAGATCCACACTAACAATGCTTGTTTTAATCACTTGTTTAATACACGCTAATACACCAACTGTGCCATCTCAAAGATGGATTTATTAAAGTGCTTTGGATAGAACTATAGTTTCATACAGTTTGTAAGGTGCATATTAGACTCTGTAATGATAGCTGTTTTTAGCTTGGAAAAGGGGCTACTTTTTCATTTTCAGAGTTGCTTGATGTACAGCCTAATGGTCTTGCTCACTGAGGCATGATTGCACCCTTCTCTATGCGCGCACACACATCAACCTCTCTCTCAAACACACTGCCTGCAGTGTTCCTGGCTGTCTGTAATTAGGTGTAGCTCTGATGACCTGCTGCTCTCTGTCTGTTGTCAGAGTAGTGGGGGAATGATGATAACATGGTGGAGGGGGCTGGGGGGTATATAGTAGGGACTGCATATCTATACATTATACATCTCACCGTCTCTCCTCTCTCTGTCTCTGCAGACCAACAAAGGTGATGCCCTGGCCAACCGGGTACAGAATACTCTGGGGAACTACGATGAGATGAAGGAGCTCCTGACCAGCCACTCCAACCAGAGCCACCTGGTGGGGATCCCCAAGAACTCTGTTCCCCAGACCCCCGGCCCCAGCTTCTTCACCGAGGGGGCCCAGAGGACGAGCAACAGGACGGGCACGGGGCACAATACCACCTCCATGCCCCCTCCGCCCTCCTCTTCCTCCCTGACCAGCTCCACCCGGCTGAGCGGCCATCAGAGCTCCAAGAAGTCCCGCTCCTCCGACTGGTTGCAGGGAGCCCACTGCTCCAGCAGCACCAGCACACAAGAGGTGGGGGGGCAGGTAGTGGGGGTACCAACCAGCAGCAGGGGAAAACACTTGTCTACCCATGAGCAGCAGCAGCAGCAACCCCAGAGACACGAGGAGCTGTTCAGCTCACAGGGCGACGTCGTGGGCCACAAGGGAGACTCCAGCAGCAGCCCCAACTCCTCCACCTCCAGGAGGCATGGCGGTGGGCAGCAGCAGGCCCCTTCGGCAGCTGAGCATGGCGGATACAAGGACAGCAACAATCATGTTAAGTCTCCCCTGGAGCAGGAGCCGGGCTCCCACGGKTCCATTTCCCCCGTGGCCTCCACCTCCCTGCTGCCCAGCGGCCTTTCCACGCCAACCTTCCCCCAGGGCCTGCACGTCAAGCCCAGCGCCGTGCAGCAGCAGAAGCCCACGGCCTACGTTCGGCCCATGGACGGCCAGGACCAGGTGCCCCTGGACTCCCCGGAGCTCAAACCTCCTCTGGAAGTGGGGGACATGGGCTACAGCAACCTAGCCTTTGGCAGCACCACCACCAGCTCCAAGAGCAAGCTGCCTAAGCTGACCCTGACACAGACTGGGGAGGTAGGTTCCTGCATGATTCACTTGACTCTACAGTACACACACACACACACGGCTTGTTGATAGATAGTAAGTGCTGGGGAACAGGTCACTTGTGCTGTGTTAGATCGTCTGGCAGTAGGAAGGGGAAAGAGGTTCAGCCAGATAAGTTTGGCCTGTGACTTTCCCCCTGCCTGATCTGTTTTTCATTGAGTCCTGGCAAAGACTGAGCCTGACATAATGGAGAGCCCTTATTAATAATCATCCGTTCAGTTCTCCTCCTCTGGCGACTCCTGGTCCTCAATCCAGCCAGCTGAGGGGCCACAGGGTTAAGGGGCCTTCCTTACATCCACTCCACACACACACACACACACACACACACTACAATCCCTCACTATGAAATGAATCTCGGGTGGAAAATCACTCGTGATTAATAGCCATTTTAATTCACATGGGCCCGCTTTACTTATTCATGTAACTAGTTCTGACATATGATTTGTTTTGGCCTCGCTGATGGATTGTATTACAGTTGGAGTTTTAGCATTTACCCTGTGGTCTTATATGTTTATGTATAATATATCCTAAATATGTAATACTGTATAAACGTTTGTTTTAGCCTCCAGATTTTTGGCTTGTTCCTCCCGTAATATTGTATGTAATTGGCTTGTCATGTATACATGATGATGATGAATGCGTTATTATTTCTGAACAGTTTACAACACTGTAAAGTAATACTCATCAGTTATTGCTGATAGTTGAGAGGAAGTCTTGTTTAATGAGCGTAAACGACGTATTTATCCCTCCTTGTAGCCTCTTAGCTTGACACGGTCAGACCATCTTAGTCTGGAGTCATTTGTGATCTGAAGGCTTGTCATGTCAGTTTCATTTGTGTGTCAGCAACACGAGCAGGGCAGAGAGTCTATTGTTGTGACGACTTTAGCCCCYGACTGTTTATCTTGTTCTAATGTTGGGAGGCAAGGGATGTTCATTTTAATGCCGGGGAGCGTTTGTCTCAGCTCTCAGCCAGTGCCGTGCTGGATAATATTTTTGAACCAGACAAAATGGGCCTGCTGCTTTTGAACACTTTGCAGGTTAACACAACATCCGTCCTAATGTATTTTCACTTGAGGTCACGCACTCATTATTTTAGAAAACTTTGTCCACCTGATTGGAATCCGCTCCGTTTAATCCTGAACATAATTAGCCAAGGCGTACTGAATCTCTCTTCTCTCCTTATCTCCCCCTCCTCACCAGTTAGGACAGTGCATGAGGAGAAAATAGCTACATGGGAGGGATCCAATTTTAAATATCCAAACACGATGATGCCCATACCATTATAAGACCAGACAGAGCAAAATGAGAATTGGTGCAGATTTTTTTTATACATTGGGGCATCTAGGCTACGTTTACAAAGGCAGCCCAATTTGTCCACTAACTGTTTTTTTCGCCAATCAGATCAAATTTCTTTGATAATAATTGGGCAAAATATCAGAATTGGCCTGCCTTTGTAAATGCAGTCCTAGAGGTATATTATAGATCAGGATTCCTCAAAGGAGTTGACTGAGAATTTCATCATGGCTAAGACTAAGACGGAAAGAACTAAGAGATGCCCCACTCACCACTCACTCTACTTACCAGTGATAAGGATTAATTTCCCTCAATTATTGAATTAAGTCAAATTGATGTTTTTCAAAGTATTTGAAGAATGATGTGAGGTGACCAAGTGATGACTGAAGCAACTGCACATACTGTTCTTTGAGAATTTGGACTTTGTTCCTGTACCCACTCTTTACCAATCAATCCCCTGCAGCCTCTGTCTTCACTCCTTTCCCCACCGTTTCTCAGTGGCCAGCCTCGCTAATTGAGCCACTATAGAGATTCTGCCATGTGGGAGGTCAGGCCACAGTCTCAAACAAAGAAATGCATTTGTAGTATTCTTCCTGTTATTGGAGGAAGCTAGGAGTGCATGAAATACAGCGTCTCCTTCGAGACTTACTCATCTACACACCATGTCCCTGTATGGCTAACACATAAATAAGTAGATAAGCAACAATAAACAAGACTGACGTATGATTGAACAGGTTGACACACAGGCACCCAACCATGGCGCGCCAACCAGCTGTTCCCTTTCTTTAATAGTGTAGTCGAAGGCTATTCCCCACTACAAATTGCGGTATCTCGAATCTTGGAAGCATATGGCGCAGTTACACCGTACAGTTAAGCATGTGGCAAGGCTGAAAACCTGGGGGATTTGGAGAGCTGCTTGTTGTGCCCGGGATGCGGTCAGCTTAGAGGAGAATGGAGATGGATGTTGTTATTGGAGCAGGAAGGGAAACGGGGTGGGGAGGGAAGGCGAGGGACCCCCTGCACAGCACAGCAGAGCCCAGCTGGGGAGAGATGGGGGGGTGGAGGTGAGCACCATCTCTGCTCGTTCACTGACAGATGAGTCACTCGGTAAGAGACGGGGAGGAAGAGAGAGATGCAGATAGAGAGAGAGAGAGAGAAGGGAGCAAGTGAACTGAAATTGAGAGACGCGCAGAGTTAGTCAGAGCGAGACAGGCAGGCAGAGAGAGAGAGAGAAGCGTCCTTTTAAACATGTCTGTCAGGAAAAGAGAAAACATCTTCAAGAACTTTGATTTGATTTTGTTTGGCTTTGGTTTGTTAAAAAAAAGAGTAGWTTCTATTGAGCTTAGTCTCATGAGAGCCCTCTGTTTTGTTGTTGTTTATCCTCTTATATTTATCCAGGTTTCTCAACAAGCATAGGTGTAGAATAACTAAAGCCAGAAAAATCATCCCAGGTTGTATTCTTTCTCGTTTTCAAGGTCCCACCTGGATAGCCGTTGTTTTAGTGTATGTGGTCATATTCTTATGCTTGGTAATTACTCTTCCCCTCATGGTCGTGTGCAAGAGCCCATCCCTAACACTACGCAACCCGTCGTTGTTGTTTTAAAGCCTAATTAGATTATCTTATCCTCAAGCTCCTCCGTCTAACATCCTCCTCTACTCTTTATACAAGCCGGACCCTCTGAAAAGAGAAGAGAGATATCACTTTCATCCCCCTTTCAAATCAAACGGGTGTGGGAGAGGAGACTTCACAGGCGTGAAATGTTCCTCTCATTCTCCGCTCTGCCCCTGGAGAAAATATTTTGACAGGTTGCGTGTAAAATCCCAGAGTGATAAGGGTTTGCTAAATGGCTTTGGAAGCATCCTGTTAATACTGAGGCTATTGATTAGCGGCCTAGCTGCATTCACTGCTCACTCAGAAAAGCTCTGCCTGGCCAGCCTCTGTGTCAGAGAGGGAGTATGAAACATTGACAAGCAGATAACACCTATTGATCCCCCCCCMMMAAAAAAAACTGTTATTGCACCAGGCATTACATCGGCTTTATAGAACTAATAGCCTTATCTCTAGCCTCGCTAAGCACACGATTTGACGAGACAATGAGAGGTTTAGGAGGCGCTCTTCATGATGGATATGGGAGAGATATAGAGAAAACATTTTACATATTCAATGCATTGAGGATTTGTTGTCCTCTTTTTCTCAAAGCCCATGAGACATTCAATATTTCTGGAGTGGTATAAGCCTAAAGGCTTGAATATGCCTCTATTCATTTTGTTCTCTATTTATTATACTTACCTGAGTGGACTTGAGCCGGTTGAAAGGTTTGAAGTGTGTGCATTGATAATACTGATAAAGAATAGGCTACAGTGCATATTGTATGGGCAAGGGGCTGGTGGTCTAAGCTGGAGCATGATGATGTCATTCCTATAAGTTCATAGGGGCTGTGAATCAGAGGAGGAGACCTACGGTCGTCTGTTTCTCCGACGTCTGTCTGACTGACTGCCAGCCACCCATCAGACTCCAGACTCCTGTCTGTCAGCTAACTGCCATCAGATATACTGAGTGCGTGAGTAAGAGAGAGAGAGAGTGTGTGCTGCATAGCAATGGCCCTGAGTTTGTCTCATCCAGACTGCTAAATGTGGGGACAGGGACTCACTCTCATTAGACTGATCATAGGAATGTATTCACACAGGGCCCTGAGCCCGGAGCAGATCTGACCTCAGTTTAGCCATGTTTCCCCTCCCACCCGGCAGCCTGCTGATGTTAAAGGCCTTGTTTGCATTTAGAGAGCAGAAATTAATCATGTTGCTGTCTGATTTATATTTTCTTATAGCCATCAAACAAAAACAAATGGAGACCCCAGAAATGATCATGAAATATTATTTAAAATAATCACGTACTACTGTAGAATAATAATAGCATGTTTCAGAGCCAGTGTTTTGGAAAGGCTGGAACAGTAACTGGATGAGTCCATTTCTCAGACAGACAGTACATCCCACGCTGACCAGCAGGTTGGCTTATTAAAACAGCCCCTGGCGTCATGGGGCAGAAATCTTTATCTTCCGTTCTGTGGAAGCAGGCTCCGTCTCTCTCTCCCTCGCTTGCCGACTCACTGGACAGACAGGAAGTCAGTTCCAGGAACATTTGATTATGCAGCGCTGCCAAGACTCACAGAGAGAGACAGAGAGGGGGGGGGGGGGCAGAGAAAGTCAGCTTCCCTGGAACAAAGCCTTTACCCTCACCCTGAGTTTGAGTCACCCTGCCTGGAGTCTCTAGTCTTTCCTCAAAGGAAGCAGTCCTGTTACAGACTAAGGTCCCCACCTTAGTCTGTCAACACATTTGTCATCTCACTCCTCATACTGGGTTTAGGTAGATAATAAATAAATACTAACAAGGCTCTGACATATATTCTGTGTTATTTTAGCTACATATTCAGTTGTTTCTATTTGTATGGATGATAATGACCCTAGTATAATATAATTTGGGATATCATGAACATTTTCTTTGAGCACAGTTTTTTCCCCTCACCCAAATTCACTTGCAGAATTCCTTTATGCCCATATTGCTTTTTACTTAGACATTTTAATCATACATTACACACCAAGCTCACAAACGTTGTTTGCTTGGATTTGGCTTTGAAGTCTAGCTTTTTGTGAAAGGGTACATTTTGCTTATTTGTCCGTGTCAAGGTAGAGGTGTTAACATTTTGATAATGTTGTGTTTAGTGAACCCAGAGACGAACATCGTCCTTACAAGACAGTGTAATTGGGGATGACAAGGAGGTATTGGTCATCACACAGTCGGCTGGTTTGGAGATGGAAAGAGACAGAGAGAGAGGCTGTGGGCTGAAGTGTTTGGATTTGCTGTGAGAGCACACCCTGAGAGACTGGGGTTAAGGGGCTGATGAGTGAAGAGAGAGTCGGGCCCAGGTTGGCCTTTCTTCTCCATGTTGGATGGATGCCAGCTCTCCTCTCCCTTGATTTATACTGTTTACAGATCCATTATATTTAGTTGAGAGCAGCAGGGTTTTACTGTTGCATATCTAAATAAGTCTGATCTTAGATCAGATATGAACTACTTTAAATACTACTTAACCATTTTTATATTCCCTAACACCTGATCTTGAACTGACCAGAGTCCACAACATAACAACCTTCTTTCAGACATGGCAGATCAGCCTCCGTTGTGTTTTACCGCCTGTAGGCCTCTCGATAATGACTCTCTAATATGACACAAATGAAAACAGAAAGGCACTTAGATGAAAGGAGATGTTAAAAAACATATTTACATATAATAATTTATATAATTTAGGGGAAGCCGAGCGCATCCGTAGGTGGGCCTGGTGAGAAGAGATAGAAAATGACAACGCGTGAGTCGTGGGTGAGAATTAGGTCACCCACTAGGGCTCACACACACTTCCTCATTCCTCGCCCACTGCGTTTCACCCAGTCATGCTTGATGGGTTCTTCCCATCCGCCTTTGTAAAATCACTTTGGAGTTCATTAATGCAAGTCTTTGGTACAAATGTACTGATCTAGTGAGTAATGTGGCTAATAAACATAAAAGGATGTGCTGTAACTCAGTCCTGGCAGACCCCCCTCACCAACAGAGAGGAGGGTAAAAAGGGAAATGAAAAGAGGGGAAAAAAAGCTGAGATGAATATCACAGTGTAAGAATGGATCTGATCAAAGAAACCTGGATGTTGAAATGGGTTATTGTGCTTTTTCTTCCGTATATTCTGCCCTGTTCTTCTTCTTCTTCTGTAGACTTTGTTCACAGCTTAGTGTCTGAACAGAATGTACCATGCTTTAAAAATCGATATCTGCTTTTTGTGCTTATTCTTTACATGCTCAGAACTATCTGACTATGTTCAAAGCCCCTCAAGGCATTCCATATAAATTGTCCTGTATTGTATACCATTAATTGCATCACAGCTTTATATGATTCTGAAAAGTAAATACATAAAAAACACGACTAATAAAACTTGAAACTTTATAGTAAGACTACTTTGAATGTTTCTCAAAGGGGCACGTCAAATAGAAGAGTCCCTCTTTAAACTGAGGTCAAGAATATGTGTTGACAATATCCTGATGGGAGTGCCCTACACAGTGGGGTGACCTGACCTATCCTCTCCTCTGCTCTGCTCTGTGAATGAAGACTGGAGTGAACCTGCTGGTCAGAGAGAGTCCACTCTTTGAAAGTGAACAGCACTTGTTCACAGTCCACTCTAAAAGACCCTAACTGAACTAGCTCACCGGCTAGGCGACACTCCAGGACTAAACAGTGTCTTCAGATGGCCTCTTCTCTGCCACATCCCCAGAGATAATGGGCTCCATTCCCACTGTGGAGCCACCAAAGCACCAGGCACGCCTCGCCTTGTCCTCCAGGACGGAAACCTGGGAGAAGAATGGTCAGCSCCTCGCTCCCTGTAGAGTAAACCCTATCCCCCAGACAAGCCTTAATCAGGAGATACTTTGGGGTCCTCTTCCAGACGTGTCACCCGCACGGCCGACCGGATTAACCGGMCAGATAAGGCTACCCCAAATGGCGCTGTATTCCATTTACCGTGCACTACTTTTGACCAGGTCCCTGGTTCAAAAATACTGCAATATATAGGGAATAGGGTGCCATTTGCGATGCACAAAATAAGCTTCCTCTCTTCCTCACCCTAGAAAAAGGGACAGTTATTAGGAGGCTTCCCCATTAGAAGTAACAGCTGGGATCATTTGCATAATACCCATTAGAAATATTTTTTTTCAGGGCTGCTTGTCAGGGGGGGGGGTGAAAAAAACAACAGCAATAAAAGTATTTTCATTAGTGCTGCTAGAATCACAACCTGTTTATATATTTCTGCTGCTTGTTATTGAAAAACCAACGTAGAACTTGTATACTACCATTCCTACTCATCGGTCAATTGATTTAGGAAAGTTGAGATTTGGTTGTCGGGAAATGTCTAAATGATTTGAAATGAGAGAATGACTAGATATTAGGTGTGTGTGTGTGTGTGTTTGTGTGTTTGTGTGTGCGTGTGTTATTCATCTGAGCTTCTGTTTCTCTCTGCATGCTGTCTGATGCTCATTATTTCCTTGCTTGTCTGAACACCTTTTCTGCTCCGTGGTTAAGAAAAGGAGGAGTTTAAATAAGGACCCCTAAACTCAAACTCATTCTGTATCCAACGGATTATCATAGCATTAGTTCACATTCTTAGGGAATTGGGAGGAATCAGCAGCTCACATTTAAATACTGAAATAAATGTTACACAAAAAAGCATGTATATCTTTAGATCAGAGAATGGATGGTAGGAAGGAAAGAAAGTTGGATGTTGATTCCCGTGAGTGAAGGAGTGGAAAGGTGGTTTTAGGTTGCGGGGTTGAGAAGAGGTTGCAGTTAAAAGGTAGTTTTTTATTTCTCTGAGGTGGAGGGAGAGGAAAGGGTAGATTTGATTCCATCTGGTCCCTATTGGCCCTCAGCTATAGTCGTGGTTGGTTATCTTTTACGAAAGATACCCAGTGCTAATCTCTGCCGGCCTCTCAGAAAACCACAGCATGTTTGGATATTGAATGAGAACATTTCTGCTTGACTTCCCCATGCCTCGTAGGTAATACTGCGTTGCAAAGCACCCATACATGAGCAATGATCTAAGGGCTCATCAAATGCATGCCCTCCCTCATCTCCTCCCCTCCTCTCCTCCCCTCCTTCTTTTCCTCACACCACATGTTTTCTGTTAGTTTTAGCCCCTATAAATACAGAGTGATGGCAACAGAACACAATTACACTGTGGATTTAGTATGCTGTAATTGCAGGGGAGCATGATAAACATACTCTCATAGAGCCAGCCCATCCATCCCACCCATTTACCGTAATGGGGACTAGGAGAGGTCACTCCTGTGTTATCTATATAGTAAGCCCCACACTCACCTCTGAACAGTATCTCATTCCCCTCACTATTCATCAAACCTCATTCCTTATATGTGGCATAGTTTGTTGTCTCTTGAAATTAGATATTTATTTATTTGCTTTTTGAATAGATGCAAATGACTATGAGTTATCAGTAACACTGAAATGGATTGGATATCCCAAAGCCAGTCAAATATTGCAATACAACTATTACACGCATACTATCAATGAACAAATGGCAAATACAGACCACATTTAAGGTTTAACATTACATTAAGCCGTTGGAAATCTGGGCTCAGTCAATTTAATGCAACAGAAAACCCTGAGTCCCTAAATTACTTTTCCCTCTCCGCCATCCAAGCATGGTTCATGCCTCTTGCCCTGAAAAAAAGAAACGCTTTATGGCTCTAGGCATTGCAAAACAATACACTATGTGGCCTACTGGTAGCTCTTTAGTCTTTTTAATTTATTTTTGATGCCCTCTGCTGTCGCTGAATATCTGTGGTGGCTTGTAATAAAATACCCGCTGTGCAATTTTGCGAGTATGTCAAGCAGAGCATGACCAGATATGCAAATTTAACACAGAAGAGCAAAAGTGGAATTTTTAGTATTTTGCATCTGCAGAAGCTGTTAAAGGCAGTTTAGAAAACCATGAATATATAATACAGAGGTGGCCCGACCGGAGGCTAAACCCTATTTATCAGCTGGGAGAAATAGTTTGTTATTTTGGTTTCAGATATTTTTTAGAGAGAGAATGAGAGTATAAAAGCGGGAGATGTAAGTTGCGATTAGATCTGTATGAATGACAAAGGGATTTGGAGGGTCTCAGTGAGGCTCTCGCTGTGAGGGTGAAGTCTTCTGACTGGAGCCCCATGAATCTATTGAGCGTAAATATCAAGGTCAGATCATCCCTCAGCTACCATATACTGACTAAGATCCTGGAGACAAGCGTATACACTCTGCTTCTCCTACTTCCAAGTGTGTGTACAGGCTTTTACTTTCTCGGCAGTTAGGTGTGTATGTGTTAGTTTGTGTGTGAGCGTGTACGTGTGTGCGTGTGTGTGTGTGTGTGTGTGTACAGTAAGTATGTCTGTGGTTATTTCTTCTCCAGCATAGTGAAACGAACTTGATCAGTCACAGCAGTAAGCAGGTGTTGATGACTCAGGTAAACTGGCCTGTTTATTGACAGTGAGAGTCCTTAGTCACAGAGCCAAATCTAAGACATGATGGATGATGCTTATTACTGGCTGTCTGCTCATGTTTAAATGTAGCCCTGGCGCTGCCGGTGGATACACAAGCAAGCCATTAGTCTGCTCTGGGGTCAGTTCACACCTCTCTGACCCCACTCAGGTACCTCTGTGCCCCTTCAATAGCTCTCCATGCCACCCCCAGCCTGCCTTCCACTCTCTATAACACTTTAATTGGAGATTATTTAGTTTAACTATTAAGAAGATTCTCAGCTGGATTTTCTCTGAGCTTACACGGTTTGCGTTTTTTGCATCAGTGCTTTACACATCAAATCCGCTTGGTTTAAGGAAATGGGAATTGTGTTGGCTGAGGAAAGAACTGTTGTAAGAAGAATCAGTCTGGTGTAGTAATGCTTATATAGATCCTATACTTCATAGGATTCTATAATTGTGAGTTAATAGGATCTTTATGATAATGCCATCCAACAGATAGTTGATATTTCCTCCACTCATCATATACACTACCGGTCAAAAGTTTTGGAACACCTACTCATTCAAGGATTTTACTTTATTTTTTACTATTTTCTACATTGTAGAGTAATAGTGACAACATCAACACTATGAAATAACACATATGGAATCATGTAGTAACCAAAAAAAAGTGTTAAACAAATCAAAATATATTTTATATGTGAGATTCTTCAAATAGCCACACTTTGCCTGGATGACAGCTTTGCACACTCTTGGCATTTTCTCAACCAGCTTCATTGGTGCGGCAGGTAGCCTAGTGGTTAGAGCGTTGGGCCAGGATCGGGCTATCTTCTGTATACCACCCCTATATTGTCACAACACAACTGATTGGTTCAAACGTATTAAGAAGRAAATACATTCCACAAATTCACTTTTAACAAGGYACACCTGTTAATTGAAATGCATTCCAGGTGACTACCTCATGAAGCTGGTTAAGAGAATGCCAAGAGTGTGCAAAGCTGTCATCAAGGCAAAGGGTGGCTACTTTGAAGAATCTCAAATATAAAATATATTTTGATTTGTTYAACACTTTTTTGGTTACTACATGATTCCATATGTGTTATCTCATTGTTTTGATGTCTTCACTATTATTCTACAATGTAGAAATAGTAAAAATAAAGATAAACCGCTGAATGAGTAGGGGTGTCCAAACTGGTACTGTATAGATTTTTACTGGTACTGTATAGATGTTGATTCAACATACAATTTGTAAGGCAACCAGTTGCAATAGGATGTTGTTGAGCAAATTCACAACAAAGAGTTTGCGTGAACATTTTGTTGAGCAATCCTATTGCAGCTGTTTGCCTTATAATTGTACATTGAATGGACAGTACATCTTTTTTTTTTACAGTCAACTTCTGTCTGACCTTTACTTCCCTGATGGGTTCAGGTGAGAGATTAACCAGAGGTCACTTCCTGACATGGCACTTCCCGGTTTAACCTCACTTCTATTGCAGACTCACGCTGAGTCAAATGTCCGTGTTTTGAAATTGTAAGATAGCCAGTTGTAGTGAAATCCACAATGTGAGTCATTCTCGCACATTGCCTTTTGCGTGCACATCTGTTTTGTTAGTGTATAAAATGCAGACTGTAAATCGAAGAGAAATCTAATTCAAAATGTCATACAGGGGTGCATGCATGCCGTACAATCTTAGAGCCCTCTACCCATGTATCTTGCGGGAGCAAAGTACATTTCGAACTCAAAGTGCTTCTACAGTATGCGATTTAGTACTCTGAGATACTTTCTTTTAGCTTGTGAGTGTAATTTAATGAATGTGTGTATGTCAGCGTAAGATAGAGGATGAGAGAGAGAGAGAGAGAGAGAGAGAGCGCTAGAGGGTGTGTATGTCTGCCCTCTCTCGGGGATGCATGTTCTTTTGCCTCCTCTGTTTGCAGAGTAGTGAAGTAGTGTTCAGATGCACCGTGGCCTTTAATGAAGGTTTGAATATAAAGTGACAGAGTCATCCATTAGCTGTGCATGTAACTGCTCTGGCCCCACTGTGTGCTGATTAGAGAGCCGAGGAGAGAAGAAGAGAGATAACGTACACATTAGGCCCCACGTGTAAATTGCATTAGCTAATCAAAATACCAAGTGGATGTATGCTCACAGAGATAAATTATTTCAAGGTTATACGATTTTTCTTTGGCAAAAGCAATGAGTTGTACAATAGTTTAAATGTTCAATGTACAGTGCAAAATTATTGTTTACCAGTTGCTTATGCTAATTAATGATAAAGGATTTATGAAGTCCTCTGGCTGCCAAAGCCCCGGCTCCGCCCTCCTCCTATGTATTAGCCGTATCTTCACACACACAGATCCACTTGTTCCACCCTCAGTGATCTGAGGGATGGCTTAGAGAGGACAGGAGAGGAGGAGAGAGGGGGGGGTGAGAGCGGGAGCGGGAGGGAGAGAGAGGGTGAGAGGGGAGGGGGACAGAGAGAGGAGAGAAGGAGCGAGGGAGAAAGAGAGGGCGAAAGAGTGAGAGATAGAGGGGTGAGAGATAGAGAGGGAGAAATAGAGAGAAAGAGAGATACAGAGAGGGAGAGAGAGATACAGAGAAGGAAAGTGGGGGGAGGGGTTCTGGGGAACCAGTGAACTGACACCACTGTTGTGGTATCAGGGGGACCTCTATCTCTGCCCCTCCAAAAAACTCCAGCTCAGCCAGCCAGGCCAGTGGCGGCGGGGTGGCCAGTGGCGGTGGGGTGTCCAAACTTGCCCCCACTGAGGTCTGGAGCATGTTCCCACTTGCCACAGGACAATGACAGCTCCCACTGGCACTGCCAGCTGGCCCTGGGCCACTAACCACAGTCATACAACAACAATTGTGGCCATGAAAAGACAAAGGCATGCAGCCATGCACTCACGTCACAGTCCTACACTGTCAGTTGGTATTTTTTAAAGTGATTGCCAGTTCCAAAGCCCTGGGTGGTTAATTGTGAAATGTCACCACTGATCATTCTCATGTAGAGGGGTTAGATCTGCCTTGTTGTACAGTATCATGTACTTCAACTCAATGAATTGAGGGACTATCTTAGAGAAAGGGCCAGTGTTGCACCTGTTCTTACTGCAGCCTGCAGTTACACACCCTCAGTCAGTCATGTACTGTAGCAGTCTGGAGTATCTCCTTACTGCAGGCTCTGATGGCTGCCGTCTTAGCTCCCAGATTACAGACATACAGGAAAGAAACCGGAGAGGTGCGGTGGTGTGATTCTCCTCAGTTTGAGTTACAGGGCTGTGCACCTGTCCTCTCCTCTCACCAAATGACTGGCTGCTCGGGTTTCAGATCTCAGCTCTGGTCAGGACAAGGGTGGAATGAGAATGTGCACAGCCTGCAGGTGGTACCTCAAATGCCCAGGGCTTCAAATCCAGACCACAACTGCACGGCTATACCATGGTGGCCAGAGAGCACAGTGTCTACACCAACCTGACCCTTGACCCAGTCCCACCTATTCTCAACTGTCCATTTAGAAGTCTGTTGGTTGATTGGGTCTCTGGTGCCAGCTGGATGGTCCTCATCCACATTTCATTCATGGAATTTGTCAGCTGTAACTGTGTCCTTAACCAGGCTTTACTGTAGGCCAGTGGCATATTGTCTGTTTGTCAGGACTGGGTTTTTATAGCTCTCAGTCTTGTCTGCCATCAGTCGCAAGCTCAGATGGTTCAACCAGGCCTGTGTTACACAGGCTGCCTTGTTGCCTCTCCTGATGTCTATATCAGGTAAACATTGACATACTATGCACATGCGCCACCTAAAGGGGAAGAATATAAAAGTCATTTTTATACCTGCAATGCAACATTACTGTTATTATCAATTCATGATAATGTGTTTAGTTATAGATGACTTCAGTGCTGGATGTATTCAAGTGAATACTAATGTGTATTTGTTACTATTTCAGTCTTTAAACTAGTCGGGGTCTTGATGCTTAAAGGAGCAAGATTGTCCCACAGGTTGACATGCTTATATCTTTTTCTCTTAGGTCCAAAAAAGTGCCAATAGATGAGATACCCAACATACTGTAGATCTACCACCGGTGGCGTGTGAGCTCAGAACAACAGCAGTTTGTTATCACAGAAAACGTGATCACCTTTGATGCCGTGCTAGCGTGAGAGCAGGGTGTAGTATGAGAATGTTTCCCTGACACCTGACTTTTCTCTGCGTAGGGATAAACACAGAAGGTGGACCGAACCACTGCCAGGTCAAAGGGTTTAACATGCAGGAGGAAAGTAGGCCGTTATAACGGCCTAATGGAAGGGAGATAATTAACTATAGTGATGCGCCACTGAGATAGGAAAGGGGCCAGCGGAGAAAGGTGACTCCTCACGGTTGACATGGAGCCTGTTGACCCTGACGAACAGGCAGGGCGAGTCGCTCAATGAACTCTGGCAGGTTTACCCAAGCAGATCAATGGCAGTTAATCTTTCTGTGTTGGCTGCTTCTGCCATGGCCTTGGCTGCAGCCAGGCAGTTGGAGGGAGAGCAGAAGTGAGTGCCTGTCCATGAGTGCCTGTCCGTACAGCGGTGTGTAGTTCTCTCGCCCACTCTCCCTCTGCCGCCATTGGCACAGAGCTGGGCAGGGCAAGCATACATAAGCAGCACACAGAGAGAGAACCACACACGGAGGGACCACACACATAACTACACAGAGACAAGCGAACCCCCTACCAGCAAGAACCCACACATTTAGCAGGAGCTATTTCTCCTCTCTGTTCGACCTGTCAATCACACTCCATTCTCTTCCACCGCTCATGCAGGCGGCAGGCAGGGAGGAGGAGGAAGCGCTTCCGAGCCAATTAATTATTGTTGTGAATTTCCCAAACCCTGGAGATGGTATCAGCTGCAAATTTTCCTTCACCACAATTACAACGACTGCTGCGAACTATTCACATTTGCGAGGGTGCCGATTTAAATTATCAGAGACATTAGTCGTTTGTGTCTCTAAGTGGGTTTTGATTTCCACTGAAGACACAGGCACAGGGGTGACGTGAGGAGGAAACTGGAATTAAACAACAACAGTGCACACAGGCTGGCTGTTAAAAGCCCCAGTGCCCTTGGTGGAGACAGATAAAGCAGTCAAGACTCTGAATAGCTCCTCTAGGCTTTATACACTTCAGCTGGAGAAGACACATTGCTGTAGTTCCACTGTTCAGGATTCAATAACACACGCAGTATGTTTGGGATTGCCATTGGAGCATTGTGTGTGTGCGTGTGTGTGTGTGTGTGTGTGTGTGTGTGTGTGTGTGTGTGTGTGTGTGTGTGTGTGTGTGTGTGTGTGTGTGTGTGTGTGTGTGTGTGTGTGTGTGTGTGTGTGTGTGTGTGTGTGTGTGTGTGTGTGTGTGTGTGTGTGTGTGTGTGTGTGTGTGTGTGTGTGTGTGTGTGTGTGTGTGTGTGTGTGTGTGTGTGTGCACGCGTATGTAACTTCTTGTGAACCCATGTCTCATGCTTTTGTTATTTTGTCATGTTGCGGATGGAGAAAAGGGAGTTCCTAAACCTGCGGTATCCTAAACCATAGCCCAGTCTGATTTATGATTTATAGAACCCACTGGTTTTCTGCAGTTAACCAAGTAACCACTGGGCTTTCAAGCTCCTAGCCAGGAAAAACATCTTACATTATTGTTATATATTTTATAATTCACTGATCCTCAAAAAGAGCATGTCTATCTCAGGGGGGCTTTTTTGATCCAGCCCATTGGTAAATTAGTGGTGGCGCAATGTTTCTATAAGGCTGCAGTGCAGGTCCCTCTGGGTCTCCATGCACTAGTCCAGGTCACAGTTCTCCCTCTTCCCATGATTATCATGTTGAACAACAGATAGTGTTTAGAAGACTAGCTCTTGAACTTGGAAACAAATTCGCAAATTACCCGCAGAAATTGGATATTACAACCTCCACTGGCGTAATGGTCAGTGACTGCCGTATAAATCAAAACATAATTATGGCGGGGCCCCCGACTTCCTCATTTGCATAAGTGCTCATAAGATGGGGGAATATTATGTTGTACCGAAATGAAATAAATAAACAAAACTAAAAGTGATGAAGCAGCCGGCACACAAATACCTCCCTGGCAAATAACAGTGAATTCATCAAACAGATGTTATTGGCCCAGCCACTGTGTTGGTGGCCATTTTATGAGGCTTTAAAAAAGAAGAAAGACCTACTGCTGATGGATTTCGCACAGAGAGCTTCGGGGAGGATGGTGGATGATGTCACAGTTCACACACACGGTGGTGCTGCTGTGTGCCTGTTTTCTGTATCCACCCGTCCCTCACCCCCATCACCCCCTCACTCCCTAGCCCCAAACCACCAGTGGATCCCACTGCCCCCACAGAAATGTCAGCCAAGACATATGCTGTTGGACAGTTCATGTGACCAAACAAGGGAGTCACCCATGGCGAAATAGGGAAAGCTTGAATGGATTCCTTGGGAAAGGTAACCCTGCAATTGTGTCTTACTTGTTCGCCATTTTTTTTCTTTGACTGACATAATCAGAATGTGACACTTATTGTCCTTGACAAAAGATAATTTTGTGACCAAAGACAATGATGCTGTGAATGATGATGTGTGATATGGTGTCAGTATAGCCACCTGTATAGAACAACCACAATGGCAGGCTAGTGTTACTCACAGTATTTTATTTTGTTTAACCTTTATTTAACTAGGCAAGTCAGTTAAGAACACATTCTTATTTACAATGACGGCCTAGGAACAGCGTGTTAACTGCCTTGTTCAGGGGCAGAATGACAGATTTTTACCTTGTCAGCTCGGGGGATTCAATCTAGCAACGCTCAAATCACTAGGCTACCTGCTGCCCCTACACACTGAAGTGTTTAGATGACTGCCATGCTTTAACTAAATACAAGGATGTCACACATTAGAAATAAGGCTAATGTTTCAGCTAGCCATATTCTATTGCAATTATATGGTTCAATAGCGGTGATTATAGTTCTTTTTCAATCTCCCTCTCTGAAGTTTTGGTTTGCTGGCTCCCTCATCATATCCTGCCTGGGCATAATGGGCCAGTCTGGTGGAAAAAGGATGATAAATGGAGCTGGCAGGGGCTCATAGATTTATTAAATTTCTATCAAACCCTGTAACAAAAAATCTGCTTTGGTTAGGAACGGGCTTAGATTTTTTAATCAAAATTCATGAGTCCCCGATTCGTGGTTGAACAGGCCCGAGGAAGACTTGAATCGAAGACTGATTAAAGAAAATAAAAGGCTTATTTGAAGTAATTTTTCAATGACGCCTTTTAATTGGATGTTAAATCAAATTCTTATCTGCTTTCCCGCAGATAGCGTTCTATATGGTCGTAGCATGGGTGTCACTTCCACTGTAACCGATACTCGGAATAACAAGGACTTCACACTTCCTCACTCGGCGAAGGATGGAAGGCAGCGTGAGTGGCTGCTGCGTGCGTTCCGAGGCTGCATGGGCCGGCTGATTAAAAATGCAAACGAAGGGGGTTGGATTTGTTTATTTCTGCTTCTCAAGCTGTTTGAGAAATCCTTTAGGAGGGGAGACAGACAATGTTGTTGGGGGAAGGGTGTTGGACGGTTGTTGGGGGGGGGGGGGGGGCTCATTCTGTGATGTGAGGAGTGGACTATGTCCTAGTAGTGGATATATGGATGCCAGCCACTAGTAATGAGACTGGTCCTTTTGATTACTTATTCCAGTTTACTGTAGATACACATACATCCACAGCCTACACACTCATCTCAGAGATATTGTACACAACTTCAGTGCATAAATGCTAGCTACACAAGGGCAAGGGAAAGCGTCCTCGCTGGGTATAAAGTACGTCTTAGCTGCTTGCAGGTCATTTTAATTGATGCGGTTGGTGTTGAGGGGAAATTAGATTTGCAACAGTAATGATATTTAACTACAATGCCCTCTGTGGTAGAGTAGTGTCTTCTAAATGGGGATTCCGTGGAAAGCAGAACAGGGCATGTTCCAGACTCAGTTGTTCTCTAGTCAGGCCTCGGAGGAAATAGAGGAGATGGTTCATCAGCCAGAGATGTAATGCCATTGTGTTTTATAGCAGCGAAGTGACACTGCGTCACAATGACCTAAGAACATAGTGTAGTCTCTGAGCGTTTCTGTCATCTTCTCCATAAAAATGCAGCACCTCGTCACTTTGAACCACTGCCGCTCTTAATGGGGAAAAAGTGATGTCTTTGTCTGTCCTGCAGTTCAAGGGTTGATTCTTACATTCAGGATGTCCACTTGTTCTGTCTGGACTCCTCAAAAGTGTACCTCTTTGTGTGTGTGTGTGTGTGTGCATGCACACACGTGAGTGAATTTACATTTCAGTCATTTAGTAAACACACTTATCCGGATCCCAGGATTGTATGGTTGTAAGGGTGTATCTGTTTTTGTGTGTATGCTGCCTATGTCAACAAGAGAATGTATCTCTCTAGATGAGCGTTTGTTTGTCAGTGATTGTGTGTGACTAGCAGACTTCAGATGCAGGTATTTACGCCACACAATGCCTCAGGGGGATCCTGGTATACATTAGTTAGTGCTGTAGCTACAGGCCTCTGGGCTATCTGTCAACGCAGGAGAGATTTGGGTTAGAGCCAGGCTCCTGTCACGTCCTACTGGTGTGCCCTGATTCAGTCGACAGGCACACTGGCATGCTCTTACAGAGGTCCTCTATAACGATTACCATAGAGCACAGAACAGGACCCATATACAACAATTCCTATTTTCCAACTACAACTCACCCAAGAGTAAAACATATTGGAAGTGGATATATGGGTCTCCAGCCACATCCATTCAACATTTACACTAGGTTCAATAGCTCAGTACTGTCATGGTTGAATGAGTTTCTACCTGATCCTGGCTGACCTCAGGTGAGACTTAGGGGTCTGTGGGATTGTCTTAGTTTATCATGTTTTTGTATCTAAAAGAGTTCAAGTCCATGATAGTGGCCTGATTTGAATTTCATTGAGTTTATTGTTCCACTGAAACAGCATGTCCTCACCGGCTGAATCCCATACATATCATCATGTTGTTCAAGGCTGCTCTATTCATTAGCTTGTCTGCTGTATCTCTTAAGTGGGTGTTGAATTTTTATTTTGGTTGTGGTGCCACCACGCACAGACAGGTGCACGCAAACACACTCACGTGCGTGGATAGACACACACACACGCAGAGCACTCGCATAAGCACACACACACAAAGCTCTCAAAGGGCACTACTATGGAGATCAATCCAGCATTGTAATTATTCACAGAAACAAAGCCAAAATGGGCAGTCAAAAAAAGAAGAAAAAACTATGAGAAATCATTAGTGTGTGCAAGTTAAATTAATAACTGAAGGACAAAAACAAGTCAAAGGTCAAGCACTGAATGATTCCTGAGGGCCCATATTTCTGCATGTGATTTACTGCTGGCTGGCTGACATTGTTTTGTGTTGGTGTGGAGTGAGTGTGTGTGTGCGTGCGTGTGTGTGTTTGCATTCCAGTGATACAGCAGCCACTGGCTCCCTGGCTCATTACATTTTCGTTGACTGTGAGAATGCAGAGAATGCAGAGCTTATCTGTGCCCTCCATCCATGTGGCTGGCTACCACGCTGCTCATGCTCCTGTTGTTGGAGAGTTCCTGATGAAATGTTTGTTCCCCTCTAATCTAGCACATTATTGCCTTTCAAACGGGCCTGTCTGGGGCAGAGAGGGGCTGGCTGAGTTGACTGGGCTGTGCTCAGGGCCTGGACTGGGGCAGAGAGGGGCTGGCTGAGTTGACTGGGCTACGCTCAGGGCCTGGACTGGGGCAGAGAGGCTGCTGAGTACTAGAGGAGGTTCAAGAGGTCATGGAGTGGTGTGGTTAGAGGGTTGATGGGGGGGAGGAGAGGGGAAGACAACATTTAAAAGATTGGTAAGAGATTATAAAGTAGTATAAAGAGGTTGGAGGTACAGTTGGTTAGATGCACAGTTGGAGAGCATTAATGAAAGGTAGAGGACTGGAATGTAGGTAAAGTAGAGAATGTAATTTACAGTTATTCACCTGTCATTATGTTGTCCTCTCCACTGTGGGACCAGTGGGAGCAGTCAACCATTGGGTGAGCCCGGGAGCCTCATTTGAATACATGGTTAGTCAGTGATGTGGAGCAGTGTGGTGTGCGTGTCACAGTGGCCCTCCCTCTCTCACTATGCCTCTCCACTAGATGAAAATTAATTGAAGTCAGGAGCCATCAGTAATGTGGGCTTGACAGCCGACAAATCAGCGGACACAAATGCCCTCTGAAACAAGTGCACACGATACCCCATGTGGTCTCAGTGTTCAAAGTCCCTCAATGCTGTTTATAAACTGGGCTGCGAAGATTGTGTGTGTGTGTGTGTGTGTGGTGTGTGTGTGTTGTGTGTGTGTGTGTGTGTGTGTGTGTGTGTGTGTGTGTGTGTGTGTGTGTGTGTGTGTGTGTGTGTGTGTGTGTGTGTGTGTGTGTGTGTGTGTGTGTGTGTGTGTGTGTGTGTGTGTGTGTGTGTGTGTGTGCATGTGTGTGTGCTTGTGTGTTTGTGTCTGCATGTATGGAAGAAATAACAGCAGTAGGCAGTAAATCACAGTTTGGTGAGGGCCATATTTCTATAATCTGGTCTCTAGTTAGTGGTATTTGGAACAATCATCATGTTTGAAGCTCTCTCCTCCCCGTTTGGCTATCCCTTTGCCAAAGTTCTGTTTTCTCCCCTAGTTTATGTAATGCTCTATTTGGCTCATAAAGTGAAGCTGCAATCTATAACCTGTAACTATGACTGGACAACTCACAACCACAGCTCTGCACAGTTAATTTGTCTAGGTATCTGAGTAGCAAGGCAAGAACAATACAACTCCTCATGTGTGTCAAAAATGACAGTGAATATCTCAGTGTGTGTGTCAGTGTTTTCTGCTCATTTGTGTCTATCCTCATTCATATATTTTATATCTCACTGGCTTGCTTTCATCAGCCTGGTTTCCTCTCCCCAGAGGACTCTCTAAGAACACAACAAAGCACCATTTATTTACCTGCACCCAGGTAGCTACACACTGTAATCAAAACTTTAGCAGCTTCACGCCTTTAAAAACAAACCGTGAAATGAAATGGAAAATATATGGAAACAAAGGCTGTGTGTTAAAGTCTAATGACAGCTAAATGTGATTGTTATATAGTTCGATTGATATTAGCTACAGTAGTCTTTTGTAACTGCCTGTGATTGCCATATCATCCCGATAGCGATGGAACTTAAGCTTGTTTTAACTATGCATCGTTCCTATAACATCCGAGTCATTTAGCAGAGATTCTTATGCAAAAAGTTGGACCCTTTCCGAAATGGACCTAGGGCTTTCCTATTCAGACCCGATATGCATAAATAAATGTTTTAAATATAGAGACCAGTCCCGAACGGACCCGAGGACAACTAAACCCGTTCTGTAAAGACCTGGTCGGATCCAGACCTGGTCCGATCCGAGTGAGTGAAGCATCAGAAAATTATTATTGTAAGCTACTTTATTAACCAGAGCTGATAAGAGGGAGAGTGGTGCCGCTCTAGCACGCGGGAGAGGGGCCGTACTGTGAGCAAGTGACATGGGGAGTAGGGAGGGAGAGATGAGAGACAGCAACCAACCAAGCCAACTGGCGCTATAGTAGACTAATAGCTGCCATAGCTAGGTTATTTATCATCAAATATGATTATGTAGTACCTGGCCTGGCTACATAATCATATTTGATGACTACATGGCTACATCAAACCGGGATAAGCTAGTTAAGCTAGCTAACCATAGCTAGCTAGGTTAATTAGGCTGCAGTGCATGTTTTGCATCCTACACTTACAAATAACAACAACTTCATTCAGAATATTAAGTAGCAGCTTACCTGTTGGCTCATGATCGTTGTAGACTATCCTTCTCCTTTAACTTTTAATTCTGTCATTTTAATTCCATCTTCCATTGATTAGATATCTCTTAACTTTTACCACCCACGGAGGCTCTTCGACTGTAGCCTATTGACACTTGTATTACTTATGATTGGCCAACAACAAGCTACACGCATCCTGCTCCACATTTCTCTCTCGACTGCAGCTGTACAGGCCCTTCTGGACAATTCTGTTAAAATTACACATTCCCAAAACTCGTGACAATCATATCAGATCCGACCCAAACCCGTGAAATTATTTAGAATTCTGGATCTGAACCCGCTCAGGTTTTCGGGTTTTCGGGTACAGGTGGATCTGTGAAGACCTCTAATCTGAAGAATTCAGTAAATAAAAAGTGTTTTCAAGTGCAACTTTTGAAACAATAGTTTAGGGCAACCGCTCAGAGATTTGGAGAATTATTTTTGAAACGCTGCTCAGCCACACTTGCACTCTTTATTTTTTATTTAACCTTTATTTAACTAGGCAAGTCAGTTAAGAACAAATTCTTATTTACAATGACGGCCTACATCGGCCAAACCCAGACGACGCTGGGCCAATTGGGCGCCACCCTATGGGACTCCCAATCACGGCCGGTTGTGATACAGCCTGGATACACTCTACTGAAACATAGCTTTTATGTTATAACACTGAAGGGGCTTATAGTGAACATAGTTCATATTATACCTACAATACTCAATTTAGTCATCCTCCTACCAATCCCTGCTTTTTTTTTTCTCAAACATTGACCTCTACCCTGAGAGCAGACCCACATCATTTGCATATGCAGTCTGCTCCAGAATGATCCCCTAAATCATTATATCTATGGAGAACCGGAGTGCCCCTTCTACATTATCCATCATCCTTCCCTCTTTACCCATCTCTCTCTCTCTCTCTCTCTCTCTCTCTCTCTCTCTCTCTCTCTCTCTCTCTCTCTCTCTCTCTCTCTCCTCATAATGATGAAACGCAGATGGAGACTTGCATACTGTGCATAAATAGCATATTTAATTGGTCTGCAGCGCGGCCTAAATCAAATTACTCTTGGACTGACAGGAACACTTACGTTAACATCGTTCCCTAGCAGAGCCCAAGCCAAAATTTTAATTAGTAACAGATAATTAGGATAAGAGAGGGAACTTAGGCTGACGTCGGCGCTGCGTAATTGGAATGCATGTAAAACATACTGCTGCTGCTCATTAGTGGTAGCCTATAGCTCTGCCCACTTTATGACCTCACTCACACTCTCCACAGTAGCAGTGTGGAAACATACAGCATCACTCGTTTGAGATTGCTAAGAGTAAAGATCCCTAGGTAATTTACCACTTTGAATCGCTCTGGCCATAGCCAATCCTTCTGTGATTTAAGCTTGTGCTTTAAGCACTGAAAGTTAGTAAAATTGAGTTTTACTTTTGGCGTAGTGTTTTTGAGACTATTTCCGTTCTATGTGGGAGATGAGAAGATCTAAGCGTCTGGCCCCTGAGGGCCTCGGTTCAGCAGCTGGTGTATTTACTCCATCAGCTAATTGCTGTGGAGGGAGCTTTTACACCTACAGTGGTACGACGCCCCTCTCTCAGATGCTGGCCCCTCCTGACAACACGTCACTTAGCGTTCCACAATAAAGGTCAGCTTTTTGAGATGATGGACTGGAATTCTCCCAGGGTAACCATTATAATTCCCCTCATTTGCCCCCTCTCTTCCTCAACGATCCCCAGTCTTCCTACTGTATCATTTGTTAATGCTGGCAGAGCTCATTACTTTACCCTTTGAGGAGAGGAGTGGTGCTCGGTGCCTCAGCCTGGCTGTAGCTCCAGGCACTTGGGGTATCATGCTGAATGATTAGCAAGCCAAGATTAATAGTGAATTAAAGTACCTGGAGATTACACATCTCCCTTCCTGCAGCCTGGCTGCCTGGCAGGGAAGCCAGGCTGGGTCCTCTGCTTTATGCCTGGGTGGTCATATGGGGGAGGTTTCCCCTGCAGGACCAGCTAGCGTTCCCCCTGCCTGTAGTCACGCTTCCACTAGCATCTGAGGGATGTTGTGCTTTGCATGGTAATTAGGTCCCTTTGTTCCATCTGTTTGGTGGTGTAAGCGCTGGGGGGCGGCTGAGGCAGAGGCAGGCAAGGCTGCACGCTGAGCCCCAGGGATTGTGCATTCTGTGGGGGTGGCAGGAGCGCAGGCTGGGCCTCTACCTCCATGCCCAGCCCTAGGGCGCTCTACTTCTTACTATAGGATAGGTGCATCTTATTTGTTTGGGTGTTTGGATGTTTGGGTGTTTGAATGCGTCTGTGAAGTGACTCTGTCTGTCCATCTGTCCATCCGTATGTCTGTCTGTTTGTTTTTGTGAGTCTGTATGTCTACCTGCCAGTTTGCCACAGTGTTGTTTGGCCTCATGGCCGGCATCACGCTAAGCAGAGGTGGCAGGGGCTGTGCAGCGCCTGACAGGGGAGTCTCCTCCCCTCCACTCATCCCAGCTGGGTGTCTCCCTGTGTTAGTGTCCATGCCCCAGCAGACCCACACCCCCAGCACGCCCACACAGAGGGCGCTGTCCCATGGGGCAGAGGGCAGAGCAGCAAGCCTGGGAAGAAAAGAGAGGGAGAAAAAAAGTCCTCTATGAGCTCTAAGAGGTGCCTCAATACCTTCCAGAACTATCTTTCTGAGGGCGGTCTGTAGCATAAAGCTAAAGCTAAGCTGCCTGTTGCTGTGTTCAGGTACAGTAAAACATCTGATGATGAGTACACAAACGTGTTAAATGCTTCAGAGGGGCCCTGGCTGTTCTGAAACGCGTGAGAGGTGTGTGTGCGTGGGGGAGGGGTATCCGTGAGAGATGAGCCCGGCTGTGCCTTCACAAAAGCCATTGAAAATGAAGTGTGGAAATCAGATTAAACGTGAAAGCCAGCTCCTACAATAAAACAATATGGAAAACAGTGGCAAGCAGAGGATGTGGAATAGAAGGGAGAACCGAATCAGTCAGGAGCTCAATGAATTCAATGAAGTACCTGATTATAACGATCCTTCAGAAAGAAAAAAAATTGGCGTATGCCCTGAGGAATGGAAGTAGGCCTGCGGAATTGCTGGAACCGAGCATGTTAGTGAGCCACTATGCAACTGAACAATCTATCGGTTTCCCTTATAATTGTGGTATTGCTGGGAAATGTCAGTGAGAAATGAAAGGGGTATGCAGGGTGGAAATTAGAATGTCCATTTAGAATGAACTGGCTGCATTTGATTGAGGTTTAGGTCATCTTTAATTTAAAATACAGAGGTATCAGTACGGTTGTTGATTTAATCATGTTACTATTTTGAAAAAATATTTATTGTCCCATTACTGTGTGTGACATGGCATAAATGGGAATTAGGAAGTGAAACTGTTTTTTCTCTCTGTTGATCTGACAGTTCAAAGAGCTCCTTACTGACTGACAACTTCATTGGGACAACTTGTTCCATTTTCATGCAAAACATCAGTGCCTCTGTTGTACTTGTTCCTCTGTGTGTCTGTTAGTGTCTGATCCCATCTCTGTGAGATAGTTCTGCTGGGTAAAGGGTCACTCAGATACAGTAACTACTCTCTCATGAGAGTTAGCCCTCTATTGTTAGGTTCAGCCTTGGGCGGGGGGGTTTCAATCTCAAATGCCCTAAGGACTTCTTAAGCGCCGTGTTGGATCACTGCCGTAACTGCCCAATAGCTATATATATACAGTTGAAGTCGGAAGTTTACATACACCTTAGCCAAATACATTTAAACTCAGTTTTTCACAATTCCTGACATTTAATCCAAGTAAAAATTCCATGTCTTATGCCAGTTAGGATCACCACTTTATTTTAAGAATGTGAAATGTCAGAATAATAGTAGAGAGAATGATTTATTTCAGCTTTTATTTCTTTCATCACATTCCAAGTGGGTCAGAAGTTTACATGCACTCAATTAGTATTTGGTAGCATTGCCTTTAAATTGTTTAACTTGGGTCAAACATTTCGGGTAGCCTTCCACAAGCTTCCCACAATAAGTTGGGTGAATTTTGGCCCATTCCTCCTGACAGAGCTGGTGTAACTGAGTCAGGTTTGTAGGCCTCCTTGCTCGCACACGCTTTTTCAGTTCTGCCCACAAATTTTCTATAGGATTGAGGTCAGGGCTTTGTGATGGCCACTCCAACACCTTGACTTTGTTGTCCTTAAGCCATTTTGCCACAACTTTGAAAGTATGCTTGGGGTCATTGTCCATTTGGAAGACCCATTTACGACCAAGATTTAACTTCCTGACTGATGTCTTGAGATGTTGCTTCAATATATCCACATAATTTTCCTACCTCATGATGCCATCTATTTTGTGAAGTGCACCAGTCCCTCCGGCAGCAAAGCACCCCCACAACATGATGCTGCCACCCCCGTGCTTCACAGTTGGGATGGTGTTATTCGGCTTGCAAGCCTCCCCCTTTTTCATTGTTAATAAAGATGTTGACTCAAATTGACTAATATCTCGCTTGGGTTTTGTGTGTATACCAGGATCCCCCTGAGGCATGGGCCGACTGCACTATATGCCTGTCTATCTGTGTGTCCTTTTTTCTGTCATCAATCATGTTTTTCCCGTTGTTTATTCATCCGTCCACCGTCAGAAGGATAGACAGCTAGAAAGCCCTCTGTGAGCTTCTGCTTATCGTCTCATGTTCAAATCTACCTATTTGTTCCTGGAGCTGCTCTTCCACTTTTTAAGCACAATTCGAGTGGTTGCTGAGAGCATCAGAGCCTTGTGCAACTTTGATACTGTGTTTTTAAAAATGAGGCTAATACATCTTATCTGTTGTTGATGCACAGACGCTTTTCTCAACAGCTATTTCAAAGAAAACGTATTTCTGCCCCAGTAATTGCCTCTGCAATATTCCCTGGATCTGCACATCATTCAAAGCAATTGGTCTTATTTTTCCTTGAAAGCATTCTGCAGTTTGCAGAACGAGGTGACTGACAAAAAAATGTTCTATCCTTTCTTCCCTTTTTTTCCATTTACCCGTGTCTTGCCAAAAAAATAACTTGGAGAGAGATTAATGACACTTCCAGTGATCTCCGTGTGAGAAAAACACCAAGCATGTTAAATTCATCACTGTGAAGATACAATTAACTGCTTTAGTGTGATTAAAACGTGTGAGTTGTAACCGGTTGTAACACTGAGCTGCTCAATATTCAGTAGTGGATTTTCTGTGTTTTTCGATCCCTCATGATTTCTCCCGCATACACTTTACAGTCCATACACTGTCCACACAAATGATTTTTAACATGGAACTGTAGAGAATTACATCTGAAGAGCGTATCTCATTTTTATTTTACATTGCCCATGGAACCACGCTATTCTGGAACACGGGGATCTTGCAAAGCTTTTATTCACATGGTGAAATTGCCTATCGCAGAGAAATCATTTGTAAGTCCATTCAATCTGACTGGAACGGCAGGTACACAGAGAACCCTGCCTGAGTTGGGAAATAAGATCTCAGCTGGATAATTCTGTTCCAGCCATTTTGCAAAATAACTTTGGGGATATTGAGAAATTAACGCGCTTTAATGCGTCTGTAAACACACTCCTCAACCCATTGGAAATGCATTGTCTGTTCAATCACATTTGTCAAATGCTATCTGAAATGTCACAATTTATGGCAACCAGCCGGCTGCACTGCCTCTGACGCTCTGTGTTTTACCTCACCTGACTTCCATTAGCTCCAGCGTCATAACCATGACAATAACTTCAATCTCTGCAATATGAACCCAGATATCTGTCACATCTGACTTGATCCCGACAAGCCCAAACCTCTCAGAGTGGGTCTAAACTGTTTGTCACTGAACTGGGATTCCTCTTTATATCTTTGACATTTGGTTCTCATTCCCGAGGCAGAGGAACAAGGCAGACATAGAGCACCTCCGAGAGTCACGCCTGGAATCTAAATGGGGTTCACCACAGGTGACGGTGATATGGACGGTGTGGCTGGAATAAGTTGTGCCCCTGTACTTCTGTACCATGGAGTGATATTAGACAGAGCCAGGACAATGGTAGAGAACCCATCTGATTAGAGTCACTTGGTTGGTTTCTATGGGAACAGGATATTATGTGCTGTTGGTTGAGCTAACAGGAAGTTTATGTCTGTCTGTGAGGCTTGTTTACAAAGCTCCTACAGACTCCAATGCCCCTTGTGGGATCTGGGATGAATAAGGATGGCTCCAGACACCCTCCGCTGTGGACTGGCACTGTATAGCATGGCTCATTCATAAACACACAGACACAAACAGTCAAACACTAATATCTCCGGAGAGGAATACCGGTGAAGTATAGATATAGTTTTACTAATTCACTTTTTGATGTAATAGTTAAACAACGCGTTCTACCATTTTGTGTGTTATAATTGCTTTCTGTCATGGTTTCAGTTCTGTTGATACTCAGAATTCAATAGGAGCTGGTACTTTGCAAAGATGCATATTCATTAAATCACAATCATTTACAACTACAAAATCTTACTGAGTATATTTGATCTTTATTTATCTCCTCATTGCCACTGAGGCTTTGCATGTAGTTTAGCAGCTTTGCAGCATAGATCACACCATTGTGTCAAACAGAGTCAGAGGATGGTAGTGTAGAAGGAGGATGGAGGAACATGACAGGTCAGCCATGGCATAAGGAGCGTCTTGGGGATGCTACTGTGTGTAGCTACCCAGCTCCCTGTAGCCTGAGGTGGATAAAGCCCAGCTCTGCTCCCTCCATCACTCCTCACCCCACGCCTCCTCCCTACCCAAATCCCCTAACCCTCTCTTCGGACTCACTGACCTTTCCAGTGCCAAGATGCCCCCAGTCATGCACGGGGTGGGCTGATGCCACTACCAGAGCAGAGGTAAAGCAGAGCAGAGGAGACTGTGTGAGGGCCAGCCAGTCATCCAGGGTCCCATGTGGCTCTGTGGGTGGCATTTGTATGTTAGCCTACACACACACACCACACACCACAACACCAACACACACCACACACACACACACACACACACACACACACACACACACACACACACACACACACACACACACACACACACACACACAACATTACTGGAGATTCACTGCTATGGTCAGATTTGCTATGAACTGGCCATATCCAGTATAATCCTCACTCTCTCTATCAGTTTGTGATGAGGTATTAGGTTATACTTAGATTCCGTAATTATCTGTTGAGCTGCAATTAGCATGTTTGCCAACATGATCTATATACTGTATAGAGCCAGGTGGCATATTGAACTGGAATATTTTATCAGTTCAGCTTGTCTTTGGCAATGACTGCATGGTGACCTCATGGCATTACCATGGCTTGTCATTTGTTCCACTTGTAATACTGACATTATTGCAATTACTGCGAGTACATCAGGCATCTTCGTTCTGTATGCAATGAAAAGATGAGGTATTGATTTCTGAAATAAAAATAAAACACAATCCTGGCCCATTCCAGGCCTAGGATTTATCTGACCCAGTCTGGGGCAGTGCTGGTCTGCTCCAAGTCTGCTGTGTGTCTGGGTTGAGGGGGTGAGCTGTTGGCTGGCTGGTACTGTGTGATTACCTGTAGACCCTTTGTGAGCCATTAAGAGGGATGTCATCCCCTAGCAGTCATCTCTCTGACTGAGAATAGATAGGCCTATTTGTCCTCTCTGTCTGTGAATAATAAATACCACTCAATATGGATATGTGTTTTCTATGTCTGCGGATGAAAATATCAAATATTCTGGGGGTTTTCTTTATTTTATCTGTTATTCTTTGTTGAGATGGACTTCAGTTCACCCTTTACATCAGAAGCGCTCTCAGAACCTTTTGGCTACTTTGAAACTATCTTTTGTTGTCTTTTCTTCCTCTCCCTAACAAGTATTTTTCTTCTGTGTGTGTGTGTGTGTGTGTGTGCAGGTCAGCCTGTCCAGTGACTCCAGCTGTGTGGAGGAGATTCTACGGGTAAGTGAGATTCACTTCCTTTCTCTGGCCTCCGTTAATTACACCTGGTTACGCCTCAGCTACTGTTTGCACACAAAGCCACTTTTCCATCCAGGGACTGGGGCTCCCAGGCAGGGAGAAAAGAGAAAAGCCTCTGTGATCTTACTATAATGGGCCCTTGTATTCCAATACAAATCTGATAAAAATCATCAAGGGTGAATGCAGCCAGGCAAATTTAGATCCTTGGTGTGTGTAAAGCGCTTTGACCTTCTTGCACGCAGAGACACAGTCTTTTGTTTAGAAATCAATTCTGTGCTTAATAGCCTGTACAGAATTTGAATRTAACGTGCGCTGGGACCATATGAACTGAAAAAGGAATTGCCTTTTTAGATGCAAACATATTGGCTGCCTTTTCGGTGAACTTTGACCTTTGTAGCAGGTGCTGATTGGCTCCAGAGTGACATACAGGTCACAGAGTGACAGACCAGAGTGAATAGAGATGCTGGTTGGGCTTTAGTGCAGGGGGCGGTCATTAGTGGTGCGCGGGTCAGCTGTATGTCCACCCGCACCCACCCGCGATTGCAATTACCCATCCGCAACCACCCGACTATATGTGATAAAGTTAAAAACTGAGGCCCACACCCGAACTCTAAACCGCTAATATAGAAAATGTGCTGTAGGCTACAGAACAATTTTTTAACAGGGAATGCAGGATTATTTTTGCCTGATTTTACAAATGTTTCTGCTTGTAATTAGATGCATGGGGCTTCTCTTCTGTCATTATACGTTGCTAAATAAACCCTTGCTCACCAGAATAATGTCATAAATTGATAGAATGAATGCTTCAGTCTTATTGACTTTGGTAAAGTTCTCTCTGTCATCTCTGCTTCTTTCACGGAGCAAATATGTTTAGAGGAGGAAAATGCAAGAACCCCCCAAAAAACTAGAAAGATTTTCTGTTCAAAATTCCCAAATAACATCAGTTTGACCGGTTGTAAGGAAATAGAAGGTTGTGAAAACGACCCAACATGTTTCTGATAAGATTTCAGTTGGGCTTGTATGCATATTTTATGTGGTTGAAATTCGAACAGATTTTATGATGCTGAGAAAGATAGCACCTCTACAGACGGAATACTGTATAACTGCACATTCGCATTCTCTCAAGACGCTGGAAGAAAGAAATCATATTTCTCCACTCTAGTTCCTGAGTCAAAATTGAACATAATTGTACTGCAAGTAATGCTTAATCCTGCAGGAGTTAATATTAAGGCTATTTGAGAGGTTATAGACCTACAGTCAGTGTCCAGATTTCAGTTTACATTTAACCCATCTGAACAGTAAGCTACAGCTCCCTTGACATGCCATAGGCCTGTTTGAAGTCCCCGTCTTGGGACTGTCGAATTTGTATAGTTCCAACACAATCATCACACATAACATAGCCAGCACTGCTATCATCTTTCCCAAACGTTACTTTTCTGGCCCTCCCTCTTAATTTCGCAGCTTTTTGAGTTAAGCTCTGACATTGTCTTTTTTGCCAATGTAAACTTTTTCTACCCAGTTCCCAAAAGCATTTGGCGATTGGCTTGTAGAGTATTTGGCCCGCGTACAGTTAGGCCCTAAAGCTTAGGCTTACACACTAATGCCAGATAAAAATAATGAAGGAAAATCTCAATGGAGCCTATAGCTAGAGATTCCACAAGAATGATACATTTATATAAATAAAAGGTATTCTTTTCTCTTTATTCAACCACCCCGCCACCCATCCACCCACCCTTCAACCACCCACCCACACAATATTGAATTACCCTAAACCCACCCACCCGTGGATATATCTGTGGGGACTGCAGGTTATGAGTCAACCCGCACTAGCGGTTATGACAGTGAGTCAGGGACGCTCATTGATACCCTTGTATGGCTAAGGGGGATGCAGTGTGTTTGGTACTAGCCCAGCCACTGCATTACCGTGACGACTGACCTCCAGTCATGAACCCCTGCAGCCTCTCCACTGCCTCAGGCAACGGCAGTACAGTAGACATCACGGTAACCAGTGGAGGACTACGCACTTCCACCAACCGAACGACCGAACGGCTGAGTTATGTGGACCTGTCAAACATGGGAACCCTCTGGGAGGGTGATGATGTCAAATAATAGTTGCCGGGCAACTGGCAGTATGGCCATCAGGTGGAGTGAGTCATGATGGTGGGGCCTAGCGAGGCGAAGCTGAGTTTGTAAGAGAGAGAGCCACGCTGCCATGTGGCGTCAATGCCACACTGCTGGCTACAGTAGGGAGGGAGAAAGACATGGAGAGAGGAGTGATTCACAGCMGTGACTCAGGAGTCACTCAGACTCACAGGAGAGGAGCAGAGCAGCCTGGGAGATTCTAATACCGCCGCAGCCTTTTCAAATCCTCACACTGTGAACTGCTGCCACTTTAGCAAGCCTCTCTAAGTTCACTTACTCATCACTCACTGGCTGGAACGTCAAAAGACAGGATTTCAGCTGAGACATTTTTTGAAAGATCAGAATGTCTAAGACGTGAGGTGCCTATGAATGACACTCTTCATACTTGGAAAATGAGCTAATGGAACAAATAGAGATACCAAGCTCCAATCCTCTGCTATTGACAAGCACCCAGATCATGTGGACCACTTAAAAAGTCCCTGATCTCTTAAGTGCATATCTTAAAGGGATAATATTCTCTTTGCTCATACAGTATCTAACCGGGATTTTCAAAGTTTATTCTCTTGGGTGGCGTCAGGTGAAGCACCGATAGATCAGAAACGGTTGATTCATCCCCCTCAGATACAGATGATTACATTTCTCAACGAGAGGAACATTTATGACGTACACAGGCAAACATTTTTGTATCTATTTCAGTTATCCAATATTTTGACCTCGAATTGAATAGGATTAGAAAGGCAAATGTCAAGTTTACAAACATAATGTAATTATTACATTGTAATTAATTTTTTATTATAATTATACAACTTATGTAATGTACATATCATTCAATATACAGCATTTATTCACTACATTCATAAGGATAGCATTGCATGGTTATTTCCAATAGAAGGGCTCCAGACCTGCTCTTCCATGTATTATGCTTGATGTATGAGTTTTTTTTAAATCTACAACAAAAGCCAGAGGGATGGGTGCATTCATTAAAAAGCACATGAGGTGGCCATTGTTGTATCCACACTGTGGATGGCTTATTTAGACAGCATGTCAGGCGAACATGCTGGCAACACACACACACACACACACACACACACACACACACACACACACACACACACACACACACACACACACACACACACACACACACACACACACACACACACACACACACACACACACACACACACACACACACACACACACACACACACACACACACACCAGGCCCAGCATGAATAATGACAGGTACTTCTCCCTGCGTGACACAGTCTGCCACTATGTATCGGCTGCTGCCCGCCTGCTCTCTCTGTCTCTCTCTCTCTCTCTGTCTTTCTCTTTCTAACTCTCTCCTCTCTCTCTCACTCACTCTTTTTCTTCCCTCTCTATCTCCTCTCTCGCTCTCTCTCTCTCTTCTCTCTCTTCTCAGACAGAACATAACAAGGGGGAGTGGAAGCCTGTTCTGGGTGGGCCTCTCAGCCCTATTGCCTTTCAAACCTCTGTTGTGACAGCCTGTGTGACTTTCTGTGACCAATGGCAATGGATCAGATTATTCAATGGCCTGGAGTTTGTACACAAAGCTCTGATCAACTGAGGATGTCAATATCCMATGATAATTTTTCCACCTCAACTGTGGGCACTTGTGAGAGATTGCCAAAACAGTATAGCCCCATAGTGATTTATCTCTGTGGGGAAGTAAAGTATATTTTTTTGCAATAGTATTAATGATTTAACAGCCAATCATTTTCCTGAAAGAAATGTGACAAACATTTCAAATATTTAGCACATGAAAATATTATCAAAGACTCCAGGTAAACAGATGGTGTATGCTTAGAAAAATGATCTAAACTGATTAGAAAGTGAGCTTTTGGTTCCCTCGCCTATCTGCACTGTGCACGTGGTGTGTGCTTGTGCATGCGTGCTTGTGTGCATCTGTGTGGTATATTATAAATAGCAGGCATGTGTTCTCCTTCACCGTTGCTGATGAACAGGAAAGCTGCAGATTCATCAAAACCTGCGGTAACTTTCCACCCTGATAGCACAATGCACGGCCATCTGAAAGGTAATACTTCATATACAACATTATCGCCGAGGTGGCAGGATCATATTCCTAGCACCTCATCTGTCTACCTCCACCCTCCGACCCCCCCTGCTCTCCACCCGCTCTCCTCTCGGCACCCCGGGAGGTGACCCGGCTGATGTCACTCGCTCCATAGAGAGAGAGGAGGAGGAGGCCAAGCCAACGTTTAGAAGGAAATGAACTCTATAAACCAGAGGCATTATAAACAACAGACCTCAATAAATGACCTGATCCACAAACTTGGCTCTCTACACACACAGACTTTCATTTCCTCATCTTATTGAGATGTAGTTAAAACATGTCATGAACTCAACAGGGTCACTGTGTTACTCTGGGGAATTTGGGATGGAGTGATAGAGGGATAGAGAGATGAGTGATATAAATGAAAAGGATTAGATAGAGAGATGTTGTCCATATGCATCTTTATCTCTGTGGCTGACAGTTCAACAGTAGATCATGCKCCTGTGTGATGGGTCTGTCTGAGTGCATTAATAGGAGAAGTTGATCTGTTAAACCACATGACATGAGAGACAAGTGCATACGATACTGTGGGCTACACCACAGACTGTATAACACCACAGGACAATAAGAGTAACCCAGACCCAGATTGGGATTGGACATATAKTGGCAAGAAAAAGTATGCAAACCCTTTGAAAATACCTGGATTTCTGCATAAATTGGTTATAAAATTTGATCTGATCTTCATCTAGGTCACAACAATAGACAAACACCGTCTGCTTAAACTGATAACACACAAACAATTATATGTATATGTCTTTATTGAACACACTGTGTAAACATTCACAGTGCAGGGTGGGAAAAGTATGTGAACCCTTGGATTTAATAACTGGTTGACCCTCCTTTGGCAGCAATAACCTCAACCAAACGTTTTCTGTAGTTGCGGATCTGACCTGCACAACGGTCAGGAGGAATTTTGGACCATTCCTCTTTACAAAACTGTTTCAGTTCAGCAATATTCTTGGGACGTCTGGTGTGAACTGCTCTCTTCAAGTCATGCCACAGCATCTCAATCGGGTTGAGGTCAGGACTCTGACTGGGCCACGCCAGAAGGCGTATTTTCTTCTGTTGAAGCCGTTCTGTTGTTGCCATTCTGTTGTTGCTTTACTTCTGTGTTTTGGGTCGTTGTCCTATTGCATCATCCAACTTCTGTTGAGCTTCAATTGGCGAACAGATAGCCTAACTTTCTCCTGCAAAATGTCTTGATRAACTTGGGAGTTAATTTTTCTGCCGATGATAGCAAGCTGTCTAAGACCTGAGACAGCAAAGCAGCCCCAAACCATGATGCTCCCTCCACCACACCTTATAGTTGGGATGAGGTTTTGATGTTGGTGTGCTGTGCCTTTTTTTCTCCACACATAGTGTTGTGTGTTCCTTCCAAACAACTCCAGTGTAGTTTCATCTGTCCACAGAATATTTTGCGAGTAGGGCTGTGTAACATACAGGTGCACTTTTGCAAACTTCAGAAGTGCAGCAATGTTTTTTTTGGACCGCAGTGGCTTCTTCCGTGATGTCCTCCCCATGAACACCATTCTTGTTTAGTGTTTTACGTATCGTAGACTCATCAACAGAGATGTTAGCATGTTCCAGAGATTTCTGTAAGTCTTTAGCTGACACTATAGGATTATTCTTAACCTCATTGAGCATTCTGCACTGTGCTCTTGCAGTCATATTTGCAGGATGGCCACTCCGAGGGAGAGTAGCAACCGTGCTGAACCTTCTCCATCTGTCTTGCCGTGAACTGATGAACATCAAGGCTTTCAGAGATACTTTTGTAACCCTTTCCAGCTTTATGCAAGTCAACAATTCTTAATGTTAGGTCTTCTGAGATCTCTTTTGTTCGAGGCATGGTTCACGTCAGGCAGTGCTTCTTGTGAATAGCAAACTCAAATTTTGTGAGTGTTTTTTTATCGGGCAAGGCAGCTCTAACCAACATCTCTAATCTTATCTCGTTGATATGACTCCAGGTTAGCTGACTCCTGACTCCAATTAGCTTTTGGAGAAGTCATTAGCCTAGGGGTTCACATACTTTTTCCAACCTACAATGTTTAAATGATGTATTCAATATAAACAACAAAAATACAATAATTAGTGTGTTATTAGTTTAAGCATACTATTTTTGTCTATTGTTGTGACTTAGATGAAGATCAGATTAAATTTGATGACCAATTTATGCAGAAATCCAGGTAATTCCAAAGGGTTCACATACATTTTCTTGCCTCTGTACCTCCAATATTTAAAGAAAGACAAAACAATCCATCCCTAGACCAAAGCGTTTTAGAAGATGGTCGGCTTAGACTATTATTCCAGTGTGTATTTATTTAAACACACATAGGTTTTAACCAATGGTCTGTCCTGTTGTCACAAGGGTGAGAGACTAAACAGTTGGTGACCCTTGCTCTGCTGTATTTCGATAGCCCTGTTTGGTTTGGGAGCCATGCTCGGCTGCTTTTAATACATTTAATTTGCAACTCAAAGCCTTGCGAGGGATCAGCCAAGCTCCCCACTGCCCTAACTGCATCTCACACAAATTAATGGATCATGTGTGTCTCCCAGACGGCAGTAATATCGGTGTTGTTGGGGGGAAAATAAGGTTAACTTAGTGAAATTTCTAAGTATGTGAGATTGTAATATTATTAGCCAAGAATGTTGTTGTTTACTTCCAGACATGGATAGTGGGTTTGATAACTGCTACTCTGACAAACGTGTTCAACCACACAGTGAAAACCAATTGCTTATGTTGTCTTGATCTTCGTAGGGATATCCAAGTACACAGTTTTAATTTGATACTCTAGATCATAATATTTAATTGACACATTGTGCAACTCTGAAATGTGAGTATCTATATTCGGGATAAAGTTCAGTCTGACAGATAAAGACAGAGGTGTTTATTTTCATTTGACCCTCCCAAGTTCAAAACAGACCCAAATCAGATTGTGCAATCATGTTAATTTAAGTGTTGTGTGAGACAGAGTGTATGGACTGTATTTAATAAATTAGGAGAAAGCTCAACTGATGTGTGTGTGTGTGTGTGTGTGTGTGTGTGTGGACAGTGTGTGTGTGTGTGTGTTGTGTGTGTGTGGTGTGTGTGTGTGTGTGTGTGTGTGTGGTGTGTGTGTGTGTGTGTGTGTGTGTGTGTGTGTGTGTGTGTGTGTGTGTGTGTGTGTGTGGTGTGTGTGTCAAGCTGTGATCTTGGGCATACTCACTCATATACTCACTGAAAGATGACACCCTCTGCAAGCTCACAACCTATCTCTCTCTGCTTCTATCACACACACACAATAGTGTAGTGGAGAGTATACGCAGGTACAGTGGGGAAAAAAATATTTAGTCAGCCACCAATTGTGCAAGTTCTCCCACTTAAAAAGATGAGAGAGGCCTGTAATTTTCATCATAGTACACTTCAACTATGACAGACAAAATGAGAAAAAAAAAACAGAAAATCACATTGTAGGATTTTTATGAATTTATTTGCAAATTATGGTGGAAAATGGAAGACATACAAGACCACTGATAATCTCCCTCGGTCTGGGGCTCCACGCAAGATCTCACCCCGTGGGGTCAAAATGATCACAGAACCACACGGGGGACCTAGTGAATGACCTGCAGAAAGCTGGGCCCAAGTAACAAAGCCTACCATCAGCAAGGGCATTGAAGATGAAACGTGGCTGGTCTTTCAGCATGACAATGATCCAAAACACACCGCCCGGGCAAAAAGGAGTGGCTTCGTAAGAAGCATTTCAAGGTCCTGGATTGGCCTAGCCAGTCTCCAGATCTCAAACCCCATAGAAAATCTTTGGAGGGAGTTGAAAGTCCGTGTTGCCCAGCAACAGCCCCAAAACATCACTGCTCTAGAGGAGATCTGCATGGAGAATGGGCCAAATACCAGCAACAGTGTGTGAAAACCTTGTGAAGACTTACAGAAAACGTTTGACCTCTGTCATTGCCAACAAAAGGTATAAAACAAAGTATTGAGATAAACTTTTGTTATTGACCAAATACTATTTTTCCACCATAATTTGCAAATAAATTCATTAAAAATCCTACAATGTGATTTTCTGGATTTTTTTTCTCATTTTGTCTGTCATAGTTTGAAGTGTTACTATGATGAAAATTACAGGCCTCTCTCATCTTTTTAAGTGGGAGAACTTGCACAATTGGTGGCTGACTAAATACTTTTTTGCCCCACTGTATATATAGCATCTTACTTTCTCGTGTTCTTCTGATATCCTACTTTTATTTATTGTGTGTGTTTCAAATCAAACTTTATTTGTCACATGCGCCAAATACAACAGGTGTAGRCCTTACCGTGAAATGCTTACTTACAAGCCCGTACCCAGCAGTGCAGTTCAAGAAAGAGTTAAGAAAATATATACCAAATAAACTAAAGTAAAAAAAAAWAATCWAAAAGTAAAAAGGTCGAGGCTATATTTTTATTTATTTATTTTTATTTCACCTTTATTTAACCAGGTAGGCTAGTTGAGAACATTTTCTCATTTACAGCTGCGACCTGGCCAAGATAAAGCAAAGCAGTGTGACACTAACAACAACACAGAGTTTCACATGGAATAAACAAACATACAGTCAATAACACAATAGAGAAAAAGTCTATATACAGTGTGTGCAAATGAGGTAAGATAAGGGAGGTAGACAATAAATAGGCCATAGTGGCGAAATAATTACAATTTAGCAATTAAACACTGGAGTGATAGATGTACAAAAGACGAATGTGCAAGTAGAGATACTGGGGTGCAAAGGAGAAAAAAATATATATATGTACGTATATATATATATATAACAGAATGGGTATGCGGAAGTTGGATGGGCTATTTACAGATGGGCTGTGTACAGGTGCAGTGATCTGTGAGCTGCTCTGACTGCTGGTGCTTAAAGTTAGTGAGGGAGATATGTGTCTCCAGCTTCAGTGATTTTTGGAAGAACTGGAAGGAAAGGCGGCCAAAGGAGGAATTGGCTATGGGGGTGACCAGTGAAATATACCTGCTGGAGCGCGTGCTACGGTTGGGTGCTGCTATGGTGACCAGTGAGCTAAGATAAGGCAGGGCTTTACCTAGCAAAGACTTATAGATGACCTGGAGTCAGGCGACGAACATGACGCGAGGGCCAGCCAACGAGAGCATACATGTCGCAGTGGTGGGGCTTTGGTGACAAAACGGATGGCACTGTGATAGACTGCATCCAATTTACTGAGTAGAGTGTTGGAGGCTATTTTGTAAATTACATCGCTGAAGTCAAGGATTGGCAGGACAGTCAGTTTTACACGGGTATGCTTGTCAGCATGAGTGAAGGATGCTTTGTTGCAAAAAAGGAAGCTGATTCTAGATTTAAATTTGGATTGGAGATGCTTAACATCCGGTGAAATTGCAGAGCGCGAAATAAAAAAATACCATATTCAAATTTTTTACATTCTTGGAAATATATGTGTTACATCAAAATAAAGCTTAACTTCTTGTTAATCCAGCCGCTGTGTCAGATTTCAAAAAGGCTTTATGGCGAAAGCAAACCATGCGATTATCTGAGGACAGTGCCCCACATACAGACACATGAAAATCATATTTCAACCAGGCAGGTGCGCCACAAAAGTCAGAAATAGCGATATAATTAATGCCTTACCTTTGAAGATCTTCTTCTGTTGGCACTCCAAAATGTCCCAGAAACATCGCCAATGGTCCTTTTGTTCGATAATGTTCTTCTTTATTTGGCCCGTTTGATTCAGAAATACACCGGTTTCAACTCGCCCAACATGCCTACAAAGTATCTAATATGTTACCTGTAAACTTGGTCCAAACATTTCAAACAACGTTCCTAATCCAACCTCAGGTACCCTAAAACGTAAATAATCGATAAAATTTAAGATGGAATAAAATACTGGGAAAAAACAACCTGAAGCGCGCTCCAGTTCACACGCACCAAAACAGTAGAGTCCACCTGGAGTGACTCTTACAATGAAAAGCACTACTTCTTCATTTCTCAAAAGAAAAATATCAAACAATTTCTAAATACTGTTGACATCTAGTGGAAGCCATAGGAACTGCAACCAGGTTCCTCATAAATAGGGTATCCCATACATAACAATTGGAAAATCCTATGACCTCAATTTTTTTCCCCCTGGATGGTTTGTCCTCGCCGTTTCGCCTGCCATGTAAGTTCTGTTATACTCACAGACATTATTTTTAGTTTTAGAAACTTTAGAGTGTTTTCTATCCAAATCTACCAATTATATGCATATCCTAGCTTCTGGGCCTGAGTAACAGGCAGTTTACTTTGGGCACGCTTTTCATCCGGAGGTGAAAATACTGCCCCCTACCCAAGGGAGGTTAATGTGAGTCTGTAAGGAGAGTTTACAGTCTAACCAGACACCTAGGTATTTGTAGTTATCCACATATTCTAAGTCAGAACCATCCAGAGTAGTGATGCTGGACAGGCGGGCAGGTGCGGGCAGCGATCGGTTGAAGAGCATGCATTTAGTTTTACTTGCATTTAAGAGCAGTTGGAGGCCACAGAAGGAGAGTTATATGGCATTGAAGCTCGTCTGGAGGTTAGTTAACACGGTGTCCAAAGAAGGGCCAGAAGTATACAGAATGGTGTCGTCTGCGTAGAGGTGGATCAGAGAATCACCAGCAGCAAGAGCGACATCATTGATGTATACAGAGAAAAAAGTTGGCCCAAAAATTGAACCCTGTGGCACCCCCATAGAGACTGCCAGAGGTTCGGACAACAGGCCCTCCGATTTGACACACTGAACTCTATTTGAGATGTAGTTGGTGAACCAGGCGAGGTAGTCATTTGAGAAACCAAGGCCGTTGAGTCTGCCGATAAGAATGTGGTTGATTGACAGAGTCGAAAACCTTAGCCAGGTCGATGAATACAGCTGCACAGTATTGTCTCTTATCGATGGCGGTTATGATATCGTTTAGCACCTTGAGCGTGGCTGAGGTGCACCCATGACCAGCTCGGAAACCAGATTGCATAGCGGAGAAGGTACGTTGGGATTTTAAATGGTCGGTGATCTGTTTGTTAACTTGGCTTTCAAAGACCTTAGAAAGGCAGGGTAGGATAGATATAGGTCAAATCAAATCAAATCAAATTTTATTTGTCACATACACATGGTCTGTAGCAGTTTGGGTCTAGAGTGTTTCCCCCTTTGAAGAGGGGGATGACCACGGCAGCTTTCCAATCTTTGGGGATCTCAGACGTTTCGGCAGATAATTTAAAAAAGAGAGAGTCCAGATTGTCTAGCCCTCCTGATTTGTAGGGGTCCATGTTTTGCAGCTCTTTCAGAACATCAGCTATCTGGATTTGGGTGAAGGAGAAATGGGGGAGGCTTGGGCAAGTTGCTGTGGGGGGTACAGGGATATTGACCAGAGTTGGGGTCGCCAGGAGAAAGCATGGCCAGCCGTAGAAAAATGCTTATTGAAATTCTCAATTATTCTGGATTTATCAGTGGTGACAGTGTTTCCTAGCCTCAGTGCAGTGGGCAGCTGGGAGGAGGTGCTCTTATTCTCCGTGGACTTTACAGTGTCCCAGAACATTTTGGAGTTTGTGCTTCAGGATGCAAATTTCTGTTTGAAAAAGCTAGCCTTTGCTTTCCTAACTGCCTGTGTATATTGGTTCCTATCTTCCCTGAAAAGTTGCATATCGCAGGGGCTATTTGATGCTAATGCCGTACGCCACAAGATGTTTTTGTGCTGGTCAAGGGCAGTCAGGTCTGGAGTGAACCACGGGCTATATCTGTTCCTGGTTCTAATTCTTTTTTAAATGGGGCATGCTTATTTAAGATTGTGAGGAAAACACTTTAAAAGAATAACCAGGCATCTTCTAMTGACGGAATGAGGTCAATATCCTGCCAGGATACCCGGGCCGGGTCGATTAGGAAGGCCTGCTCGCTGAAGTGTTTTAGGGAGCGTTTGACAGTGGTGAGGGGTGGTCGTTTGACCGCAGACCCGTTACGGACACAAGGCAGTGATCGCTGAGATCCTGGTTGAAGACAGCAGAGGTATATTTGGAGGGCAGGTTGGTTAGGATGATGTCTATGAGGGTGCCTGTGTTTACGGATTTGGGGTTGTACCTGGTAGGTTCATTGATCATTTGTGTGAGATTGAGGGCATCAAGCTTAGATTGTAGGGTGGCTGGGGTGTTAAGCATGTCCCAGTTTAGGTCACCTAACAGCATGATTTCTGAAGATAGATGGGGAGCAATCAATTCACATATGGTGTCCAGAGCACTGCTGGGGGCAGAAGGTGGTCTATAACAAACGGCAACGGTGAGAGACATGTTTCTGGAAAGGTGGATTTTTAAAAGTAGAAGCTCAAATTGTTTGGGCACAGACCTGGATAGTAAGACAGAACTCAGCAGGCTATCTCTGCAGTAGATTGCAACTCCGCCCCCTTTGGCAGTTTTATCTTGACGGAAAATGTTATAGTTAGGGATGGAAATTTCTGGGTTTTTGGTGGCCTTCCTAAGCCAGGATTCAGACACAACTAGGACATCCGGGTTGGCAGTGTGCTAAAGCAGTGAATAGATCAAACTTAGGGAGGAGGCTTCTAATGTTAACATGCATGAAACCAAGGCTTTTACAGTTACAGAAGTCAACAAATGAGAGGGCCTGGGGAATGGGAGTGGAGCTAGGCACTGCAGGGCCTGGAGTAACCTCTACATCACCAGAGGAGCAGAGGAGGAGTAGGATAAGGGTACGGCTAAGGGCTATAAGAACTGGTCGTCTCGTACATTCGGGACAGAGAGTAAAAGGAGCAGGTTTCTGGGTGCGGAAGAATAGATTCAATGCATAATGTACAGACAAAGGTATGGTAGAATGTGAATACAGTTGAGGTAAACCTAGGCATTGAGTGAAGATGAGAGAGATATTGTCTCTAGAGACATCAATTAAACCAGGTGAGGTCACCGCATGTGTGGGGGGTGGGACAAGAGGGTTAGCTGAGGCATATTGAGCAGGGCTGGAGGCTCTACAGTGAAAGAAGACAATAATCACTAACCAAAACAGCAATGGACAAGGCATATTGACGTTAGGGAGAGGTATGCGTAGCCGAGTGATCATATACAGCTGGTACCTGTACCGAGTCAATATGCTGGGGTACAGGTTAGTCGAGGCAATTTGTACATGTAGGTAGGGGTGAAATGACTATGCATAGATAATAAACATCGAGTAGCAACAGTGTAAAAAAACAAATGGGGGTGGCCTTTTGTTCCTAGACTTGGCGCTCCGGTGCTGCTTGCCGTGCGGTAGCAGAGAGAACAGTCTATGACTTGGGTGACTGGAGTCTTTGACAATTTTTTGGCCTTTCTTCTGACACCGTCTAGTGTACAGGTCCTGGTTGGAAGGAGGCTTGGTCTCAATGATGTACTGGGTCGTATGCACTACCCTCTGTAGTGCCTTACGGTCAGATGCAGAGCAGTTGCCATACCAGGCGGTGATGCAACCGGTCAGGATGCTCTCGATGGTGCAGCTGTA
>NC_036845.1:24825369-24884858 GCF_002910315.2 Salvelinus sp. IW2-2015
GTGATAACTTTTTTGAGAATCTGGGGACCCATGCACAATATTTTCACAGGAGGGGGGGGCGAGATGCGGGGAGGGAGGGATGCTGTTGTTCTTGCTTCAGTTACTTAGTGTCATCGTCGGGGGGCGCATACTGTCATGGGTTAATGTTGGGGGTCAGTTCAGGATATTAAACCCAGGTTATTCCGAGGGCTGTGCATCAGTCACCGGGGGGAGAACTACTGGGTCAAATGGTTATATGTGGGGGTCAAATCTTACGAGTTGACGTGATTGGAGGCCAGCGGAGGCTTGTTCTGAGTTGCCTGTCAATGTAATTTGACCCCCACATTACCATGACAGTATTATCCCCGGTGACTGATGCACAGCCCTTCGGGAAGTAACCTGGTGATATCCTGAACTTTAGACCCCCACATGAACCATGAGCAGTATCACCCCCGGTGACTGATGCACAGCCTCGGGAAGTAACCTGGTGATATCCTGAACTTTGAACCAGGAAAACCCCAAGTCTTTGGTCCAGGTACAGATATATGCCTCACCAACTCCCTAATCACAGTCGCCGGAATGGATCCGGCCTCTGCCTTGTCCCTTGAAGCGATTGCCGAGGCCAGTGCCACCAGAACTCACGGCTGAAGAAGAGGGCTGCTGAGACAACCGGCTTGCAGCCAAGGGGCAGAGCTCTGATTCCAGAGAGTGGTGGTTCAGGCTGTGTGCAGGCCACAACAGCAGGGGACAGAGCTCTGATCCAAGAGTGGTGGTTCAAAGGCTGTGTGCAGGCCAACAACAGCCAGGGGACCAGAGGCTCTGATCCAGAGAGTGGTGGGTTCAGGCTGTGTGCAGGCCACAACAGCCAAGGGGACAGAGCTCTGATCCAAGAGTGGTGGTTCAGGCTGTGGCAGGCCACACAGCCAAGGGGAACAGACGCTCTGATCCAGAGAGTGGTGGTTCAGGCTGTGACCAGGCAGTTGGACTGACTAGGAAGGATAGGTAGCTGGAGGGACATCCACAGCCATGGAGGGACACCCAAGCCCATGGCAGAAGGCAGCTGGTACAGGTGCTCAAATCGTTTTTCAAAGTCATACGTCCGGAACGAGGCCATGAAATGATTCTTCCTTCCTTCTTTCTGGTTCCGATACTACATCATTTACATGCATTTTGGGTGAGGTAGCCTAGTGTTAGAGGTGGAGGGTGGCAGGTAGCTAGTGGGTTAGAGTGGAGGGGCGGCAGTAGGCAATAGTGGTTAGATCGTTGGGCCAGATTTGAAAGGTTGCCTGGATCGACATCCCTGAGTTGATAAGGTAAAAATCTGTCATTCTGCCCTTGTACAAGGAAGTTAACACAATGTTCACCTTGGTAAGACTGTCAGTGTAAATAATATTTGTTCTTAATCTGACTTGTTCTAGTTTAAAAAAATTAAGCTCACCTTGAGTTGAAACAATGAAGCAAGCCATTTTCTGTTCAAGCTAAGTAGAGGGGTGCAGTGTGGAAATGGATCATAGTCCAGGAAGGCCCCATTATGAGCCCTCTTGGATGTTTTGATAGGAAGCATTTAAAAGATGCTATAGTCTCAATGATTTTTTTTCCCAAGAACAAGATGTCCACATAGGCCTATTCTCAGGATAATCTAAGGAATCAGGATATTCTGGAGGGATACAAAAAATAATTTGCACACGAATAAAAGGAGCAGGTTTCTGGGTGCGGAAGAATAGATTCAATGCATAATGTACAGACAAAGGTATGGTAGAATGTGAATACAGTTGAGGTAAACCTAGGCATTGAGTGAAGATGAGAGAGATATTGTCTCTAGAGACATCAATTAAACCAGGTGAGGTCACCGCATGTGTGGGGGGTGGGACAAGAGGGTTAGCTGAGGCATATTGAGCAGGGCTGGAGGCTCTACAGTGAAAGAAGACAATAATCACTAACCAAAACAGCAATGGACAAGGCATATTGACGTTAGGGAGAGGTATGCGTAGCCGAGTGATCATATACAGCTGGTACCTGTACCGAGTCAATATGCTGGGGTACAGGTTAGTCGAGGCAATTTGTACATGTAGGTAGGGGTGAAATGACTATGCATAGATAATAAACATCGAGTAGCAACAGTGTAAAAAAACAAATGGGGGTGGCCTTTTGTTCCTAGACTTGGCGCTCCGGTGCTGCTTGCCGTGCGGTAGCAGAGAGAACAGTCTATGACTTGGGTGACTGGAGTCTTTGACAATTTTTTGGCCTTTCTTCTGACACCGTCTAGTGTACAGGTCCTGGTTGGAAGGAGGCTTGGTCTCAATGATGTACTGGGTCGTATGCACTACCCTCTGTAGTGCCTTACGGTCAGATGCAGAGCAGTTGCCATACCAGGCGGTGATGCAACCGGTCAGGATGCTCTCGATGGTGCAGCTGTATAACTTTTTGAGAATCTGGGGACCCATGCACAATATTTTCAGTCTGCTGAGGGGGAAAAGGTGTTGTCGTGCCCTCTTCACGATTGTCTTGGTGTGTTTGCCAGGTCTCTGATCTTCTCCCTAAAGGCTGTCTCATCATTGTCGGTGATCACTGTTGTGTCATCAGTAAACTTAATGATGGTGTCGGAGTTGTGTTTGGCCATGCAGTCGTGGGTGAACAGGGAGTACAGGAGGGAACAAAGCACACATCCCTGAAGGGCCCCAGTGTTGAGGATCAGCATGGCAGACGTGTTTTTGCCTACCCTTACCACCTGGGGGCAGCCCATCAGGAAGTCCAGGATCCAGTTTCCGAGGGAGGTGTTAAGTCCCAGGGTCCTTAGCGATGAGCTTTGTGGGCACTATGGTGTTGAGCGCTGAGCTGTAGTCAATGAACAGCATTCTCACATAKGTGTTCCTTTTGTCCAGGTGGGAAAGTGCAGTGTGGAGTGCGATTGAAATTGCATCATTTGTGGATCTGTTGGGGCGGTATGCAAATTGGAGTGGGTCTAGGGTATCCGGGATGATGCTGTTGATGTTTTAGAGTTTTCGAGCCCTGCCCAATCCGACAAGCGTCATTCTCATTTACAGCAACGACCTAGGGAATAGTTACAGGGGAGAGGAATGACCCAATTGGAAGCTGAGGATGATTATGTGGCCATGATGGTGTGCCAGATTGGGAATTTAGTCAGGACACCGGGGTTAACACCCCTACTCTTACAATAAGTGCAATGGGATCTTTAGTGAACACAGACAGTCAGGACACCCGTTTAACGTCCCATCTTAAAGACGCCACCCTACACAGGGCAATGTCCCCAATCACTGGAGGAAAGAGTGCCTCCTACTGGCCATCCAACATCACTTCCAGCAGCATCTGGTCTCCCATCCACCGACAAACCAGGACCAACTCTGTTAGCTTCAGAGACATGCCCGCAGTGGGATGCAGGTTTGTGTGTGTGGTGTGTGTGTGTGTTGTGTGTTGTGTGTGTGTGTGTGTGTGTGTGTGTGTGTGTGTGTGTGTGTGTGTGTGTGTGTGTGTGTGTGTGTGTGTGTGTGTGTGTGTGTGTGTGTGTGTGTGTGTGTGTGTGTGTGTGTGTGTGTTGTGTCCAATATGTCTGATTTGAATCCTGTCTGCCCTGCAGGAGATGACCCACTCCTGGCCTCCTCCCCTGACTGCCATCCACACTCCAGGCAAAGCTGAGCAGACCAAGTTCCCTATTCCCTCCAAGGTGAGTCCTATAGTATGACCTACACTGTACTGTTCATTGACAAGCACAGCAATACTACTACTAATAGTACTTCAACTATGTTATAAGTGCTAGTAATACTGACACTAGTTAATACTATTATCACAATGATAGAGATGTATGCATTCTGAATGTCTACTGTCCTAGTCAATAGGGTCATTTCCTACTGTCACTTATTTGTTTGGTAAGCAGTAATCACGTGATCCGTGTGTCAGTCGGAAGGGAAAACAAATCAAGTAAAAGTGGATGTAATAAATTCGACCCAGGGCTGTCATCCTTGTGAAAGCCTGTCAGGTTCTGTCACAGTAAAGGACCAGTGAAACACCCATGGCACCAGAGAGAGAAGGAGAAAGAGAGAGCGTGGGACCCAGCCAGAGAGAGAGAGGAGAGCTAGCAAAGAGCCTCTGCTATCGGCCAGATAGCTGTAGGACTTCATTTGTCTGGCTGCATGTGCCGGTCGGATTGACTTTTTAAGGACAAACTCCTGTCAGCACTTCAGCCGCACTGTAATAGAGTGTGATTTAGCTATAGTATAATCCATTGTCCTTCAGCCCATTCATCCTCTCCTCCTCTAACTCCCAGCATCTGTGTCTCTCCTAGCTTTTACTTCCTTTCCTCTCTACTGTCGTTCCCTAGCCTCAAATCCCCCAACGCCTAATTTTGCAGCTAAAGCCCTCTTATTTGTGTCTTAATAGGACATGGTCTGAATCTCATAGCGTGACCCAGCTGACATTCCTAATAATAAGCCCGTGTCTATAAATCCTGATTGAATGGTGCCATCTTTTAACTAAGACATTGTCCTGTCTACTGTAGTCCACTCACCACACTCTGAAACGTGATTTGTGTCCTATGTCTAATTGTATTAGTGTAAAATCAATTAAGTCCATCAGATGAGCTGTTTCCCTCCCATTTGTTCTCCTGTATCACCTCAGTGTGTGCTTATGTATTTGATGCACGCCTGTCTTCTTTCTCTCTCGCTCTCTCTCTCTCTCTGCTCAGGAGTCACAACACTTACCCTCAGGATACGCTGGACAAAGTAAGTCTGCTTTACATTTTTCCTACACACACATTTCGATTTAATCAGTCTAAAATGATGTTAATAGATGGAAGGCCATTATGCCATGCAACAACTGCAGCCCTGTCCATTTAGGGAAAAATATGATGCTGTGTGACATATTGCAACAAAAGCTAAATTGATAATAAGCTAGCTGTTGGTCAGGGTTTAATCAAAACCAGCACTCTGACATTTAAATGGAAATTCTTTCGCAGAGCGGTGCAATGTTCCCTGTAACAAGCCTGCAACCAAGTCTGTACCACAGAAGTCGTGAGTATTCATTTGATTAATTATTTTGAAAAAGCCTCGGGGGATAAATGCCACCATGGTTTCAGCTTTGTTCCCTTGCAAAACAAGTCCCTGTAGAATTCCCAGCTGAGAGGAGTGTTCATCACAAACAAACAGAGCAGTTGGCATTCTCTCTCTCTGTTAACCCGTACCCTCCTTGGCCTCTCCCGTGCCACCCTGCACTCCTCAACAGCACAGCACTGACAACACTGCCTGTCTCCCTAGTCACGCAAGACCTGGCCTACACTCAGTTTAGTTAGTGTCAAACACAGGCCTAGTGAGGTATTTTTGGTATTTTATTAGGATCCCCATTAGCTATTGCAAAAGCAGCAGCTACTCTTCCTGGAGTCCACACAAAACATGAAACATAATACAGAATGACATCAAGAACAGCTCAAACTACATAGCATTTATTTTAAGGCAAACGTAGCCTACATATCAATTCATACACACAAACTCTCTAGGTCAAATAGGGAAAAGGCGTGGTGCCGCGAGGTGTTGCTTTATCTGTTTTTTGAAACCTGATTTTCTGTTTATTTGAGCAATATGAGATGGAAGGAAGTTCCATGCAATTAGGGCTCAATAATACTGTACGCTTTCTTGAATTTGTTCTGGATTTGGGGACTGTGAAAAGACACCTAGTGACATGTCTGGTGGGATAAGTGTGTGTGTGTCAGAGCTGTGTGTAAGTTGACTAGGCAAACAATTTGGGATTTTCAACACATTAATGTTTCTTATAAAAAGAAGAAGTGATACAGTCAGTCTCTCCTCAACTCTTAGCCAAGAGAGACTGGCATGCATAGTATTTTACAGTTGAAGTCGGAAGTTTACATACACCTTAGCCAAATACATTTAACTCAGTTTTTCACAATTCCTGACATTTACTCCGAGAAAGATTACCTGTTTTAGGTCAGTTAGGATCACCACTTTATTTTAAGAATGTGATATGTCTGAAAAATAGTAGAGAGAATTATTTATTTCAGCTTTTATTTCTTTCATCACATTCCCAGTGGGTCAGAAGTTTACATACACTCAATTAGTATTTGGTAGCATTGCCTTTAAATTGTTTAACTTGGGTCAAACGTTTCGGGTAGCCTTCCACAAGCTTTCCACAATAAGTTGGGTGAATTTTGGCCCATTCCTCCTGACAGAGCTGGTGTAACTGAGTCAGGTTTGTAGGCCTCCTTGCTCGCACACGCTTTTTCAGTTCTGCCCACACATCTTCTATAGGATTGAGGTAGGGACTTTGTGATGGCACCTCCAACACCTTGACTTTGTTGTCCTTAAGGTGTTTTGCCACAACTTTGTCCATTTGGAAGACCCATTTGTGACCAAGCTTTAACTTACTGACAGATGTCTTTGAGATGTTGCTTCAATATATCCACATAATTTTCCTACCTCATGATGCCATCTATTTTGTGAAGTGCACCAGTCCCTCCTGCAGCAAAGCACCCCCACAACATGATGCTGCCACCCCCTTGCTTCACGGTTGGGATGGTGCTCTTTGGCTTGCCAGCTTCACCCCTTTTCCTCCAATCATAATGGTCATTAGGGCCAAACAGTTCTATTTATCTTTCATCAGACCAGAGGACATTTCTCCAAAAAGTTCGATATTTGTCCCCATGTCCAGTTGCAAACCATAGTCTGGCTTTTTTAAGAAAATGTTGGAGCATTGGCTTTATCCTTGCTGTAYGGCCTTTCAGGTTATGTCGATATAGGACTCGTTTTACTGTGGATATAGATGTTTTTGTACCTGTTTCCTCCAGCATCTTCAGAAGGTCCTTTGCTGTTGATCTGGGATTGATTTGCACCAAAGTACGTTCATTTCTAGGAGATGGAACGAGTCTCCTTTCTGAGCAGTATGACGGCTGCGTGGTGCCATGGTGTTTATACTTGCGTACTATTGTTTGTACAGATGAACGTGGTACCTTCAGGTGTTTGGAAATTTCTCCCAAGGATGAACCAGACTTATGGAGGTCTACAATTTTTTTTCTGAGGTCTTGGCTGATTTCTTTTGATTTTCCCATGATGTCAAGCAAAGAGACACTGAGTTTGAAGGTAGGCCTTGAACTACATCCACAGGTACACCTCCAATTGACTCAAATTATGTCAATTAGCCTGTCAGAAGCTTCTAAAGCCATGACATCCTTTTCTGGAATTTTCCAAGCTGTTTAAAGGCACAGTCAACTTAGTGTATGTAAACTTTTGACCCACTGGAATTGTGATACAGTGAATTATAAGTGAAATAATCTGTCTGTAAACAATTGTTGGAAAAATTTACTTGTGTCATGCACAAAGTAGATGTCCTAACAAAAAATGTGTGGAGTGGTTGAAAAACGAGTTTTAATGACTCCAACCTAAGTGTATGTAAACTTCCGACTTCAACTGTATATCAGCCCTCTAATTACAATTAAGAGCAAAATTTGACGCAAAATTTGCAGCTGCAGCTTAACTAGGTCTTTCCTTGCAGCACTGGACCACACGACTGGACAATTATCAATATTTGACAAAACGAGAGCCTGCAGAACTTTCTTTTTGGAGTGTGGTGTCAAAAAAGCAGAGCATCTCTTTATTACGGCCAGACCTCTCCCCATCTTTACAACCATTGAATCTATACGGTTTGACCATGACCGTTTACAATCTAAAGTAACTCCAAGTAATTTAGTCTCCTCAACTTGTTCAACAGCCACACCATTCATTACCAGATTCAGCTGAGGTCTAGAACTTAAGGAATGATTTGTACCAAATACAATACTCTTAGTTTTAGAGATGTTCAGGACCAATTTATTACTGGCCACCCATTCCAAAACAGACTGCAACTCTTTGTTAAGGGTTTCAGTGACTTCATTAGCTGTGGTTGCTGATGCGTATATGGTTAAATCATCAGCATATGTGGACACACATGCTTTGTTTAATGCCGGTGGCAAGTCATTGGTGAAAATAGAAAAGAGTAGAGGGCCTAGAGAGCTGCCCTGTGGTACACCACACTTTACATGTTTGACATTAGAGAAGCTTCCATTAAAGAAAACCGTTTGAGTTTTATTAGATCGATAGCTCTGAATCCACAATATGGCAGAGGTTGAAAAGCCATAAAACAAGTTTTTCAACAACAGGTTATGGAAAATAATATCAATAGCTGCAATGAAATCTAACAGTACAGCTCCCACAATATTCTTATTATCAATGTCTTTCAACCAATCATCAGGCTTGTGTGTCAGTGCAGTACTTGTTGAGTGCCCTTCTCTATAAGCATGCTGAAAGTCTGTGATTAATTTGTTTACAGAGAAATAGCATTGTATTAGGTCAAACACAATTTTTTTCCAACAGCTTGCTAAGAGCTGGCAGCACGCTTATAAGTCTGCTGTTAAAACCAGTAAAGGCCGTTTTACCACTCTTGGGTAGCGGAATTCGTTTTGCTTCCCTCCAGGCCTGAGGACAAAGACCTTCCTCTAGGCTCAGATTAAAAATATGACAGATCGGAGTGCCTATAGAGTCAGCTACCATTCTCAGTAGCTTTCCATCTAAGTTGTCAATGCCAGGAGGTTTGTCATTATTGATCGATAACAATAATTTTTCCACCTCTCCCACACTAACTTTACAAAATTCAAACTTGCAATGCTTTTCTTTCATTATTTGTTTTTTTATGCGTGAATACAATTGCTCACTGTTCGGTATTGGCATTTCCTGCCTAAGTTTGCCCACTTTGCCAATAAAATAATCATTAAAATAATTGGCAACATCAAATGTTTTTGTGATGAATAAGCCATCTGATTCGATGAAAGATGGATTTGAATTTGTCTTTCTGCCTATAATTTTATTTAAAGTACTCCAAAGATTTTTTCCATCATTCATTATATAATTGGCTTCATAATACAGTTTATTATTTTTTGGGGGAGTTTAGTCACATAGTTTCTCAATTTGCAGTAAGTAACCCAGTCAGATGTGCAGCCAGACTTATTAGCCACTCCTTTTGCCCCATCTCTTTCAACCATACAGTTTTTCAATTCCTAATCAATCCATGGAGCCTTAACAGTTCTAACAGTCAGTTTCTTAACACGTGCATGTTTATTAATAATTAGAAAAAGCTATTTCAGAAATGCATCAAGTGCAGCGTCTGGATGCTCTTCATTAATCACATCAGACCAACAAATATTTTTCCACATAAGAGTCACAGCAAAATATTTTATATGATCTCTTATACACTATTTTAGGCCCAGCTTTCCTGGATATAGCCACTATATTGTGATCACTGCATCCAATGGCTACGGATACAGCGTTAGAACAAAGTTCTACAGTATTAGTAAAAATGTGATYAATACATGTGGATGATCTTGTTCCTGTAGTATTTGTAAACACCCTGGTAGGTTGATTAATAACCTGAACCAGATTACAGGCACTGGTTACAGTAAGAAGCTTCCTCTTGAGCGGACMRCTTGATGAAAACCAGTCAATATTCAGGTCCCCAAGGAAGTAGACCTCTCTGTTTAAATCACATACATTATCAAGCATTTCACACATATTATTTAGATACTGACTGTTAGCACTTGGTGGCCAATAGCAACACCCTAAAAGAAAAGGCTTGACTTAAGACTCTAAGCATTACACGATATGGCTCTGAATATATACAGCAACACCTCCCCCATAAGCATTTCTGTCTCTTCTATAGATGTTATATCCTTGTATTGCTACTGCTGTATCATTAAATTAATTATCTAAGTGAGTCTCAGAAATGGCTAATTTATGAACGTTTTTCAAGAGAAAAATATATACATTCARCAGTCCAGTAATCAATTGGTGTGTGYGTTTGTGTACTGCGGGGTTGAAGCTACGAACCCATAGGCTTGGCTCTCTCATCCCATCAGGCTTCTGGGAGGGAGGGTAGACAATGAGCCTGTCATTGCGGATGTAAGCAATGTCCCCACACGCTCTGGCAGCTTTCATGGCTGGGATCAGTTCTTTCCTCTTCGTACTGACGGTAGGGTTGCAAAGCTACCGATAATTTACTAAAGTTACCGGAATCTTCAATAATACTAAAGTTACCGGAATCTTCAATAATTAATAGAAAACCTATGGCAACCTATCGTAACTTTGGTAATTTATATTTGAATTATTTTTTTAAATATATTTATATATCGGAATTATTTTGTGTGTCTGTGTCCATATTGTCCATGAGTTTCTAATAGATAGACTATATGGTTCAAGAGAAAATAGCCTAATGAATGAAAAAAGCATCTAATCAACAATGCTATTATTTTCAATTACCTCTGCAACTCGTCCAACTATTWATTTTTTTCACAAAAGCCACCAGTTTTACGCCAAAACATTGACAACAAATATATTGACATAGTAAAATAAATAAAAGTGTGTAAAACAAAATATAAAGGATATTTCATGCTGAAACTCTCATATTAAACACCAATGGCATTCACTAAATTGATGGTTTATATTTAGGATAATGATTTACAGCTTTGTTCAGATTTTTTTTTTGACGTCTTATTTAATCTGAAGTACCCCAAAGGGCCAGTAGATGTCTTGTGATAGGTTACATGAATTCCTCTTGAAAGATACCACAATTATGATAGTTGATTATAGGATTTATACAATAAACAGAATACACAAATGAAAGACTGAAAAGCATCGTTTTTTTGCGTCCCAGAGAATGAGATAAGTTGAGAATGATAAAAAGGGTAGTGATGTTTCTTGCTGCAAGGCAAGCGTTCTATCGTTTTGAATGCTCTCCAATGTTGCACAGGAGGCCTTTTTTCCCAATTGAACACAAGATTCTGCTTTTGTGTCGCTCAATGACACTGCTCTTATTGGAGAAGTCTTCAATGATTTAACCAGTCCAAGGAAAGAGCATTTGTGTCAATACCAGCTTTGTCTGTCGGAGCTGAATGCATCGACTTCAGATCAGGCAGTGTCTCTTTCTTTCCCTGCTACTAACACAGGAAATRCAGTATAAGCACAAGTGAGTGGCAGTATTAGCTTTTATATTAAAACACGCCGCTGTAGCTGTTAAATCTGTGTTGTGTTATGGTACTCAGAGCCTTTATTGCTCTGTATAAACATGTATACATTATATCCTGGCTACACTTCCAATGCTTACCTCTGTCCCTGTGTGCGCTCATATAAGACAAAATAAGTAGGAATGCAGAGATGATTTAAGATGAGATAAGTGAGATCATGAATAATGGAATCGCTTTGAATTTCAAAAGGACGGCATCTGGGAAAATAAAATAAAACATTTTAGGAGAAAGAGGGGCTCATTTGTAGCAGATCTGGTCTTCCAGGGAGGTAGCCTGTCTGTATGTGACAGCTGTCAGCTAACCTAGTGCAGTGATCCATGGACTTCTTACATAGTACATATGGATCATCATCCAAAATCATGAAGCTGTCTGTTTTTGACCGACCACCTCGATTCGGTCTTAAGTAGCAACATCTTTGTCTACACCTATTCAGCATCGTTCACACCCTCTTAAGCCTTATCCCTACCCATCTCTTTAAGGATTCACATGTGAGGCCATGTGCTAAACAGAGTGAGTAAGGTAGTGTAGCAAACAACCAAAGATTTCAAGACTATAAGTGGTGAAAGTAGTAGACTACAATAAGGAAAAACAATAAGGAATACCATTAAATCTAGTCCTTGGCCTATTTCCTAATCTGACTTTGGTGCAGGTCATGTTGTTCTGAACGTTACCGTCTCTGGTAAACACACACTGTATCAAGTAAAATCTATGTTTATTTGTCACATGCACAGGATACAGAAGGTGTAAACCTTAYAGCAAAATGGTTACTTGCATATTTGCATAGTAGCAATACCAAAAATAGAAAGTGTCCAGATAAAATATTTTATAAATATTTTATAGTTATCAGATGATGCTGACTCAGAAAATAGGGATGTGCCAATATTCTGGATACGATTATGATCCGAGTATTTTTTGTGAAAGAAAATGTGAGTGCCAGCAAGCATGTTTCTCATGCGTCAATGATAGAATTTCTAAATGATTGAGTCAGTCATGTGCGTGGTCTAAATAGCTCAACTGGATAGTCTGCCTGTAAAGAGAAGAGCGGGCTGTACTTTGATCCTGCTGCTCTGATTGGATCGACCGAAGCTGTATTTCTCTGTCCACTCGCTTCATAATTTAACCAGATCACTTTTCCTTGCATTTTTTCCAGTCTGATCATTTAGATTACTGCTGCCTGCTACTATGATAAATCACATGGCGAGGACGTTTGCTATCAAGCTATCAATGCGCATAATATCTAACAAGTGGGGCAAGGGTATGGAAAAAATATGAAACGCAATGCGCATTCTGACTGAGTGACAGCAAACTTGACTGCCCACTGCAAATTGAGGACACACACACACAGACACCCATACACACCCACCCCTCCGTGCGCTGCCCCTAATCTGCAGCTTTTTTTGCAGTGAGAACATGCAGSGGGGTACAGTATTTTGCCAACAAATATTTAGGCATATAAAAAAACACTTCMGTTTTTTTCGATCACGAATATCATCCGATCCGACTATCAACTGTMCATTACAAATACGAATAGGGCCATATCGGCACACCTCTACCAGACACTTGTCTAAATGTAAAAGAACTGCTATAACCACCCCCCAGCCACATCTAGCAAAGTGGATGGGTCACTATTGTCTAGACATGTACACATGTTCATGAAATACAATAGATGGCCGTAATCACCCCCAGACACACCTGGCTAACTTGATGGGTCATTTAATCATCTGGCGAAGTGAATTATTTTGTTTAAACATCTAGCTAGCTAGCTAGCTAAACAATGAACCATAATCCCACCCATATTACTAGCAAGACAAACTGATTGTCATAGCTAGCCACTATGCATGAAATGCTGTAGTATGAATCTGCAAGTAGCTAAAGCTAATGAACTAGGTTTAATATTTGTAAGTCGCTCTGGATAAGAGCGTCTGCTAAATGACTTAAATGTAAATGTAAATATTATCTAGCTAGCTAACAGTAGGCTATAACTAGCAATCATACACATAACGTAATCTAGCGTGCCAGCAAGCTCACATTCACTAGCTAGCTAACAGTACGTTTTAACTTGCAATGAAAACAACTTTCTGACATAATTAGGAAAGTATAATATCTGAAAATGTAGCTTGAATCTTACCCATTGAGAGATTGTCATGAGTGTGCGAAGCTGTCATCAAGGCAAAGGGTGGCTACTTTGAAGATTCTTAAATATATAAATAACTAAAAATTGTTTAACACTTTTTTGCTTACTACATGATTCAGTGTGTGTTATTTCATAGTTTAGATGTCTTCCCTATTATTCTATAATGTAGAAAATATGTAAAAAATTACGAAAAACCCTTGAATGAGTAGGTGTGTCCAAACTTTTGACTGGTACTCTACATGTATGAATGCTTCACAGCAGACTGGAACCCCTTTAACTCTGTTTTGTTTGTACAGCTTGTTTGGCTGGTGTTGTGTCAAGTTACTCCGGTTCACACTGACCGTGTGCAGAAAGTAGTCCATCACAATYTTTCCCCACTGTCTATAACGCCTGCTAAATTCAGGGTAGCRATGTTGTTGAGAGCAATAGCAACACTTTTGCAGTTCTCCAGGCTAACATGATATCTTTCAAAAAAGCTGTGGTAGCAAGGCTTATACTGAWCAGCTCACGTTATAGACAGAAGCATGCTACTTGACAGACCAATCCGAACTCATCTCTCGCTATGTCCAGCCCATCCATTTCTCAGCCAATCATGGCTAGCGGGAAGGTCTTTTTCCATGGCTAAACCAACTAGTCTCGTAATTTAACAATTTCATTTGTATTTACAGATGGCATACACATTTGTTRTTAAGGCACATGAAAGTTTACATGTTCCAGAAGGCATTTGTGACAAAAAAAAAGKTTTTTCAATCAACAAACATGCCTTATTTGCTTCCATCTGATGATGGCTCTCTGATTCACAGTATTTATATCACATGGGTCTGCAGACCTAAATAAAGTCAGGAAGTCATCAAAGTAGAATTCATCAAAGTAGAGAGAGAGAGAGAAAGAGGCTGCTTGCTTGCCTGGGAAAGGTTGCATGTGGCCTGCAGGGCTGCCATGGCAGAAGGCTGAGGCTCCAGACTCTAATGAGGCCTTGTGTTTGGACCCGAACTGCATCACAGCCCCCTCCGGCAATCCTAGTCACCCCCACACCCCCCACCTCTCGCCACTACTTACACAAACACACACACACAGACACAAATGCACACACGCACACACTGCCATGGCAACAACCACTGCTCAAATCACAGTTCTCCCAGACCCCTTGTAAAATAGAGTTTTGAAAAAAATGACTMTTTTCATGCTTTTCTTCAGAAATGTTACTTGAAGGATAATAATGTTTGTTGTACCCTCACCATGCGTTTACTGTGTCCTTCCACACGAAGGTAATATACTATCATCACAACACACACATAAAATTGCTGTGAACATACTATCAGAAAAGCATTGAATAAGGTATTGAGGAGGGACCCGAGTGTTACAGTAAGTAGAGCTCTCTACTGTAAGTTGTTTGGATGCCACCGTACTGTATGTGTTCTTGGTACTATCACTCTAAAGATAAATATTTGCAGGGAATTCATGACCACCAACGTTATATATTCAAGTGCCTTTAATGGTGAGGCGAGTGCTTGTTATATGCGACTAAGACAGGGGAGTTTGAAAAAAGCAGTAGTCAGATGTTTCCTACTTGGTGGAAATAAATGCAGAGCACAGAGTGGAGCCTCACAGGCAGGCAGAGGAGACGAGGGAAAGGCATCCATCACAAGCGTCAACGTAGCCTCTTGATGTGACACTCCAGTCAGCTCTCTCTCTCAAGCTCTCGGAAATTAGAGTGGTAGATGGCTCAGGGCCAATCTAAATAATCCATCGCTTAGGAAAAGCGAGGCTTCAGAGTACGGCTGGGGCCCTGCGTGTGTGTGTGTGTAGAGGGGCCAGAGAGAACCCCTACTCTAAATCAGAGGCAGGCCTGGCAGAAAACTAGAAGGAGGGAGCAGCAAAGGACAGGAGAGGAGAGTGTAGGAGAGGAGAGGGATTCAGGATGCTTTCCCTCTGATCCCTGTAGCTCTCACCGGAACTCTGTTTCCAGCTCATTCCCTCTCATGTTCCCCATTCATAGTAAACACACTAATTTCTTCAGTACAGAATAGTCTCATTCCATATGCATTTAATCATGTACAGTATTCTCTCGTTACGTGGCCCTTTATCTCGTATTCACTTATTCCTATGCATCCTATGCTTCAGACCACACACACACATGGCATGGGTAGTGATGTTGGGAGTGTTGATGGGCCTCTCTCAGCTGACTGGATCCTCAGACGACTGCTCTAAGTGACAGATCTGGAACAAAGCAGCGTCTCAGGGCAGGAGACAGGAGCACAGCGGACGACAGGCACTTTGCATGTGAGCTCTCGACACACACACACACACACAAACACACACAAGGAAACACACACACGGAAAAACATACACACTTCTCCTAGAGTAATGCACAGCATATTTATTTACTTCCATCTGTCCAAGTGCATTTCCGTGTACCTCGGAACTGATTGACACAATAACGTGGAGATGGATTGAATGCTTATTTAAAAGCACACTCGTTTTAAGGCACCCACAGTTACTGCATTTGCAGGCTTTCGCTCCGGAGGGAATAGAGAATAGGTAGGTACACAGGAAAGAATGGAGAAATGTTCTCTTATGCCTCTAAGGGGAAACTTAACAAGCCTAATGTATCTCCCCTCCCCTCAGCCTCTCCTTCCTGTCCTTGTCTAACACAGCATCAGGGAATCACCACAACCATTGCATTACCCAAAATTAACCCTGTCATCATCACAACCACCCACATACACAACAGTAGAATATAGCATCTAAATTTAACCCTCTCCTTCATTTATATCTCTCTCACTATGACAGTACAGCTCGACAGTGACAGAGCTGTCGCTGTAGGGGATATTAGAGTCAGTTACTGTATGTGCCCTCTGACACACACACATATCTGATACCCCTGAGATGATGCTGTCTCTCTGGGCCCAAGAGATGACGCATGGCCTCCCCTCATCATGGTGATGTGTCTGTCTCCTGGCACAGTACCATGGAGTTAGTTACCAGGTACCAGGGACGTGGAAGGATAGAGGCTCAGGGGTGTCAGTCATCCCCCGGTGAAGTGTCACATCCCCGGGTGTACAGTACAACCCTCCTCCCTTCCCCATCTTCCACCTCCAGAAGCTCTCTGAGGAGGGTGGGTCACACTCCCATGGTCCCCAGCTGCCTGGTGAGTGGTGACATGCCTCCCTCGCGCTCAAGAATAGACAGGAGAGATGTTGCTATTGTGGAGCTTCCAGCCCACCTAGCTACATGGGACAAAGCGGTGGTCTATACGCTTAACAAAGTCGACCTCTGCCATCAAACTGAAAACACAGAGGGTCACTCTTAAATGCCAATCTAGCAGCCCTTTCACTCCATTTAAAAATAACTTGAGAGCATGCAGGGGAATAATAACAGTAATACAGTGGGCAGTAGGGGGAGGGAGCGGTACTGCAGTGCCCAAGAGAGTGGTCTTGTTGATGAGTGCAATTATGTATCAGTGACACATTGACATGTACTACACTCAGTGATAAACAGTTTAATTCTGTGTTCAGGATAAATGTCAACATCAGGACATTGGTGATTAGATATGTTTAGAATGTTTTTCTGTAGTGCCTCTGACAACCGCCATTTACCACGTTTATATGATTTACTGAGAAAGTGTTTTGGTGGTTTCTTTTATTTTCTCAACAGCTTGTCATGTCAGTCCGACATGCTCATGTCACACATGATTTTCACAAGGTAATGCAATAAAAACATTTGAAGCCATATGGGCACTCTTGATATCCACATTACTTAATATGAAGTACATTAAAATAATATATCATACCTTATCAAAATTCCAGCATCCAGTTCATTCAGAGTATCATAGTTACTTATCACAACAATTCTTGAACATTTGTCTGTATAGTATGTAGTATTTTTAAAGACTTCATAGTTTGTCTCCAGTATATGTGAATTCTGAAAGGCTGGAAGGGTGGAGAGATATTTTCCCTGAGGGTGCTGACAGATAGACAGAGGTAGTGATTGGGAGTTAGCTGGTGGCTAATGATCACAGCCTGTGCCTGTCCTTCCCTATCATTACGCCAGCTCTCTAGTGGGCTAGTGCCAGGAGACTCTGTCACCGCGTGTTGCTGTGTTGCTTCTCACCACCAGCTGTGCTGCTCTAGTCTGGGCTTGCCCTCTTCAGCTCTGTACGACCTCTCATCTCTATTTTCCCATCCCCTCCTCTCCTCTTCTCTCCCCCTATCACCCCTCCGCCCTTCGCCCCATGAACTGCCCTGCTGCCCTGAGTAATCTTCCCCTCCCTGACCCTCCCTTTGCCCTTTCCTGCCGTGCCCTAGACACGCCTGACCTACCCGAGACACTTCTACCCTGCCCTAGACACTCCTGTACGGTGTCTTTTCTAAAAGCAAAGGAACAGGACCGAAACAGTGCCAGTGCCAGCCGCACAATTCAAATGAGCCTCGCTCATGGGTGGCTTCAGTGGAAAAAGGCATGGTGTGGGTTGGTAATTCTGTTTCCATGTTAATGGTCCTGATAGTAAGATAGGACGTCGTAAATCACATTATTTCTCAAGGCTTCACCAGAGCTGACTCTAATCCTGTTTTAATCATTAGACTGCGCTTCACTCAGGTTTATCAAGGTGCTTTGAGCGCCTGTAAAAGAACACATATGTTTGCCAAAACGTCAAACCTGAAGCATACACTCAACTAATGCCAAGTAGGAAAGAAGGAGATTTTTTATTTTTATTACTTACTGCAGATTGGGTCTCTATATCTCATGGTGTGCCAATTTTAATGAGGTGAATATTTCTGTGAGCTCGCTTCTAGCTGTGCTGCCAAAGTGTTTATTTTCAAGTTAAAATAATATAAAACTTAGTTTAACTCCTTGTCCTCCTTCTGGTTTGAAGGTTAATTTAGGAGAGTGATGAACACTGTCCTCTCAGGCTGAAACAGTCTATATCTATTATTTCTCCTCAAAGGTATTTATTATAAAGTCCTGTTAGTCCTGATATGTTGGTGCAACTGCGTATCTGTGGTTTCCTGACAGAGGGAGATGTCCTGGRGCTAATTATTTATCAAGCAGTTCATTTGGATCGGAGGTCTATCAGTGTTTCAAACGGATGTGCACCGAACCTACGTTCATCATTTATAGGGTCTTCAGGACTTCTTTAAGAGGGTATCGCTTTTATACACGTCTTTTGTGGTGTCATAAAAGTGAAAAGTATAACCACGCCTCTCCTCCTAGAGTGAATAGGGCTGTGGGTAAGATGCTGCAGTGTACACTGTTCAGGAGAATTTATAGGTATGCTTTTTCCTACTATTGATTTGCCTCCAATTAAAGGCTGGATTATCCACACCGACTGGAGAGAAGTTAAAAATGAAATAGACCACAGACAGTCCACTCTTTATTCATGTTTGTCCCTCTCTTCTTTCTCCCTCTTTCTTTATTTTTCTATCTCTTTTTTCTCTTTTCTTCTGTGTCTCCCTCTCAAATTCACACACACCCTCACACACACACTCACACACACTCACACATGCATGTACATACAGACATTACCCCCCCAGTTTGGCTCCAACTGAGTGCAAGTCCACTGGAAGCGTCCACCTCAGCCACCTGGTTTTGTGTTGCGAAGATTTCTTCTCCTGACATCTGTTAAATATTATCAGGTTAATGACTGGCTCTCATAGAGCTCCTTTTATTGTTCTAACTCGGGGGGAAATTCCCCGMCCGGGTTATTTTTTAACAGCCATGTGTGTTAGACACTCCGGGCCAGTCAGCCACTCTATGTAGAAATGTAGGTTGCTAAGCGCTAGCTTGCTGCTAGCCTGCCTGCTGGCCCGGTTTTATTGTGTTTTTACTATGATGTCATCACACCCCATAACCATTTGTCAGATGACATCATTCTTTCTGAAAACACTTTTTGATAGTTTATGGTCTGAAGCAAGCTAAAGGATTGGATGTTTTTTTCAATGTTGAATTGCATTGAAAGATGGTATATATAACAGAGAGTAGAGTAATGCCATCCCTCACTATGGAGAGATGCATTTTGCTCTTCTGTAAATAATGGCACATCATCTTAAAAAGTATTGTGCTAGTGTCCGAATAAAATAAAATAAAAAATTATACATGCACTGATTTGAATAATATAAAAGTTATTTCCAGTTCTTTACCCACCAGTACTATATGTTTTGACTTTATATGGGGAATTGTTGTAGGGTTATTAAAGGGTTATTCATTTAATTAATATTTTATCATAASCAAAATCCAAAATAGAGAGGTGGATGATAAAGGAGACCTCAGTATAAGTTTGTTGAATAAATGAGTACACAAATTGGTCACCTGAAGCTGTCTATTTGACCTGACTGGTGCTGTGTCTTTCTGCAGAATGCTTGAGGATGACCTGAAGATCAGCAGTGACGAAGAGGACACTGATCAACAGGTAAAATTAATCAACACCCTTCTATGTACAGTATACTGTATCTCTTTATATGATGTTTTTCTGAGCCAGAAAATAACACAGCAGGAACTATTGGATTAGTTAATTCGAGATGGCTCTCATTGTGCTTCTTTTGTATTTTGATCATAGTTATCATCCATTCAGAACCTTCGACCGGTTGGTAGTTTAATAATAGTTATTAAACACTAAGGCCATCATACTCACTCAGTGAATACAGGGCTCTAATATCACTCTAACAACAGCACTGCACTCCCATATTTGTGTGTGTGTGTGTGTGTGTGTGTGTGTGTGTGTGTGTGTGTGTGTGTGTGTGTGTGTGTGTGTGTGTGTGTGTGTGTGTGTGTGTGTGNTGTGTGTGTGTGTGTGTGTGTGTGTGTGTGTGTGTGTGTGTGTGTGTGTGTGTGTGTGTGTGTGTGTGTGTGTGTGTGTTGCGTGCTGTACAGTATGTGTGTGAAATGCATTTGCATCTCTGTGTGTTTATAAGTGGCTTACTGCAAATGAGTGCATGGTACATTATCACGCTGTCATCGCCTGCAGTACACCAGCAGTGTCTGTACACAAATAAACACACACTAGTCTGCTTGGTCCCCCTCCTCCCCCTGTCCTCTGCATGCACAACAATACAGATAAAAACAAAAAACACATCCCGTCCTTATATAAGCAACCAGCTTAACCCCCCCGCCCCCACCCACACACATACAGAAAAACAAACACTTACACACATACACACATACACACACACACACACACACAGCCCCAGTGTGAGTGCCAGACACAGTGGATCAGCATGCTCCAGCACATGTGACTCAGGGCAGTGGAGAGAGGAGGTATAATTAATATATTTTTGACAGAGAAGCAGGAGGGGGCTGGGGAGAACCTGCAGCAGTAATTTTGCTGCTTCTATCTCCCAGTGCCCACATAGTGCTGTATCTAAAGCAATTAGCATCAGCCCAGGCTCTCTGCCGTTTTTTTCGCTCTCTCATCCCTCTCTCTCTCTCTCTCCTCTCTTTCTCTCCATATTTCCCTCTACACACACTCTCTGTCTCGATTTCTTTTTTCATCCCTTTCCCTCTCCTTCTCTCCTGTTCTTGTGTGTTGCTCTCAGTCCAGCTTTGGTGCAGTTATGACAGTAGATAGAATAAAAAGGTCAGCCCTACCTCAGACAAATCACCTGGCACTGAGGGGTAGGGGTGTGGTTCTCAGATGGGAGAGGGGGGCTAGGAGGGGGCAGGGGGGGTTGCTGTGCCTGGACTGCTGGAGCTGCTAGCACCTCTGACCTCACTGTTATTCAGCTACCTGGTGCTATTCATCAGCTAGAAACACCTCAACTCTGTTTTGTTCATGCATTCCCCATTTTCCTCTATGCAAGCACTTCCTTCCCTCTCCCCTTTGTCTACCAGAATTCACTGGAGATTTTCTAGAATTGTAGGATTTTTTTTACAAAATTGTGAGAATGTTCTATTGCTTAGTTCTGCAGCAGCACAGAGGATCATTGAGGACTGTGGTCAATAAGTCAGGGTTTTGTTGCCCAGTTTCTTTAGCAAATACCACAGTGAAAGGGCCAACCAAATGAAAACATTCTCCCCTAAATCAACAGCCATGTTGTCATTCAGATGTCCCAGTGGATTAAGAAGAAATCTAGTCATCACAAACAGTGGTGTCTTTATTTATGTTAGCCGGCTTTCTCTCTTAATGATAAAACAGCCCCCCCTTTATTTATGTTAGCCGGCTTTCTCTCTTAATGATAAAACAGCCCCCCCTACCCAGAATGAATAGGATACTGCTGTGATCACCATAGATGGAGGGGAAACTAATGGAAGTATTTTGACAAGGGGTATCGAAGTTCAATGACATCATTGAGAGAGAGACACAGAGAGTGAGACACACACCGACAGATGAGACACACACATACATAGGAGAGACACATACACAGACAGAGGAGAGACACACAGAGACACACACAGTGACACACATAGAGAGACACACACAGAGAGCCACACAGAGAGACAGAGACACACAGCGAGACACACAGAGAGACTCAGAGACACACAGAGAGAGATGAAGGTGGATGGGTGAGTGAAGAGGATTGTTCATCTGATTGATATCTATATTCTTGGATCATCAAATGCTGATCTAAAGCAAACCTTTATACCTTCTCATTTAGTGTGATCTCACAACAGCGCTAATGCCTCTCAATAACACCGCCACAGGTTGAAAACAAATTGAGGGTATACATCACTGTCTGTCTGTTGGAATGATGTGGTGTATCTCTATAGCTGCAGGCAATGAGCCAGTAAAGTCAATAGAAGTGCATCATTCTCTTTGTCTTTTGAATATTGTTGAATTCCTTAAAACATTCATGAAAATCTTGCCTTGAGCTGTGTTGCATTCCTCTTGGTGATACAGAAAAGCACTTGATCATGTCTGGCCATTTTAGGCTAATTTGATCATCACCAGCACAGCTCCTCCAGCCCTCCCTTTCTCCTTAGCGATAACCACCCCCTGCGTTTCCCACACAAGTACATGCACACACACACANGGGAACTAATGATAGTATTTTAACAAGGGGTATCGAAGTTCAATGACATAATTTGTTAAGAGATAGTGGAGATGGAGATGATGAATCTGAAGGCGGATGAGTGAGCGAAGAGGCCTGTTCATCTGATGTCTCAAATCCTGTATCATCAAATGCTAGTATTAGAATGAGCTAATTTAAAACAGACCTTTCTGCCCTCCCTGTAAGACTGATCTCACAACAGAGCTAATGCTTCTTAATCACCCCGCAGTTGTATATTCAGGTTGAAAAGAAATTGGAGGCATACATCACTGTGTGGCATACATGACTTTTGGAAAGATATTGTCCTCTCTACAGGCAACGGACCTGTAAATTCAATAGCAGTGCATCACTCTCCTTGCTTGCCACAGTGAAGTATTCTTAAATATTGTTGAATTCCTTTTGTGTCAATTTCATGAACATCTTGCTTTGAGCTGTGTTGTATTACTCTTGGTGATACAGATAAGCACTTGGTCATGGCTGGCCTTTTAAAGGCAAATTTAATGGTAGTCACAAAAATGACACCGGCACAGCYCCATCCCTCCCCTCTCCCTTCTCCTCCTCCTTAGCGATAACCACCCTCTGAGTTTCCCACACACACATAACCCCTGAAACGAATGCCCAAAGCCACCTCATAAGCATGAAAAAAGCCCCAGCAGCCATTAAAACAGTTTGCTGGAGTACGTATCTACGCCGCCGCCGAGCCAAACACACTAGCAGCCATGCCCCCAGCTGCGTTGCCTAGCAACCTGCGAATGGGGAAGAAGGATGGAAGCAGCCCAAATCCCTGTGGAGAGGGAAACAGCAATAAGAGAGCAGTTGACAGATGATCTGAGTTGTTTCATCTAATATACTGTGAAGATCACTGGCTCCTTTCATGAATGATAAATGGACTGTACACAGATCAATGGTCACAGCAATAAACTTAGCCTGCCTGGCCAGTGTGTGGCTGTGGGCCTGCCTGTGCCTTGGTGGTAGTCGGGACAGGTTGTGGTGGCCAACAGCTTCACTACTTGTCGGTACCAAGGGGTTTCATTTCTATACCTTGCTCAAACACTATTTAAGCAGATGAATATGCTTTCAAAGAGGACTTTATCCCCCCCCCACATTGTGGGCTACATCATATTTTCAGGACTACAGATGTAGCAGTGACACTCATCTCCCTGTGCACCCTTCATTCACTGTGAAGTGGCATGCTACGGTCCCTTGTGTCTGTCTGCATGTGTAATTGATTTCCACTGAACTGTCATCGGAGAGGAAACACTTTAATGTTCATTTGTTTGTTACAATGTGTTGTTGTTCTATTATAGGGAATACATTTGGGAAAAAAGGGGAGGGGGGGCTGAACAAACAATCCTCATAGTATTAAATGACTGTCACCTGTCTGTGCTTCAAATCAGTGTCAGGTGTCAGTGATGTTGGTTCAAATCAAAGCCTATGGAAATCCATAGCTTAGTAGCAAGACCTTTCCTACTAATGTATTATGTAACAACTATTATATTCTGTATGTGGACATGGAGCCTACTTTAAATGTGGAAATGCTGATTCGATTCAAAGCCTCTCTGCTACTATAGTAGGTGTAGGGCTGTGGCGGTCATGAAGTTTTGTCAGCTGGTGATTGTCAAGCAAATAACTGCCAGTCTCATGGTAATTGACTGTTAATGAACATAAACACATTTAGCATCTCCTGGCTTCCACGCATAGCCTACAAGCCACTGATGCAGACATTTGGAACATCTACATTTTAAAAAGTCGAATAGATCCATTTATATAATATAGCCTACACCATCACAATAAATCCATTATTTATTTCAGATAGGTCTAAAGAAACATGATATGAAGAAAATGTAGTCTATTTCAGATTAACAGAATAKTATACTCTGAGTTGTCCTTATGTTAGGCCCTGATCTGGCTATGCCATATGGATGTGGGCTACACTAGTTCATTTAGCAGACAGGATGTGCTTAGAATTCTGTGGCATTATTTTGAAATTATTTTATAGTATGAAGAATACAAATCAAATCAAATACATTTTTATTTGTCACATGCGATGAATACAACAGGTGTTGTACCGTGAAATGCTTATTTACAAGACCTTAACCAACAATGCAGTTCAATAGAAATAGAGTTAATGAAATGTTCACTAAATAAACTAAGGTTAAAAAAAATCTCATCAAAATGTAACACAAGAAAATGACATAACAATAACGAGGCTGTATACGGTTAGTCGAGATCATTTGTAAAGTGACTATGCATAGATAATAAACATTGATGAATAAAATAGAAAGGATATTTTCTACAAACGATTTCTGAGGGAGTGTGCACACAAGGCTATTCTGTGTTGAGTGGTTAACAAAGGAACAGGTCCTCCTAAATGCTTAATTTAGAGTTATTTATGCAACTTTATTYGTGATACAAACATTGGGCTATACTGTATGTTTGATTTTTAATACATTCGAAGGCTGCATGATGCGACTGCAATGATGTTTTGAAAAATGTTTCTTGCACAGGCTGCACACACTTCATCAGTCTCTAATTCACAATTTTACAAGCACTTGATAATGCCTCAAATTTCCCGGTTGCAACCCCCTTGTATGGCGGTAATGCCCCCCCAAAAAATCGCTGGCCTTTTGAGACTGAATATAATAATTCCCTTCTCCCAGCTGCGTGCTACGAAGCACCTCTTACTTACATTGCTCTTTCAGATATCTTAATTCTTATTAGCCAATGCCCGTCACCTGACCGTGTCCTTCTCAAAGGCATCTCAGCTTCGAAGTATGATACTAGTGAAGACAGACACATCTGGGATGTAACTGCGCGCATCCTTCTCATCGAATTCCAAGGCACATATTGAAGATGTTAGAAGAACTGTCCACATTTATTTGTTATCAGCCAACAAGATAAGTAGGCCTAAGGGACAGCAAAAGCACTAGCCTATGTAAATCTACTGTCCCCCATAGTACAAAAGTTGACTTGTTCTATTGGTATTCTACATAGTCTGAGACAGTTGTGGGATGCGATAGATCCCGAATTAATACAACCACTCGCATCAAAAAATATTAAAAGCAATGAGGGGATGCAACAGATCAGAACGTTTAGCTTAAAATGTTGATAAACTATTAGCATATTTCTTCACATAAGCGCAGCAATGCGCACACGGCATTAGTCTATAAGTGGAAATGCAAGAAAATGGCGTCGACAGAGAGGGCTGCCTCGCTTCTAGTCCTTAGGAAACTTTGCAGTATTTAGTTTTTTCATGTATTATTTCTTACATTGTCAACCCAGACAATTTTACGTGTTATTACACACAGAACTATTGGATATCAGAGCAACTTACCAGCACTACGACCAGGAATACGACTTTCCTGAAGCGGATCCTTTGTCCGAACCAACCAGGGCATTTGAACTGTTTCCAGAGGCTGACCCAAAACAACGCAGCCGGAGAAGACGAAGACGGAGCGGTCTTCTGGTCAGACTTCGGAGGCGCGCGCACCACCCACCGCTTCCGAGTATATTACTCGCCAACGTCCAGTCTCTAGATAACAAGTTCAACGAAATCAGGGCAAGGGTTGCTTTCCAGAGAGACATCAGGGATTGTAACATACTATGTTTCACAGCTGTGTATATCCCCCTGAAGCCGATACCACGACAGCCCTCAAGGAACTTCACTGGACTTTATGCAAACTGGAAACCATGTATCCTGAGGCTGCATTTATTGTAGCTGTGGATTTTAACAAAGCAAATTTGAGAACAAGGCTACCTATATTATATCAGTATATTCACTATAGCACTCGCGCTGGAAAAACACTGGATCACTGCTACTCTGCCTTCCCGCCCTCCTTTCAGCAAATCTGACCACGACTCCATTTTGCTCCTCTCTTCCTATAGGCAGAAATTCAAACAGGAAGTACCCATGCTAAGAACTATTCAACGCTGGTCTGACCAATCATGTTTGATCACATGGACTGGGATATGTTCCGGGTAGCCTCAGAGAATAATATTGATGTATACGCTGGTTCGGTGAGTGAGTTTATAAGGAAGTGTATAGGAGATGTTGTACCCACTGTGACTAAAACCTACCCTAACCAGAAGCCGTGGATAGATGGCTTAGAAGGCCAGCATCCCGGAGTTCCTTCTTCACTGTTGAGACTGGTGTTTTACGGGTACGATTTAATGATGCTGCCAGTTGAGGACTTGTGAGGCGTCTGTTTCTCAAACTAGACGCTCTAATGTACCTGTCCTCTTGCTCAGTGGTGCACCGGGGCCTCTCACATAACACTGCACACTGCCCTATCCCATCTAGACAAGAGGAATACCTATGTAAGAATGCTGTTCATTGACTATAGCTCAGCATTGAACACCATAGTACCCTCCAAGCTCAAAATTAAGCTTAACCCGACCTGTGCAATTGTGTCCTGGACTTCCTGATGGGCCGCCCCCAGGTGGTGAAGGTAGGAAACAACATATTCACTTCACTGATCCTCAACACAGGGGCCCCACAAGGGTGCGTGCTCAGCCCCCTCCTGTACTCCCTGTTCACCCATGAATGCATGGCCATGCACGCCTCCAACTCAATCATCAAGTTTTCAGACAACACAACCGTAGTAGGCTTGATTACCAACAACGACGAGACAGCCTACAGGGAGGAGGTGAGGGCTCTCGGAGTGTGGTGCCAGGAAAACATCCTCTCACTCAACGTCAACAAAACAAAGGAGTTGATTGTGGACTTCAGGAAACAGCAGAGGGAGCACCCCCCTATCCACATTGAAGGGACAGCAGTGGAGAAGGTAGAACGTTTTAAGTTCCTTGGCGTACACATTACAGACAAACTGAAATGGTCCACCCACACAGACAGTGTGGTGAGAAGGCGCAACATGACTCTTCAACCTCAGGAGGCTGAAGAAATGTGGCTTGTCACCTAAAACCCTCACTAACCTTTACAGATGCACAATTGGGAGCATCCTGTTGGGATGTATCGCCGCCTGGTATGGCAGCTGCACCGCTCACAACCGCAAGGCTCTCCAGAGGCTGGTTCGGTCTGCACAACGCATCACCGAGGGCAAACTACCTGCCCTCCAGGACAGCTACAGCACCCAATGTCACAGGAAGGCTAAAAAGATCATCAAGAACAACAACCACCCGAGCCACTGCCTGTTCACCCCGCTACCATCCAGAAGGCGAGGTCAGTACAGGTGCATCAAAGCTGGGACTGAGAGACTGAAAAGCAGCTTCTATCTCAAGGCCATCAGACTGTTAAACAACCATCACTAACACAGAGAGGCTGCTGCCTACATACAGACTTAAAATCATTGGCCACTTTAAATGGAACACTAGTCACTTTAATAATGCCACTTTAATGATGTTTACATATCTTGCATTACTCATCTCATATGTATATATTGTATTTTATACCATCTATTGCATATTGCTCATATTTCTTGGCCCAAGCAAGTCTCTTCCCTTTCTTATTGGTGTCCTTTAGTAGTGGTTTCTTTTCAGCAATTCGACCATGAAGGCCTGATTCACACAGTCTCCTCTGAACAGTTGATGTTGAGATGTGTCTGATACTTGAACTCTGTGAAGCATTTATTTGGGCTGCCATCTGAAGTGCAGTTATTCTAATTAACTTTTTCTCTGCAGCAGAGGTAACTCTGGGTCTTTCTTTCCTGTGGCGGTCCTCATGAGAGCCAGTTTCATCATAGCGCTTGATGGTTTTAGCGACTGCACTTGAAGAAACTTTAAAAGTTCTTGAAATTTTCCGAATTGACTGACCTTCATGTCTTCAAGTAATGATTTACTGTCATTTCTCTTTGCTTATTCGAGCTGTTCTTGCCATAATATGGACTTGGTCTTTTACCTAAATAGGGCTATCTCCTGTACAACACATCTGATTGGCTCATACACATTAAGAAGGAAAGAAATTCCACAAATGTACTTTTAACAAGGCACACCTGTTAATTGAAATGCATTCCAGGTGACTACCTCATGAAGCTGGTTGAGAGAATGCCAAGAGTGTGCAAAGCTGTCATCAAGGCGAAGGGTGGCTACTTTGAAGAATCTCAAATATAACCTATTTTTTGATTTTTTTTAACAAACATGATTCCATTTGTGTTATTTCATAGTTTTGCTGACTTCACTATTATTCTACAATGTAGAATAGTAAAAATAAAGAAAAACCCTTGAATGAGTAGGTGTGTCCAAACTTTTGACTGGTACTGTAGAAGTGAAATTAGTTTTGAATGAGAATGGACCATTATCATGCACCTGTCTCAGAACAGGGGCAGGGGGAAAAAATACATGTCACCTATGACTTAAATAGCGAATAGAGGGCGCTTTTCCCATGGTTCGTTTTCATGCCAGCCAGGTAGGCTATACTGCTATTGTAAAGCGAAGCAATGTGCTTAATATTGGGAAAGTTGACAAATAAATATTGTAGGGCTAGCATGTAGAAAGCTGAAGGGATCCTCTTTTTAAAAGAAGCATTCAAATCTCTGTTTTCTCACACAATCACACAATTCCGATAGAAATGTTGCGCAACATGAGCTCATGAACTCTCATTAAGTGTTTGGTTTGATTTTCGATTACATTTGCATTGATGTCAGAGTGATTAGAGGGACAATACAGTGCTGAGTACCAGGCAGTTAGCAAGTTTTGTAGGCTACTAATGACCATCAGCAGCATCCGAGCTTGGAGAAGGCCAGCTACCATGACTAAAAGGTTACGTGGAATTTGACTGCGGTCATGACTTGTGACTGCCGGTGTGGCGGTAATACGGTCACCGTAACAGGCCTAAGTAGTTCTCTAAAACTCCCCAGTCCTATTAAATCACACAGTTGTTTTTGCCTCCAGACAGCATTGATCGAGCAGTGGACTCCTCACTGCTTCTTTTAATCATTCACATTCCTCCATTCAAAGGGAAGGGGTATAAACAGACAAAACAGACGAAGAGGAAAGTGTGTGTTTGAGTGCCTATCTGTATTCATCATGAAGCTGCATCCTTTCATCCAGGGCTGTGATTCATCCCTCCTTTTATCCTTCCCCCAGTTCAGGGCTATTTGTGCTGATGTCTTAGTGGTATAGAGAGATGGGTATCACTATACATCACATACTGCATGTTCTGCACTGTACAGCAACTAACAGGACTCTGTCTCTGTTGTGTCATTGTGTTCACAGGCAGCAGAAAAGCCCAAGCCCAGAAGTACACCTCTCAGGTAAGTGCCAGATCATGTTGAACTGGTGGCTTTGTGTTGAGTCGTGTCTGTGAGGCATATTGTATTGTATTGGATGTCATCTTGTTCTTTGCATAAGCGGTTGCAAGTGATCAGTTCTGCACACATATCTGTACTCAGTAACGGTTTATATCACACTTCTGTCATTGCAAACAAGCTGTGATTGTCTCAGATCATTGCTCCGTATAGTTTAATTACATGTATCTTTCTCTGGTGTGTTGTAATTGTGAAAATACATGATTTAGAGTGCGTGAAAATGTGTATTTTCAGCATAATGAAATTACTACACTGTAGAATTTAACAGAGAGAGAGAGAGAGAAACAGGCATGGGCTAAGTATAGAAATGTATAATTGCCTGCTGTATACACACACAACTATGGAATGTGATATAAGGATATGTGGCTGTTGTTCATAAATAATAATTGTGTAAAAAAAGAGGCGCACAGAGGGATGTACTAAATTGAAATGCTGCCAGCATTTTATTTTAGAGGTTTAGATATTATATGACCGCAGGCCTGAAGCAGTTTTTCTCCCCTGTGTGGAGCAGAGCGGAGCAGGTAGAGGAGACACCTTTCCTGGGCGTGCCAGTATGAGTGCATTAATATGCATTTCGCAGTAGATGTATGGGTGTTCTATCATCTCTAATCATGGGAGTATTACGGCTGCTGTGTGAATGGGCTCATTAAGAACGGCAGAGTGAAACATGGCCTGCAGCTCTTTCTCAAAAAGGGATTCTGGGACTGGAGATGCTGCGAGCACTCCCCCGGCCATGCCCGCCCCCTGGAACACCACACACACACACTTATGTGTACTCATACACACTCATCCCTCTCACACAAGCTAGCTCACACAGCCCCCTACCGCACACAGTCCCTTAGTACCATGTAATAGCCCCCCATGACCACTTATAAACCCCCACTACATCATGTTCATAAAATCCCCAATCACTGTACAGCCCCCTACTACCTTATAACAGCTCTCAGGTTACAGAAAATCATTCATCAAGTTGGTTTTAGAAAAGGGAGATTAACCACTGAGAAAATGTTATGACTCTCAGAAAGCATTTTAAGATAATTTAACGGAAAAATGGTTTTCCTTGCCGTGCTTTTTGACATAGAGAAGGCCTTTGTTAAAACAATAAAAATCATCCAGAGCTTCCTTACACAGCGGAAAATAAACATAAAGTTTGTTTCATTACTCTCCACCCCCTTCAGACCTGAGGCCCGGGATCCCACAAGCTGCCATCCTGTCCACTCCTGTTTTCAATCTACATCTCTGATATTTATTACCCTCCCCCTACAGTTGGAAATGTGTCCCAATTCAGTAGATGACCTTTGCTATTGGACATCATCCATGCGCTCACAAAAAGCAGCTAAGAAGCTCCAGACCTGTATAAACAAAATTGAAAAACGGCCCAAAACCTGGCGTATCTAACTAGACCCAACAACAACACAATATGCTCTCTTTAGTAAAATAAACAATAAAAAAATCTAAACTGCCACTCACACTGACACTGTATGGACAACATCTGAAGATTGAGAAGACAGCTACATTCCTGGTGGTCGCTTTCCAGCATGACATGAAGTGGACAATTCGCATTGCAACCATTGAAACAGCAGGGGGGGGAAATAATCAACCACCTGAAAGCCCCGTGGGGGAAGAGTACAGGAGCAGCACCAATAACCGTATTGAAAGTGTACCAAAGCTACAACAGGCCTGTCTTCGAGTACTCTTCCCTCGCCTGGAAAACCACATCAACACAACAGAAACACAAGCTACAGATAATTCAGAACAAAGCGATAAGAGCAGCCTACCGCCTCCCTAAATACATCCATGTCGCCTACTTTCACAAAATCTCTGGTCTGAAAACAATGAACGAGCACCTGAACCTTTTGGGACAGAAATACATTCACTAAGCAAAAGACAACCCACCACTGAAGAAAACAATAGAACAAGCAATACACTAACAAGACACTCCTCTCTCCACCATATTGACCACTACCTATACCCAAACCCTACCCCTTACCCTAAACCAGGTTGGAATCCAAACCCTACCCCTTACCTTGAACCAGGTTGGAATCCAGACCCCAGCCTCCTTCCCTAAACCAGGTTGGAATCCANAACCAGGTTGGAATCCAGACCCCAGCCTCCTTCCCTAAACCAGGTTGGAATCCAAACCCTACCCCTTACTTTAAACCAGGTTGGAATCCAAACCCCAGCCTCCGTCCCTAAACCAGGTTGGAATCCAAACCCTACCCCTTACCTTAAACCAGGTTGGAATCCAAACCCCAGCCTCCTTCCCTAAATCAGGTTGGAATCCAAACCCTACCCCTTACCTTAAACCAGGTTGGAATCCAAACCCCAGCCTCCTTCCCTAAACCAGGTCTGTATTGAAACCCCAACACTACCTCTCTCCATGCAACCCCAAGAAAAGCCACTGAACAAGTCTTAAACTTCAACTGAACCCACTGGGCTGTGGTCAATAACAAGTATATAAAAAAAGGACATAAAACACAGTTCAAATTCTACAGTAACATTCATGAGAGTATCCAGGCCCCCATCAAGGGGAACAAGTATAAGCTATTTAAAGAGGTGAGCATGGCAATATTTTCCGCAGCCAACATGTTGATACTGGGGTTATAGTGGTGGTGGTGGTGGTTAGAGGTTTGTGACGAGCTAATGAACATTGATTTCTGGTGCAGCTCTGATGCAGAGGTCACATGCTGCGAGAAAAATATGCTAACTTTACTCATACTCTGTTCTCCCTCTCGTCTTTGATTCCGTGTGTGTGAACATAGCCTCACTTCTCCATATTGGCACAGATGTAAAGATCTTGATGTTTCAATGTGTGACATCAAAGTGGAGTGTTTTGAATAGATACATACTTTAATAGCCAGGCAGTTCAAATATTTATCTATCGCTCTGAACACACTGAATGACTGTGACTATATTTGGGGAAAGCCTTTTGGCAGATGCTGCTTTAGGGAAAACTATTTCTACTATTGTTGTTGTTGTTGCTGCTGTGCTATCTGACAAGACTTCCATTGTGCTCCACTGCCATACGCTTCCTTGCCCCGTTGCCAGGGGGCACAGGGGGGCAGTGCCCCAGCCGAGGAATGTGCCCATTAAAATCTCGCCCACAGATGAGTCCTGGGCTGAGGGCTCCTTTCCGCCCCCCACGCATAGTGGCTGTGCCAGCTCTCAGGGTGGACCAGCTGGCATGGCCGTGGCCACACATGGGTGTGGTGATCCCTAGGGAGCCCTGGGCCCATATTAATAAATGTCTCAGAGTAGGAATGCTGATATAGGATCAGTTTTGACTTTTAGATCACAATTAATAAGATTATATGGACAGGTGGGACCTGATTCTAGATCAACACTCCTACTCTGAGATACTTAGTAAATACAGGCCCTGATGTCAGGTCACTACTCTCAGCAGTACAGAGTGTAGGAGACAGGAAACACTAGACAGCGGCTCCAGATAGTACAGACCCCTGGGGGGGTCATTGAAAGCAGCCAGCAGAGCCCATTTACATCATCATATGTGACATATCACCATGCATTGTTAAAAGCTGCTTCTCCGTTATTGAGACTTACGCGACGGGACTCTGTAAACGTGATTCGCTTTTGGTGAAAGGCCACACACTGATAAATACTATTGTGTGGAAGTGCTATTGACATCTGGTGAGAAAGAATTAGCAGCGATTCAAACCTGCAGTGTGATGCATAACCCGACCCTGTTTACAGTGTAAATACACTTGGGAGTGGAACCGCCTTTAATAGTGCAGGTATAATTCTGTACACCTAATTTATCTCAAGTCGATATGTAACTAGAATTTGGATTAGGGCTGTGGTTTGTCATTATTCTGTTACTAACTAGAGCTAATGAAAGGGGGGAAATATATGTATTCAGGTGGTTCGCTTCAGACCTGTAGTTCTAGGTTTAAACTATTTATATACACAAGTAATTGGAATCTATCAGCCAGTCACCTCCCCTGATTGGGAATATGATATTCCAGTATAGGATCAGGGCTGGGTCCATCCAGATATCCCATGTTGACTGTGGTTCCACTGTGCTGTAACCAATGAGAGACATTCACAACTAGTGCTAGCACGCCTCTGATAAATGTGGGCACCAGGAAATGTGCCCGAAAATGAATAAAAAAAAATACCCACAACACTCAATAGTTGTCTGTTTGATTTAGAGGCCTGTTTTGCTTAAGGACACAAAAGGTTTATTTGTGTTTATTTCTTCTGTTGTTCAGATCCTACTTGACTTCACTTGCAATACTTTAGCGTTCATAACAGTTCCTCTAATGCTGGACGTTCTGGGCTTTGTGTTATTAGCATATCTTGTGTGACACGAAGGTCAGCAACACATCCAGTTTTTTCTCTGTGACTGTCTCAGATAACATCTATAATGAACAAAAATATAAACGCCACATGCAACAATTTCCACGATTTTACTGAGTTACAGTTCATATATACGGAAATCAGCAAATTGAAATAAATTCATTAGACCCTAATTAATCGATTTCACATGACTGAGCAGGGGCGCAGCCATGGGTTGGCCTGGGAGGGCTTCGGTACACCCACTTGGAAGCCAGGCCCACCCACTGGGGAGCCAGGGCCAGCCAAACAGAATGAATTTTYCCCCACAAAAGGGCTTTATTACAGACAGAAATACTCCTCAGTTTCATCAGCTGTCCGGGTGGCTGGTCTCAGACAGTCCCGCAGGTGAAGAAGCCGGATGTGGAGGAGGTCTTGGGATGGCGTGGTTACACGTGGTCTGCGGTTGTGAAGCCGGTTGGACTTACTGCCAAATTCTCTCAAAAAAACTTTGGAGGCGGCTTATGGTAGAGAAATGAACGTTTAATTCTCTGGCAACAGCTCTGGGGGACATTCCTGCAGTCAGCATGCCAATAGCACACTCCCTCAAAACTGGAGACATCTATGGCATTGTGTTGTGTGACAAAAATGTACAAAGATGATGCTGTTTAATCAGCTTCTTGATATGCCACACCTGTCAAGTGGATGGATTATTTTGGCAAAGGAGTAATGCTCACTAACAGGGATGTAAACAAATTTGTGCAAAACAATTGAGAGAAATAAGCTTTTTGTGCATATAGAACATTCTGGCCTCTTTTATTTCAGCTCATGAAACATGGGACCAACAGTTTACATATATTTTATATATACGTTTATATATATTTTTTAGTATAAATACCATTAATCTGTCATAGCCTCGAACCGCAGCTAAATCTGTATGACCCTTGATAATAGCCATTTGGCTGTCGGCGGCAACCATAATATCGACAACACAGTAAACAATTGAGGTGGCAGTGTCCATATTACACCTCATGGATTGGTTAATTTCATTCTGTGTCGTGTTTGGATTGGCCTTAGAGATGGGGCTGTTTATTTATGGATCCTATTAGAATCTTTGGAAGTCGCCTCGCCCCAAATCGGAGGGCATGAAAGTAAATGTTCTGAAGGTGAGAAAATGTGTGTATTGAGTCTAGCTGGGCGGCAGGGCCTCATCCATCGCCGGCACCAATCTGTATGACCAGTCAAGCAGCAAATCCATCACCGCCTCCTCAGGCAGGGAGCACAGAAAAGCAGTGAGAGAAAAATATCATTTTTTTCCTATCTATCTGCAAGGCCCTGTTTTCTCTACTATCATTACTCATCTTTCTCCACCTCACAATGTGACTCTATGTATCATATCAGTATTGTGTCATTATCGAAGTCAGTCATCCCTAACAATGTTCATTGTGTTACTGATAAAATTACCAAATACCCTTTTCGTATCAAAAGGCTCCAGAAATGGCCAGTTCTGTGGCTTTTTTGTAGTACAAAAGAAAATGTAGTAGACAAACATTTTGACATCCATTGGAAGTAAAACAAAAGCTGAGATTTTTTAATTTTACTAGGCAAGTCAGTTAAGAAAAAATTCTTATTTACAATGACAGCCTAGCAACAGTGGGTTAACTGCCTTGTTGAGGGGCAGAACGACATATTTTTTACCTTGTCAGCTCAGGGATTCGATCTAGCAACCTTTCGGTTACTAGTCCAACACTCTTACCATTAGGCTACCTGCCGCCCCTTAGATTTAACTCTAAGATGAATGGCAAGGAGACAGAATAAAACATTTCAGGAAACCTGCTCTGTATGAATAATCGAGGAATGAAAATGCATGTTTCAATAATGTTATTAATTAGACAACGTTCACTGGGTGGAGCCAAGAAAACTCATCTGAATAAAATGTGCGTTTTCGTTTTACAGTGGCATTATTATTTTTTACACATTGCGGTTTTGATTGAATAAATGCCTAGGGCTGAGATAAGGTGCCTTCTGAAAGTATTCAGACCCCTTGACTTTTTCCACATTTTGTTACGTTACAGCCTTATTCTAAAATTAATTAAATTTAGTTTTTTTCCTCATCAATCTACATACAATAATACCCCATAATGTCAAAGCAAAAACAGGTTTTAAACATTTTTGATAATATAATAATAATAATATAATAATAATAATATAATAATAATAATATAATATAAAACTGAAATATTAAATTTTCATAAGTATTCAGACCCTTTACTCAGTACTTTGTTGAAGCACCTTTGGCTGTAATTACAGCATCAAGTCTTCTTGGGTAGCGAAATGCTTGTGTTCTTAGCTCCAACAGTGCAGTAGTATCTAACATTTCACAACAAAACACACAAATCTTAAAGTAAAATAATTGAATTAAGAAATATATAAATATAAGATTGAGCAATGTCAGACTGGCTTTGACAAAAATAGAGAAGAATATAATTCAGTATATGCATATGTGATGAGTTAAGCAGGTTGTAAACATTATTTAAACATTATTAAAGTGGCCTGTGATTCCAAGTCTATGTATATAGGGCAGCAGCATCTAAGGTGCGGGGTTGCGTAACCGGGTGGATGCCGGCTAGTGATGGCTATTTAACCCCGATGGCCTTGAGATAGAAGCTGTTTTTCAGTCTCTCGGTCCCAGCTTTGATGCACCTGCACTGACCTCGCCTTCTGGATGATAACGGGGTGAACAGACCGTAGCCCGGGTGGTTGATGTCCTTGATGATCTTTTTGGCCTTCCTGTGTGACATCGGCTACTGAAGAGGTACTGTTGCGCCTTCTTCACCACACTGTCTAACCATTTCAGATCATCAGTTACTGTGTTCGACGAGGAACTTGAAGCTTTCCACCTTCTCCACTGCGGTCCCATCGATGTGGATGGGGGCGTGCTCCCTCTGCTGTTTCCTGAAGTCCACAATCAGCTCCTTTGTTTTGTTGACGTTGAGTGTGTGGTTATTTTCTTGGCACCACTCTCTCAGGTCCCTCAGCTCCTCCCTGTAGGCTGTATTGTTGGTAATCAGGCCTACTACTGTTGTGTCGTCTGCAAACTTGATGATTGAGTTGGAGGCGTGCATGGCCACGCAGTCATGGGTGAACAGGGAGTACAGGAGGGAGCCCCTGTGTTGAGGATCAGCGAAGTGGAGGTGTTGTTGCCTACCTTCACCACCTGGGGGCGGCCCGTCAGGAAGTCCAGGACCCAGTTGCACAGGGTGGGGTTCAGACCCAGGGCCCCAATCTTAATGATGAGCTTGGAGGGTACTATGGTGTTCAATGCTGAGCTATCGTCAATGAACAGCATTCTTACATAGGTATTCCTCTTGTCCAGATGGGATAGGGCAATGTGCAGTGCAATGGCAATTGCGTCGTCTCTAGATCTATTGGGGCGGTCAGCAAATTGAAGTGGGTCTAGGGTATCAGGTAAAGTAGAGGTGATATGATCCTTAACTAGCCTCGCAAAGCACTTCATGATTAACACGCTAAAATATCTTACTAACTTCGGCCATGGAGAAGGAGAGCCCACAGTCATTGGTAGCGGGCTGCGTAGGTGGCACTGTGCTATTCTCAAAGCGGGCGAGAAGGTGTTTAACTTGTCCGGAAGCAAGATGGCAGTGTCCGCGACGTGGCTGGTTTTCCATTTGTAGTCCATGATTGTCTGTAGACCCTGCCACATACGTCTTGTGTCTGAGCCGTTGAATTGCAACTCCACTTTGTCTCTGTACTGATGTTTTACCTGTTTGATTGCCTTAAGGAGGGAATAAGTATGTTTGTATTCTGCCATATTCCCAGTCACCTTGCCATGGTTAAATGCGGCGGTTGGCGCTTTCAGTTTTGCGCGAATGCTGTTATCTATCCACAGTTTCTGGTATGAGCAGGTTTTAATAGTCACAGTGAGTAAAACATCTCCTATACACTTGCTGATGAACTCAGTCACCTTATCCGTGTATTTGTCAATGTTATTCTCAGAGGCTACCCGAAACATATCCCAGTCCGTGTGATCAAAACAATCTTGAAGCATGGATTCTGATTGGTCAGTCCAGTGTTGAATAGATCTTAGCACGGGTACTTCCTGTTTGAGTTTCTGCCTATATGAAGGGAGGAGCAAAATAGAGTCGTGATCAGACTTGCCGAAGGGAGAGCGGGGGAGGGCCTTGTGGGCATTTTGAAAAGGTGATTAGCAGTCAATTTGTTGGTAGAACTTCGGTAGCGTTTTCCTCAAATTTGTTTTGTTAAAATCCCCAGCTACAATAAATGCGGCCTCCGGATATGTGGTTTCCAGTTTGCATCAAGTCCAGTGTAGTTCTTTGAGGGCCGTCGTGGTATCGGCTTGAGAGGGAATATACACGCTGTGACTAAAACCGAAGACAATTCTCTTGGGAGGTAGTACGGTCAGCATTTGATTGTGGCGTTTATTAGGTCGGGTGAACAAAAGGACTTGAGTTTCTGTATGTTATCACAGTTCGACCATGAGTAGGTAATCATGAAACATACACCCCCGTCTTTCTTCTTCCCAGAGAGTGCTTTATTCCTATTACTGAGAACCCAGCTGGCTGTATGGACGGGGAGAGTATATCCCGAGAGAGCCATGTTTCTGTGAAACAGAGTATGTTACAATCCCTGATGTCCCTCTGGAAGGAGATCCTCGCCTTGAGCTCGTCTACTTTATTCCAGAGTCTGAATATTAGCGAGTAATATACTCGGAAGCGGTGGATGGTGTGCACGCCTCCTGAGTCGGACTTGAAGTACACTCCGAATATCTCTTCTCCGCCAGCAGTGTTTTGGAGCAGCCTCTGGAATAAATGCAATTGCCCTGGGGGGTACGAACAAAGGATCCAATTCGCGAAAGTCGTATTCCTGTTGTAATGCTCGTGAGTTACCGCTGCTCTGATATCCAAAAGTTATTTCCGGCTGTATGTAATTACACAAAAATAATTCTGGGGTAATAATGTAAGAAGTAACAACAACAACAAAAAATACTGCAAAGTTGCTTAGAAGCTAGAAGCAGAGCTGCCATATCTGTCGGCGCCATCTTAATCCATTTCAGGTCTCTCCAGAGATGTTCGATCAGGTTCGAGTCCGGGCTCTGGCTGGGCCACTCAGTATTTCAGACTATCGGTCCAGTCTGAGGTACTGAGCACTCTGTACTTTGCTCTGTTCATCTTTGCCTCGATCCTGACTAGTCTCCCAGTCCCTTCTGCTGAAAAGCATCCTCATAGCATGATGCTGCCACCACCATGCTTCACCGTAGGGATGGTGCAAGGTTTCCTCCAGGCCAAAGAGTTCAATCTTGATTTCATCAGACCAGAGAATCTTGTTTCTCATGGTCTGAGATTCTTTAGGTGCCTTTTGGCAAACTCCAAGCGGGCTGTCATGTGCCTTTTACTGAGGTTTGGCTTCCATCTGGCCGCTCTACCATAAAGGCCTGATTGGTGGACTACAGCAGAGATGATGGTTGTCCTTCTGGAAGCTTCTCACATCTCCACAGAGAAACTCTTAAGCTCTGTCAGAGTGACCATCGGGTTCTTGGTCACCTCCCAGACCAAAGCCCTTCTCCCCCGATTTCTCAGTTTGGCTGGGAGACCAGTCTTGGTGGTTCCAAACTTCTTCCATTTCAGAATGATTGGAGGCCACTGTGTTCTTGGGGACCTTCAATGCTGCAGAAATGTTTTGGTACCCTTCCCCAGATCTGTGCCTCGACACAATGCTGTCTCGGAGCTCTACGGACAATTCCTTCGACGTCATGACTTGGTTTTTGCTCTGACATGCACTGTCAACTGTGGGACCTTATATAGACAGATGTGTGCTTTTCCAAATCATGTCCAATCAATTTAATTTACCACAGGTGGACTCCAATCAAGTTGTAGAAACATCTCAAGGATGATCAATGGAAACAGGATGCACCTAAGCTCATTTTCGAGTCTCATATCAAAGGGTCTGAATACTTATGTAAATAAGGTTTTTGTGTTTTTTATTTGTAATAAATGTGCAGAAATTTCTAAAAAAACTTTTTTTTTAAACTTTGTCATTATGTGGCATTGTGTGTAGAATATTGGGGATTTTTATTTATTTAATCAATTTTAGAATAAGGCTGTAACGTAACAAAATGTGGAAAAAGTCAAGGGGTTTGAATATTTTCCGAAGGCGCTGTGGATAATGATGAAATCATGTAGATGTCCCATGCCTCTGCTCTCTCTGTTCTCTCTGCTCTTGCACCTCAAGGTGCTTATGCACAGCCAATTACCTCTGGTGAAGTGAGCCCCTCATCACTGATAAAAATTATAAATGACATGTGAACATGGGGCAAGGGCTAGGGCTAAGGCTAGGACTGAGGCTAGGGCTGGGGGCTAGAGCTAGGGCTGGGTGCTAGAGCTAGGCCTGAGTCTCGAACTAAGGCTGGGACTGAGACTAGGGCTGGGGGCTAGAGCTAGGGCTGAGACTGGGACTGGGGGCTAGGGCTGAGTTTGGGACTGAGTGCTCGGGGCTAGAGCTAGGGCTGGGACTGGGGATTGTAGTAGAGGAAATAGGGCTTGTCTATACCCTAGGCAACACAATGACTAGAGTCTGGTTTCAATTATGGACTCTTTTGGCATAGAGGAACTACTTCACTGCCTACGTCGATAAGGAAGAAAAAAATTATTTGGGAACTCTCCCAACATATCACGAGGCCAGAACATTGTGGTTCAAAACCAAAGTTTGCGGTCTAAACTTTTGCAGTGGTTTTAGTCAAGGTAGTTGACGCAAACTAGCCACTTACGAAATGCACTCATTAAAAAGAACCTGTGATCTCCATCTTGCTAGCTAATCTTTTGTATTTTATTCAAGAGGATAAATAGTGACGTAGGCAGCGACGTAGTTCCTCAGACCCTAGTCACTGTTTCCAAGGGTCAGGTTTTCCAGACTAATATACTGCTTGAGGTAATTACTCTAACTAGATACCTGGATGCTGTGCTGATGGAGATCTGATTCACCCCTTCCCTCCACCTTCCGTTCCATTATGACTCTATGTGGTTAGCATGATAGCCCCCAGCTATTTGATGCATTTGATTGTAATTGGCTGAGTGGTAGGTGGAAGGTGCTGTGGTGACATGTTCCTAATAGCTGTACTTTAATCTACAGGAGCACATTAATAGCCATGCTACATCACAGCTGGTTGCTTTAGCTCCCAGCCACATCTGTCTGTCTACCAACTTCACTCTGAAATGAATATTTTTCTAATTTGTATCCAAAGGCCCTGCAGTGTTTACTGTGTAATATCTGATACGGGTATCTTACTGAAGGTGGTATAACCTTTTACTCTTGAAAATTAGGAGACTCTAAGATAGAATAGAATGTGGTGTTGTGGATGGATAAGCTCTTTATATGTTTCTTGGAAACATCTAAGGGATCTCTGCTGACAGTCTGTTTTTCCTGCCCACTGAAGGATAGGCAATGACAAGACCCTAGGAGGCTCTTCTCTTGTTGAACATGACATTAGTAGCAGATTTCCTATAATGGATGCTCCCCATGATGTGCAGGCAGCCATAGGCCATGCATTCCATAGGGTTTAAACACAACATCTGCTTTTCAAGTGTGTGTGTATATGTGCATGCGTGTGTGCGTGCTACTTGCTTGTGTGTGAGAGAGAGAGAAAGACACCAGACACGGAGGAAGAGGAAGCCATCCCATCACGCCGGGTGGCTGGGCTTAGGGCTGGAGATTGACTGTTATTCAGAGCTTCACCAATGCTTTTTCTACTGTGTGTGTCTTTGTGTGTGTGTTTGCATTGGCCCACCTCTGAGAACATCCCTCCTGAGATAAAGGGGAAGGACTTTGGGTACTCCACCTGCAGTTCAACATCAAAAGATTGCTCAGTCCACATTTATAGCATTGTATAAACAGGATTTAAAGTAATACGGAAAGAAGTTAAACAGCTCTTATTTTCAAAACATTTTATCTATGTTATTTTCTCTAGGTGGTTTACTTGTTTAACGTGGCATAAGCCAGTATAAATTTGCTGCTATAAAATGATTGCATCATACCAATTACATCTCAATCAGATGGAACTGGCGAGGTCCAAAAGAACAGGTGGTGACGTCCACTTCCAAACCCAAAGAACAGACTGTTGTTTTTGCCAAGGATTATCCATCAATTAAAGCAGATGCTTTTCCTTTCAATTCTTCGCATCACAAGGACCACAGCATAACCACACTGAACAAATAATTGCAACATGTACAAGTGTTGGTCCCATGTTTCATGAGCTGAAATAAAAGATCCCAGAAATGTTCCTTACGCACCAAAAGCGTATTACTCTCAAATTTTGTGCACAAATTTGTTTACGTCCCTGTTAGTGAGCATTTATCTTTAGGTTTCAAGCGCAGAGCACAGCAGGTGTTTAATGAAAGGGACCATAGGAGGAGGCAGGTAGCTGGGTCCAGGGGCAGGAAGAAGGTCATACACGGTAGGTCCAAAAATGGCAACAGTACAGGCAGGGAATAGGCAAAAGGCGTCGAGAGTGAGGCAGGCAAAAACTATCATACACAGGAGGAGAGAAGGACGGGAAAAAAACAGCTCAGAAAAAAAGTGTCTCAAAACAAACAATACCTCATAGTGGAACTGAACTAAATAGTGTGGGGTGATGACATGCAGGTGTGTGAATAGGTGATTAGAATTCCGGGTGATTGGAATCTGGGGAGTGAGCTGGAAAGTGGGCTGCGTTCCGGGGATCTAAGTGTTTGGGAGTGTGAGCTGGACGCAGATGTCCAGCTCTCCTTTGCCAAGATAATACATCCACCTGACAGTTGTGGCATATCAAGAAGCTGATTAAACAGCCTGATCATTACACAGGTGCACCTTATGCTTGGGACAATAAAAGACACTCTAATGTTCAGTTTTGTCACACAACACAATGCCACAGATGTTGACATGCTGACTGCAGGAATGTCCACCAGAGATGTTTCCAGAGAATGTAATGTTAATTTCTCTACCATGAGCCGCCTTCAACGTCGTTTTAGAGAATTTGTCAGTACATCCAACTGGCCTCACAACCGTAGACCATCTATGTGTATGGCATCGTGTGTGGGCAAGCGGTTTGCTGATGTCAAAGTTGTGAACAGACTGCCCCATGGTAGCGGCGGGGTTATGGTATTGGCAGGCATAAGCCACGGACAACAAACACAACTGCATTTTATCATTGGCAATTTGAATGCAGAGCGATACTGTGATGAGATCCTGGGGCCCATTGTCACCTCATGTTTCATGCACGGCCCCATGTTGCAAGGATCTGTACACAATTCCTGAAAGCTGAGAATGACCCAGTTCTTCCATGGCCTCCGTACTAACAGATGTGTCACCCATTGAGCATGTTTGGGATGCTCTGGATCGATGTGTACAACAGCAACTTCGCACAGCCTTTGAAGAGGAGTGGGAAAACATTCCACAGGCCACAATCAACAGCCTTATCAACTCTATGAGAAGGAGAGGTGTCGCGCTGCATGAGGAAAATGGTGCAACACTCCAAACTGCCTCTGGAAGCAACGTCAGCACAAGAAATGTTCGTCTGGAGTTTCATGAAATCCATCCATGGCCAAGCACCCGCACACAAGCCTAAGATCATCATGCACAATGCCAAGCGTCAGCTGGAGTGGTGTAAAGCTCGCCGCCATTGGACTCTGGAGCAGTGGAAATGTGTTCTCTGRAGTGATGAATCACGCTTCACCATCTGGCAGTCCGGGTTTGGCGGATGCCAGGAGAACGCTACATACCGGAATACATAGTACCAACTGTAAAGTTTGCTGGAGGAGGAATAATGGTCTAGGACTGTTTTTTATGGTTTGGGCTAGGTCCCTTAGTTCCACGGGTTGGCTAGCCCCCTTAGTTCGGGCTAGGGCTAGGCCCCTTAGTTCCAGTGAAGGGAAATATTCATGCTACAGCATACAATGACATTCTAGACAATTCTGTGCTTCCAAATTTGTGGAAACCATTTAGGGAAGGCCCTTTCCTGTTTCAGGATGACAATGCCCCCGTGCACAAAGAGAGGTCAATACAGTAATGGTTTGTTGAGATCAGTGTGGAAGAACTTGACTGGCCTGCACAGAGCCCTGACCTCAAGCCCATCGAACACCTTTGGGATGAATTGGAACTCCGACTGCGAGTCAAGGACTAATTACGCAACATCAGTGGCCGACCTCACTAATGCTCTTGTGGCTGAAAATGAAGCAAGTCCCCGCAACAATGTTCCAACATCTAGCGGAAAGCCTTCCCAAAAGAGTGGAGGCTGTTATAGCAGCAAAGGGGGGACCAACTCCATATTAATGCCCATGATTTTGGAATGAGATGTTTGACGAGCAGGTGTCCACATACCTTTGGTCATGTAGTGTATTTCCTGTCCTAAGAGAGATGTAAGGATGCCTAGAGTAACAGTTGGAGGAAGACAGCAGAGAAACAAGGTGAAGGAGGGACAGGGGAGGGATACACAGGGGCACAGGGAGTCACTGTGAATTAATTTGGTTTTCAATATGAAAAGTACAATTTGATTTATCTGTATCCTGTTAATCTGTCATCTGGAGATGTAGACTTGGCAGACCCGGCCGCTTGGCAGCCCTCACTCCTGCACAGCTGGCTTTCCACTCACTCCACATTTTCCAGCCTTTGATATTGATATAGATGTAACCGAAGTCAGCCATGGGTCCGCCACCCCCCCGATAGCCCCATCCACCCAGGCCATGTCCAACTATTGTTCCAAGGCCTGTTCTCCCAGTCCAAGGACAAGCTGGCCAAACACTCACACACTGCTCCCACACAGGCCTCCTGCAGATTACCTGGCCTCTACCTGCTGCTCCAGACCATGGAGCAGAGAACAGCCTGCCTTTAGCCTGCCCTAACCCTCCCGGCCCAAGCCAACGCATGTGGAGAGGAGAGAGCTGGCTACAGCCTGAAACAGAACAGAACAGCCCAGCCCAACTAACAGATGACTGGACTGGAAAGAGCCTTTGATGGAGGAGGAGTGTACAGCTGGAGATCAAAGACAAATAGCTCTGTGGCAGATCAGATCACAATCTTTTGGGCTTGCTTAATTTGTGCAAAACCAGGAATATGTTGTTATATAAAGGCTGTGCCATTTGTCAAATGAATAGACGCCCTTGTAGACAATAATTGAAAGAAAAACTACACGTCTTGGCAATGTTGACTGTATAGGAATAAGGATGTAGCCTAGGCCCCTGTCATGGCAGTAGATAAACAGGGCATCTCTGATTCCCTCATATGTCAGAGTTTACACCAGAGGTTGGCTCCACAATTCTATGTTTATCCTCCTGGGCTTGTGTCTATTCTCTATTTTCTAACCTAGCCTACAGCTGACCTCTCCAGTGGCAGAGTGGTGTAGCCTCGGACTGAGTTTCTCTCTCTCTCCTCTCTTTGAAATCAGGGGGAGTGAAAAAACCCTAATTGGTGTCCAGGCCTCCCCTAGCCCCCCCGCTCCCCACCTCTGCAGTCAAACACCAGGGTTTGCTTTCATCTCATGAAAGCGGTGCTGCTCTCTGATCCCTGTATGTGCTGGGCGGCTCATTTGGCATGCAGGGTGTGTGTCGGTCTGCCACGGAGCCTGGGGAGGCTGAGACTCTTCTCCTCTCCTCTCTGACCAGCTAGAGCCAGAACCAAAGTCTAGCTCACACCGCCCTGGTCCCATATCCTCCTCCCTAACAACCCCCTCTCACATGCTGGGCCGCAGTCCCTCCCTCTACCCATGCACCCTGGCCTGCACTGACAGCCCCCTCTCAGATCACAGCTGCAGTAGAGCCTGGGCCTCCTATATGTAGGACACCTCTAATGGCTCTCTCTCTCTTTCTCTGTCTTTCTTTCTTTCTTTCTTTCTTTCTTTCTTTCTTTCTCTCTCTCTATTCCCCTCCTTCAATCCTCCAGACATTGAAAATAGAACTACTATGTTTTGACTTTAGTTATACTGTTAACTGACTGCAGCCCTTTGAATTGATTCATTAGATAATAGCTGTTTAATTATCAATATATTAGAATTGTTATTTTTTATGTATCATGCTTACTTACATTTTTATTTCTCACTCAGACGCTGGAGCTGGTTACTTTATTGTGTGCCATTATGTGACTCAGTCCATAGTTTACCTTACCCCTCATCTCTCTGGCATACCCTCTTGTGTGTTTTATGTTTCACAGACCTGTCAAGCCACTCAGGTGTCTGTCCGCCTGCCACCAGCTCTCTCTCTCTCTCTCTCTCTCTCTCTCTCTCTCTCTCTCTCGGCTCTTCTCTCTTCCCACTGTTGCTACTTCTCAACAACTTGCAAGGCTAAATATATAATTTTCTCTGTCTTGGTCACACATTAGTTTTTATTACATGTCACTCAGGGTCTCTACATTTTCTTTTATAACTCGCAGGCAAAATGTTTTACTCTTCTGTATGTGCATGCGGCTGCCTGCCTTTGTGACTTCCTCTCATAAATCCACTATTTTTCCCTGTCCCCTCACTAGCTAGAGCTGTTAATTGTGCTGTGTGAGTCCACAGTCTGTTGCCCCCTGTTAAAGGTGCAATGGCCATTTCAATTAATGATATATTCCCATTCATTCCTGAAGAACATAACTCACAAATGCCCCACAAGCTACCATTTGGCTGAAGATAGAATGACAGATTGTGACTTTAAGGCAGCCTGTCTGTCTGTTTCTATAGAAGGTTTCAGCAGGTAAAATTTATCCTCTAGCCATGAGTTAGGTATGACCTAACATATCATGAGACCAAAGCACAGATGTAGGAAATTGTACAAAAGGAAACTGTCTGTTCAGGAAAATAGATTAAACGTGAGGAAATGTAATGTTGAACTGTCTGGCATCAGATGGGCTTTGAAATTATGAAACATCTCCATTATGTATTTATGATGTGTTTGCATTTGCTGACAGTCTAACGGTGGTGCGGCTGTTTTCTTGGAATAAATTCACAACAGAAAGTCTCAATAAAGAGCCATTCCAGTTCATTTAAACTGATGGAGAAGCTAAATAGAACCCAACTAACGCTCTGCTATTGGCTAAATTGCTTTGAAATTGAAAAATGGAAATGCAGTAAGATGGAAAAAGACAAATCTTGGATACATAATCTTGTTTCCCTACTCACAATCATTGATTAGTACATTTTTTGCCGTATGGTTTTAAGAAAGTTTGTCGATTTTGACATTGAATTAGGTCATATAGCCTACAGACGTGGTAGACCACTGTAGGATAGGACTTTACTCAGACGCTCGCTAAAACCACATTGCAACACTTCCCGTGGGAGCAGTAGGCATAAAACATGTCTTCAACATATGTGTTACATACATCCAGTTTATAATTCTAGAATAGAATATGTTGTATTTTTAAGCAGTCTTGCTCTTCGATGCACTTACAAAAAAAGATGTATTTCTACACACTCAATTATCCCCTGTAGTCCTCGACTGTTTGTATCTCTGATATGATATGAGCAACAGGATGTCATTTATTACAGGATGTCTTTCATCTGTTCACAATGTGACAGACACGTTATTAGTCGGCAGCTTGATGTGGTGCTGTACATTCCAGCCTCCTGCCAGTGATAGATACAGCTTGCCATATAGACACTAAAACATAGCTCACCTGCCTGCCTTACCTGCTCTGATATTATGTAAATATAGCATCCTGGTCAATTCAAAGAGAATGCATATACAGTAGCTTGAAGTGCTTTATCTAAATGGACAAAGTGTAGAGTTATTGCCAGATTTCATACCAAGACACAAAGTGCATATTACAGATGTAGGATCTTAATTTGAGACAGTTTGCTACAGCAATAAAAATAATCCTGCTGCAACAGGAAATTAGAATTATTATGTGGATTATAATTAATGGAGATTTTTGTAGGGGATGATCATTTCAAAGTGGAAATTACAAATTACAAGTTTTAAAGTACTCCTGGAACAGGGTGATCAAATTAAGATTATACATCTGTACATACTCTTAAAGAGGGGGCTTGGGGAGGGATTGGGGAACCTGCTTCATCTGACTGTCAGTCTCCATCATAAGTGTACCGGGTCCACAGGGCGGCCATTTTTTTAAGTGCAAATGAGCAACCCCGGGAAGAAAAGAAAAGACAGAGAAAGAAAGAAAGAGAAAAAAATGTCTGGAAGCTCTGCAAATTATTTATGTTCTTATAAATCCCTCTATTTTTTTGCCTTGCAATGAAAAGGATAGAAGGACAGAATAACACTGCAATACCAAGCCTTCCCAGGGTAAGCCATTCCCCCCTCCTGCACCCAAGACAAAGACGGAGGACAAAGATGCCTCGCAGCATATTCATCTCCATGTATGGCTTATGCCATGTAGGCATGCTGCTGTATGTTCCATACAAACAGAGGCTGGCGTTTGATGTTTACACTGCCTCATTTACTCCACTGGCCTATATTATGCCTTTGTTGTGAATTATAATTATAGCATACAGTGTATTGTAGAGGGAGTGAAGTCACATTCTGTACATCAGATGTACAGTATTCATTTAGATCATGATATTTTGACATGTCAAGAGTCACTTGTTTAGTGACATCTCTGCGATCATATACATGCGACTTGACTCTGCTTTGCTCATTCCATGATTCATGAAAAACAATGCTAAATGAAACTAGCGCAGTAATCCACCATTCACTATTCATCTCGACATCTCCTCCCTCCCCTTTGTCTAAAGTATCATCTCTCAGGCTGGCGTATGTTGTGCTAAGCCATTTAGAGTGGCTTTCTGTGTTCTGGAGAAGGACCAGCACCTCCTGTTTGGTTAGGAGCCTCAGCAGATGCCTGTTCATAGGCAGCCAAAGCAGACTGGAGGAGTAGGAGGAAGCAGGGGGGGACTGACTACAGTGAGGGACTCACTACCTGAGAGGGGTTAATTAAATCATAGGAGTGATGTGTGTAAGGGTCTGCTGGGACAACCAGGTGTCATCCAATGGCCAGGTAGTTGACACCTAAATGACTTGGGATGATACCACATGTCAGCCATCTTGATCGCCTGGGATGTTTTGTTTAGTGGCTTTATAGATTTTTAAGAGACTGCAATTTTATCTTCAATCTTTTCGATATCAGCCTGCAAACATTGCTGTGAAGACAAATTCAACAGAAAATCTTGTCATGTTAAATGCTATTGTTTTTACGACGAAATCCATTCTTAGACACACCCCACCTGCCTCAGATAGACAGCATCTCCTCTATACTAGCTTCCACTTAGTGATGTCACAGAAGTTTGTGTTTATGTGGGCTGAGCGACACCCCCGGATCTCACACGTCTCGTCTGACATTTGTAGATGTTTATTCTCCGCCATCTGTCTTTGACAAATAACTTCAAGCGGAGCTGCTACAATAAAGTAGGTCTGGCTTCCTAAGCACTTCATAGTGGCTGCTGCCTTGTCAATATTCAGAGAGATTCACAGGGAATCACTCAGTCACTCAGCCCCTCCTCTGGGGCTTCCAGCTCTATAGTAAAACCTCCTTCCTCTCAAAGCAGCTGCCACTCATAGCACTGTGTACTGGGTGACAGAAGAAGACAGAAGAAGACAGAGGAAGCCACTACAGCAGTATACTAATACTTCACACAGCATAATCATTGTACAGAGGCCTGTTATTAAAGAGCTCATCAAGCCACTGAACATCATGACTGAACACACAGTGATACAACTATAAACAGTGACTAGACTGTAATTTACTATTGATTGGAACAAACAGTAAATCAATTAGCTAGTGTTATATTATAACTATAGCGGCTGACTTTAATCTCCCTGGGCACAGGATAGCAGGGATTGGGTGTATGAGAACAATGAGCTTCACACTCACCGGGGACCCGTGTGGCTCAGTTGGTACAGCATGATGTTTACAACGCCAGGTTTGTGGGTTTGATTCCCACGGGGGACCGGTATGGAGAAAGAAAAAAAAGTATGAAATGTATGCACTCACTACTGTAAGTCACTCTTAATAAGAGTATCTTGTAAAAATGTAAAATGATCTGGTGGGCGTGGATGGTGTGTGTGAACCCAGATTGCGACAGACATCATGAATGTGATTATTCAGTGGGAGAAGATGGATGCATGCACACAATGGACTCCATCTATGATGCTAATGGTGACAGAGTGCTGTAACACTGTGAGGCAGAGGTGAGAGGTCAGGTGTGTTGGTGCTAATGCACTGTTTTAGTGTCGTAACTGCTGCATTAGCATTGTGTTAGGATGTGCCACATGCTGGATGACACACTTCCGTACCATCCACCCCCACCCAGCTTGATGAGAGCGGTTGCCTGCTTAGGAAGCCGCTCTCCTCAAACTGGGTAGGGGTGGATGGTACGGAAGTGTGTGTGTGTGTGTGTGTGTGTGTGTGTGTGTGTGTGTGTGTGTGGTGGCGGTGTACTGCAAATGCGCTGCGACAGCCCGCTCAGCCCCGCTCAGCCCCGCTCTCAGACAATCAGATTAATTGGAGCCGAGGCCATTAGCCGGCTGGAATACATTATTGCTTTTGCCGAAAGAGCAATATCCTAACCTTGTCATCCCAGTCCTTGTTTACCAGAGCAGAGACAGCGTCAGAGCAGAGGAGATGAGGGCTGTGCGTCTGCCCGTCTGCCTGCCTGCCCGACTGCCACTCCCAGACACACTGTCATCTTGTGGCAGTGGCTTTTGGCACGGAGTCTTCTTTCTACTCAAAGTGCCTCTCACTGCTGGTAGGGCAGCTTATTCTCTATGGCCCTACTGACTGTACTTTAAGTGTACGTTTATGTTTTATGTGTATCTATGCGCCCTGGATACAGCTTCAGCCCTGAGGTCAGGGGTGAAGGCTTTAGTGACCATTAACAGTGAGAGCTCAGTGAGCTCAGGATTTGAGGATGATCTCTGCATGGTGTTGTGAGACGACTTCCTGTCTGTCTAAAGCCCTATGTCTGTGTCTCTCTGAGAGATGGCTAGCTGTGTGTTGGTTGGCATGAGTCAGTTAGTGTGATCTAGCCAGCTAGTTATCCGTCCACGTGTGAGCGTGACTCAGTGACATGCACAGAGACACGGGCTGGAAGAGCTACTGTTTACTTTTCAGTCTAGTGCAAATACTCATCGCAATCAGTGGCTCTGACGTCTCGCCAGCCACGTGTGTGAGTGTGCGTGCGTGTTTGTGTGTGTGTCTSTGTGTCGGGCTGCAATCCTCTGTTGGGGTAATTAGATGGGCCTTGGTGTGCMTTTCCACACACTCTCCAGATTTTCAGCTCATTTATTTATGTGTTTTCACTGTGAATCCACTCTCCCTTCAATTTATGTTCTCTTGCACCCTGTCAAAACACACTCCTCTTCACTTACCTCCTCCCATCAAGTTTTATTGAATACATTTTTCATTTGTGTGTTTTTCTCTGAGAGTGTTACAGGCAGGTGTTCTCGGAGCCAGAGCGGCTGTGATGATTAATGTCGTTTGGTGTTAATCCTCTCTGCAGGTCCCCTCTGAACCTTTATTGTTGGCCGCCAATAATGAGCGAACTCACTCGTGGCATTCGACGTTCCTGCATATTTACAGGCTAGCACCAGCTGACTCAAGCCATAGGTAAAGTSCTGGCCAACTCTGAATGTTTCCTGTGGTAGATAGCTAATGTTCTAACCTTTTTATTATTCAATACCATGCCATGCTTTTCTATGAAATATACAGCATGAGGGATCACAGATATGATTAGCATCAAATCCAAAAGGCACAACTCAACTGACACCATAATAAAAGGAGCCAATTAATGGGCCCATTTTATCAGTGCAACCTGAATACTTGGCTTCGGTAGCATCCCAAATGGCACACATCCCAATGTAGTGCACTACTTTTGACCAGGGCCCACATAGGGCTCTGGTCAAAAGTAGTGCACTATGTAGGGAATAGGGTGCCAATTGGCATGCATTCCTTGCCTTTATGTACATTAGGCCAAGCTAACGGATCACAGATTCATCTCCAACTAATTTGACATAGGCTCTGCTGTTTTCCCCTAAACAGGACGTCATTAAATGGTCAATATGAATACAATAAAGGATTTTCACTTACAGGATTGCTACAATAGCAGGGTGAGTGTTGAGCAGAGCAGGAAGGAAGTTTACATACTAAGAGCTGGCAGCTGGTGCAGAATCGATCTACATTACAGTGATAAATACAGATTGTCATCCTGTTTGCATAACAAACCTGGGCCGTCTACAGCGGCACAGTACAGTATTAGGATGACAGATAATACCCATTTTTACATAACCAATTCCATTTTATAAAGACTCCTCCTAACCATTATGTTTTGTGTAGAGATAGTGGATAAATGGATATTGATATGGTATGAGTGCATTCTGTATCTGCTAGAGGTATTTTTTCTCTCTCTCCCCTCGTCTAAAACCCATGAGTAACGATGGGCAAATTGCTGCTTCATTCGATTCTTAGCAGTAGCTGGAATGAGTGTGTCAGCGTTTGGGATGTGGCTATTCGTAGAGGCCAAGTGGAGGAGGGTGGTCTGACACAATATGCCCTGCTCCTCTACTCTACTCTGCTCTGCTCTGCCCTGCCAACACACAGCACAGCATCAGGCCAATGGGACACTGGGGGCCAGGGGAGGGTGCCACGTCTGCTATAGGGAGTCAGGCACAGCACACACTCTCTCACACACAGGCACAGGCAAACACACACACACACACACACTCACATACACACACCCAAACACACACATTTTTGCTATTTCCCAAAATGGAATGGCTTATTATTTTAATCTCCTTTCCCTCATGGCCAGAGATCTGACATACGTATATTTTCCAGCCCATTCATCATCAGTGGTCAGGAAGGACAGGAGTTCTAGGAAAGCAGGACATTAAACCATTGAATTTCAACACAGCCTTACTCGGCCTGAAGCCTGAATGTGAATGTGGGAGTGCATCCAAACACCAACTCTCACCATCACACCTTTGTTCCCTGCAGGTGAGCTGCCATCAAGGTCAGAGCCCTGTATCCTCTATAACTGATTTGTGTAATTAAAACAGCCGTTATTTCTCTGTTCTCTTAATGGCACATTTAATCTCACTTGGCCAGAGTTTTATTCGCAATAGTTGGAGTCTCTACTAAATTAATCACAGTCATGCAACGTGCTTAATGTGTGTTCCGTTGTTTGCATCTTAATTTACTTAAGGTTTATACCCCTGAGCCGCACATCTATTAGCATTCTCCTCACCTCTCTCCCTCCCTCTCTCTCCCCCTCTCTCTTTCTTTCTCTCTCTCTCMTTTCCCCTCAGACACAAACACAGACCTTTTTGTCATATCCAGAGGATAAATAGTTTTCTAAAATGGTAACCTCGGTAATGAGAGTTTTACCCTCTTTCCAACAGCTGTAATTATATCTGTCATTGACGCAATATTAATACCTAGGCTTGTTCTATTGACTATTACACCTTTGCTAGGGTAGACCAGGATAGCTTAGTGGTTGACATACAGGCAACCCACATACATAATAGTATAGTCAATTGTGACGTACTCAGATAGTCAATGACACTGATACTCCTACATGCTTCAGGACGGACAAACCTGCTACTAAACATGGAAGGATTATGACAGGTGGAGGTGATGTTAATGGTCTCTGTGGTTCAGGATCCAGACRTCCTATTGGCTGAGCCCTGATGACTGGCTGGCTGGCTGGCTGCGGTGGGTCTGTGATGGTGGGAAGCCTTCCAGACCATCGGCTCTAGGATTTAAATTCTGAAATACATGTAGTCTCTGGGCAGTTTGGATAGTTTAGAGTTCAAATTGTGTGACTTTTCAACAGTGCKCTACTTTTTGCTTTTAACTCAAGATAATTCCTGACATCTTGCCCTCTGCTCTTGTTGTGTACTCCAAAACAGAATTTCACATGGTTTTGTGAGATTGTAGAGGGATTTTTTCCCGAGCCTCTTTTCCGCTTTGAATGTTACACCACTCTTAAAACAGGATCAATCTTACTAACAGACCAATGACAAGCCAAGGCTCCAGAGACAAAGGCCTATAATGAAGACAGAAGTGTGTGAATACAACCCAGCAGCTCAGACATGTACAGTAAATACGTAGTTATTGGAGACAGCACATAGACAATGTGTTAATTTACATTTTTCAGCACAAGGTTTCAGTGGCTTTTCAGCATGGCCCCATTGTCTTGGTTGAATTTTAGATCAACCTGGACAGGAATGTTTCAGTAGAGACAGAGCAGAGATAGAGCCTGAGATATCTCTCCACCCCCTCCATATAGGCATGTTTTGGAATGACGGACGACCTGCACTTTGTCTGACCATAATATCCTGAGCAGGAAAAACTCTGGGCCCTAGTGATGACTGAGTGTCTGCACGGCCATGTTAAATCACACTGGTGTAGTGGGGCCAGAGGATGACTCTTTGAGTAGTGCAGAGTAGAGAGGCTGCCTGGCAGGGACAGGGAGTGTGGCGATGTGGAGAGAGCCTCAGTATAATTCATCATGCCTGTACTGTGCTGTGCTGTGCTGAGTGTGACTGGGCAGCAGAAGGCCTCTAAGTGAATTAGGATACTGTTGAAGTCATGCCATCGATCACAGAAATGCTGTGCCCCGTAATTCATTTTCCATAAGTGTAATGGTCATAATTTTGGAGCACCAGGTTTCACGGGGAAGGGTGGGAAGGGGGAGGAGGGCGGGGGGGGTCTTTACTGAATCCCAGGCGCGTCCTAACAGTGGCCACCCCCCTTCCCCCCCTTCCTCCACCCCCACTCCCCTGAGCACAGTGACTTGTAATTTAATCAATTAAAGGCTATAACAGATTTAGGGGCAAGAGGAAGTGTAGATTATTGGTTTGGAGATTATTGGTTTGGAGATCTGCAGCGAGTTATTCTTTGGGGTGATTTATTAAAATAATAGAGCGCGCTGCATGCTGAGGATCATTTAATAACACAGGGCGCGCAGAGTGAGAACAGACAAATTATGGATGACACCCCTCCAGCGGTCCAACTCTCACGCTCACTCTCCCTTTTCTCACTCTCTCTCTCTCTTTCTCTCTTCCCACACACAGTCTGTACTACAGACACCACACTCTCACATTCACACACGAGCAAAAGCATTCATACACACACTCAAACATTCACATAGTACTGTATGGCTGATATAACAATGAACGTCTGCATCCTCAGATTCCAGGCTTGGGTGATTCAGTGTCATGGTGATAAAATGATACTGCTAGCCTTATTGAAACAGCTAAGCTAGGCTTTACACCTCAGAGGGTTGAGAGCAGAGCCTGGCAATGAGAAGCAGAGAGCGAGAGAGCCTTTCTCCTTTCCCAGAGAGTCCGTCCAATCAAACAGCGCTCTGAGCACCAGCATAGGTTTCAGTCTCCACAGACCAGCATGCCCGAATTTCTTCATCTATAATTAAGGATTCCACTTTATTGAAGGGTAGAAAATGACAGTTCTGCCCTTGGATATGTGAATCTGGGGGATAAAAGGGAATGGTAATGTAACCTGCTCAGGGTTGCCCAGCACCTCATCAGCAATAGATGTTTAAATAATTAGAAAGTACAAACAAATAAGGAAGAAGCAAGGGGAGAGCAGAGTGATGGCCTTCACTGAATCAATGCGGGACTGGCTCGTCTCAACTGACTCACCACGTTACAAAATGTACCCAGGTCTGGTTTAATGAGTCTCCTCCACCATCCACCACCTTCAGATGTTGCCTTGCCTGCCTCTTCTTTTGATAGATCTGTCTCTTCTCTCTCGTCCTGCTGTCTCTCTGGTTCCACTGTCTGAGGCTGGAGGCTAGCCACTCCACGCTCGCCTCATCAATTCCGCCACAGGCCTGTGTCTAGTGGCCTTATTGATCTCGGATTATGGTATCAGTGTAAATAGAAGGAGAAAATCACAAATCGATAGCAGACTGTTCCTTAAAGCTGCCAATTCAGCCAGCGGTGAGGCAGTGGGATCATTGGAGGTTGGTCTTGTTGTACCCTTGATGATCCCATGGGAGATAGCCTTGCTCCCGTATTTCTTCTCCCTTTCCCATTGTATCTTCTTTTCTGCTAATGACAAGTGAGTACCAGCTGTGTGTGTGTGTGTGTGTGTGTGTGTGTGTGTGTGGTGTGTGTGTGTGTGTGTGTGTGGGTGTGTGTGGTGTTGTGTGTGTGTGTGTGTGTGCGTGCGTGCGTGCTGCGTGCGTGCTGGTGCGTGCGTGCGTGCGTGCGTGCGTGCGTGCGTGCGTGCGTTGCGTGCGTGCGTGCGTGCGTGCGTGCGTGCGTGCGTGCGCGCGCGTGTGTGTGTGAGAGAGAGTGGGGTGGACGTGTTTAATCAGAAGGGACCAGAAGTCCCCAACACGAAATAGTAAACAAACCAAAAGTTTACCAACTGGGGACATTTTGTTTGTCCCCACGAGGTCAAATGCTTTTTCTATGGGGTTTAGGGTTAAGGTTAGAATTAGTGTTAGTGTTAGGTTTAGAATTACGTTTAAGGGTCAGGGTTAAGAGCTAGGGTTAGTTTTTGGGTTAAGGTTAGGTTTTTGGGTTACGGTTAGGGTTAGGTTTAGGGTTAGGGGTTAGGGAAAATATGATTTTGAATAGGACTGAATTGTGTGTCCCCACAAGGTTATCTGTAGAAGACTGTATGCGTGCGTGTGTGTGTTGCTGGAGAGAGAGAGAGAGATATTGTGAGTGGTTAATATCCCTCTCTTTTTATCTCCACATTGCACCGGCCTGGAAAATTGCTTCATTACTAAACATTGAATATTTATGGTGTAAACACTTCCAAATATCATAACTTTACTTATTTATTAGGTTTTTAATGAATGCTCCAAGTCGTTTGGTTTGTGTAATGACTACATCAGGATTCTGTCTGGGTCTGTCTGGCAGCGTCTTGTTCAAAGAGTTGTACAGAACTGTAGATAATCTGATAATGTGACCGGATGGAATGATACTGTAGAGCTGCCCCAACWCTTTAGACCTCACTGTGAATCCATGCCTTGACAGAACAGCTCTTAAGAACCTAGACGACTCCAATGAATTAGCTGGCATAAACGGTGAAATATGTGCACTGGAACTGTGTGTGAACTGTGTGAGTTAAAAGTGGTTGGTTTTAGAGTATACTGCTATCCCACTCCCAATGGGCCTCGTGAGGTGCCTGGGACGACAACCTCTCTGCTGGAGAGACATTTTCTTCCTCCCTCTACTCCCAGTCTGTCAGACTGGCTCCCTCCATACAGTTTGTTATGGGATAAGGAGGAAAGCTCATTAATTATGAATGCCATTACTTTGTTTACACATTCATAGTGCTGCATTTGGTGTTCAAATGTAAATGTATGAGATGCATTGTGTGTGGCCCTTTGTTCTTAACCTCCGTGATTACAACACATCCCAGTGCATTGTTTTCATTAGCAACATATGCAACTCTTGTTGTTGTTGTTTTTTTAGCTCTGTTCTTTAATCAAAGAATGAATTACGGCAGCAAATAAGTCATTATTTTTCCCCCCTGCCTGCCACGGAATATCATCAGTCTGGATGGAGCAGCCAGTTCCATGGACAGGAGACAATGTTCTAAATGTCTTTATTGTCTGCTGTGAGAAAGGCAGCTCAGCACTGAGTGGAGAGAGAGGTTAGAGAGGATAGGACGGTGTTCTGAGAGCAGAGCCTGTTAGCAGGTCAGAGGTTAGTGGGGTAGACTGAGGTGAACACGCTGAAAGCAGACAGCAGCCATTGTTCTCCCGCCCCTTATTTTCCCACATGATTCTGTCATCTGTCAGCCCAGGCTCACCTCCATCAAGTGGAAGAAAGGAAATTAAGTGACCTTACCACGCTGCCATTCTTCACTCTGAAATAGAACATTAGAGCTTCCTTTTTATGAAGTATTTGCATGCACAAGCACCACTTGGAGAGGCTGAGTGGTGAAAGAAAGAATGTCTCCTAGAGGTCTATTTTAAACACTTTAATGGCACCTGGGATAGTAATTACATCTCTTCTTCCAGAGAATGAGTTGGACAACACTTGGGTATTGGAAAAAGCCACAATAGTTCTACTACATAAAACGTATTTTGAATGTAGAAAAAGAGGGCAATCACATAACTATTCCTATAACAATTTATTGTAAACAATGACATGCAGTCGAGACAAGTACTCCGTCGATCTGTCAATGGTTGCCTTATCATTTCCGGTATGCGTTATCTCAGAGTGTTGTGTGTATATGGATGGTTATTTGCTGTTGGCTTGTTCTAGTGCTGGCTCTGTTTGTGCTGACACCATTCTCAGCAAATGAAGGAGAGATCACACAGACAGACAGACAGTGTTGCTGTGCTGGCCCAGACAGACAGACAGACAGTGTTGCTGTGCTGGCCCGGACAGACAGACAGACAGACAGACAGACAGACAGACAGACAGACAGACAGACAGACAGACAGACAGACAGACAAGACAAGGACAGACAGAACAAGGACAGACAGACAGACAGACCAGACAGTGTTGCTGCTGCTGGCCCAGACAGACAGTACCCAGACAGCACAGAAGACAGACGTGATGCACAGTGTTGCTGCTGGCGACCCAGACAGACACAGGACAGACAAAGACAGACAGCGACGACAGACAGGCAGCAGACAGACAGACAGACAGACAGACAGGGACAGACAGACAGACAGACAGAAGCGACAGAAGAACAGACCAGACAGACCAGAAGACAGAACAAAGGAACAGACAAGACAAGACCAGACAGCAGACAGACAGACAGACAGACAAGGACAGACAGACAGACAAGACAGAACACACGCACAGACAGGACACGAGTGTGCTGATGCTGGCCCAGACGAGACAGACCAGTTAGTGCTGTGGCTGGCCACCATCCCAAGGAGCCTATTGGGCTGTGCCATCTGGACTCAGAGCAAGGACATGATGCCATGTGTAGCTGACTCGCTGGTGCCATCCTACTGGCAAGCGGGCAGTTGGGCGCACTGCCAGGCAAGGCCATAGGAGCACCATGCCCACACTACATTACTACCCACAGCGGTCTTGGCCTCCTTCCTCTATATTTAATAATTAAACCTGACCTGGCTGTGAGCCTCAGAGTCCACTGGTTCCTGCTCTCTCTACCTTGTACGTGTAATCCAGCTTGGAAAACCAAACTGCCCAAACTAGGCAAGCCCTGTCGGTGGCAAGGGACGCTAGTGTCTTCCGCTAAGGACCTGACCTGCTCAGACAAGCTGAACATCGTTAGCAAAAAGGCTATTGGTCCCATGGGTCCACAGAATTGGTTAAGTGTGCCGTAATTTACACACTTGGCTCTTATTGCACTGCCAGATATTCGTGCCACCGCATATGTCCCCCAGCTTGGATCTCGCAAGCTGTCTTGGTCGTGCGGCCAATGGCCCCCTCACCCTGCTCACAGAAAAACACAGTCCATCAATGGGGTGTTGACAGCAAAAAGGACCCACCCATCGTTTACCCATCATAGTTCAATCTGCGGTTCCTCGTCCAGTGGTATCTCCGTTCCTATCAAATAATATAGGACCCAATGCTTTAGCTGTGCTGGATTGCGAGTTGCTTTTAGAGGCTTCAGTAGTGTAGTGTGGCTTTTACTTTGTGTTAGGTTTATCAAGTAGCTAAGTAGCACATAAAACAGTGGTCTTATGTGTTTTGCAGCGAATGGTCACCATATAAGCCTTGAACCCGTTATGTAGCCCTGTGACAGAGAAGGTGAAAGAGTCCCAAATATTCCCAAGGCAGTCGACAACGTCAAACAACTAGGAAAGCAAC
>NC_036845.1:24884883-24890158 GCF_002910315.2 Salvelinus sp. IW2-2015
AGTGTTGCTGCTGCTGGCCCAGACAGCCACAGACAGACGCAGACCAGCACAGCCAGAACAGACAGGAGAGGATACAGCAGCAGTGCAGCATGGCAGACCAGAACAGACAACAGAGACAGACAGACAGACAGACGACAGACAGACAGCACAAGACAGACAGACAGACAGACAGACAGCAGGACAGACAGACAGACAGACAGAAGCAGACAGACAGACAGACAACCAGACAGACGTGCAGTGATGGCCAGACAGACATACAAAGGTAACAAGACAAGGACAAGACCAGACAGCACAGACAACAAGACAGACAGACAAGACAAGGACAGACAGACAGACAAGACAAGACAGCACACGCAACAGACAGGGACACGAGTGGCTGATGTTGCTGTGCTGGCCCAGACAGACAGACAGTAGTGCTGTGCTGGCCCAACTCCCAAGAGCCTATTGGGCTTGGCCTTGGACTCAGAGCAAGGACATGATGCCATGTGTGCTACTGCTGTGCCATCCTACTGGCAGCGGGCAGTGGCGGGCACTGCCAGGGCAGGCCATAGGAGCACCATGCCACACTACATTACCCACAGGGTCTTGGCCTCTTCCTCTATATTTAATAATTAACCTGACCTGGCTGTGAGCCTCAGAGTCCACTGGTCCTGCTCTCTCTAGCCTTGTACTGTAATCCAGCTTTGGAACCAAACTGCCACTAGGCAAGCCCTGGGGGCAGGGAAGCTAGTGTCTCCTCTAAGGACCTGACCTGGCTCAGACAAGCTGGACATGTTAGCAAAAGGCTATTGGTCCATGGCACAGAATTTGGGTTAAGTGTGGTAATTTAACACATGGCTCTTTTTCACTGCAGAGTTTCGTGCCACCGCTATGTCCCCGAGCTGATCTCCAAGCTGTCTTGGTCATGCGGCCATATGCCCCCTCACCCTGTCACAGAAAAACACAGTCATCAATGGGGTGTTGACAGAAAAGACACCCATCGTTACCCATCATGTTCAATTTCTGCGGTCCTGTCCAGTGTATCTCCGGTCCTATCATATAACCATGCTTTAGGCTGTAGTGGATGGAGTGTCTTTAGAGGGCTTCAGTAGTGTAGTGTGGCTTTTATTGTGTTATAAAGCTTAGGCCTTTGAGGATCCAATAGCTGAACCAGTAGCGTGACAGAGAAGGTTGAAAGAGTGTGGAAGAATAAGTACGTAGGTGGTGAGAAAGCAAACTGCCTCCTTAAGGCATTTATTGTCAACCGCTAGAGCTGTTACTTTCTCCAGCAGTAAAGTACAGTACGCCCCTGCAACATCTTTAGCTAGTCTAGTGTTGACACTTTCAATAGGGAGAATAAATTGCTTATTATAAAGCATTATGTCAATTTCCTTTGTTCTGCAGTTATCTGTTGTGTTTCATGAAAGGGGAAGGGTTTATTTTTACTCAGATGTCAGATACATTATTCTCTGAATAACATTTTGCCCTAGTACAACACAGAGAGAGAGAGAGGGAGAGAGAGAGAGAGAGAGAGAAAGAGAGAGTGCTTGTGTGTGCATGTGTGTGTTAATATGTTTATAGTAGTGTGTATATTAGTGAGCCTCTTTTTACTAGTCTTTACAGTGGTTTGCATGTTGTGACTGGATGTGTGCGTTGGTAGAGTCAGCCTGGTTTATGCTGCTCTGCCTGCATCTCAGGGCTGGATGGAGGGAGAGAGGGATAGAGAGAGGCAGATGGTGCTGTGTGATTGATGGGGCTGTCTTCGGGCTGTCTTCAGGCTGTGTGGATTTGGGAGTCATGTCAGTGACAGGCGGACTCATCTCGTCCAACTCTGTGTCGCTGCTGAGCGTGCTGAGCAGAGAGAGCACAAGGCCGGGCGTGTGGCTGGCGCCGAACATGAGGCAGAGCACAAGGCTGCTCTTAGCAAAATGATGACACAAAAGAAATCTGCGTCACAGCGCATCAGTGCATTAGTCACACACGCCAGTGGAATGATATCAGTCCGGGGTCACAGAGGGCTAGGTAGTGCTGTTGGAATATGAGGCTACAGTAAAGCTTTGTCTATCACACAGTAAATGTTTTATCTATACAAAAATATATACGTTTTTTTCTCTCTGTCCTTCTCTATATGTTCTCTCTCTTTTCTCTATCTCTCTCTCTATTTCTTCTCTCTCGTTCTTTCTCTCAATCTCTCCTACCCAGCATCCCTGTGGCCACGTCTCGGACCAGTGACCCGGGCCACTCTAGCGGCGCCTCGGCCAGCTCCAGTGAATCAGAGAGCAGCTCCGAGTCGGATTCAGACAGTGAGAGCAGCTCCAGTGACAGCGAGTGTAACGGGGCCTCCCGGACCGCCACCCCAGAGGTATAACACAATCGCTCCTTACTGTATTGTACCAACCAACCGGGACAGTCATATATTTTTTACTGTGCTATCAACCAATACTCAATCAGTGTTATATTATAGGGAAAAACATTTATCCTATTATTTTAGGCTACAGAAAACACACTATATTACACTAATACCACTAGTACAACATTTTGATCCAGGGATGAAAACCCCCCATCTACTCTAATATCACTATTATTTTGATAGGATTAAACTACCCGACTTAGTAGCAACTTTCCCTCTTTCCCGGTTGTTGCAGTTGATGGTAGTGAAGTGACTTCGACACTTGCATGGCAGCTTAAGCAGCTCAAGTGCCAGGCAGAGTAGTATTCCACAGAGGAGCACTGAGTGTTAGACCCGGGTAAATATTTACCACAGTGCATCTGGGCGCCCTCTACAGGCCATATGACTTCCTGTCTACCAGGGAAGAGCCAATGGGAACAGCCAGGTGGGCCAGGAAAAGGGCCTGTCTGTCTTTAAGGATGTCTCATTCCCTCTCTAAGTGCACTCCACTGATGTTTTACTAAAAACACAGGAGTTTTCCGGAAGCCATGTTAGATGGGATTTAAAGGCTGAGCCTTTCAGAGAGGAAGAGTGAAAGGGAAAGTATGTGTTACTCATTGGTTTGATAGCATATAACTCTGAAGAGACAATTGAATTATCACATTTTACTTTCATGAGTCAACACAGTGTTTTATGAAGCTATGTAGTCTACTATCAAACCAAACGTGGATCTATCTAACTGTATATTCTTTGTCCTTGCTACTTATTTTGTTCTCACACAGCCTGAACCTCCATCAACAAACAAATGGCAGCTGGATAAGTGGCTGAACAAAGTGACCCCACACAACAAAGCACTTATCAGTACCCAGCCAGAGAGAGAGAGCCATGGGCTCTGCAGCTCCCAGCCTGACCACAGCCAGCAGGCACCTGGGAGCCAGGACCTGGCCCCAGGAAAGAGCAAGCCTGGGCCCACCGTCCTGCTGGCCCAGACCGACGCCAAGGAACGGGTCCTCCTCAGCCCCATCCGAGAGAAGGCCAAGCCCAAGACTGGACCAAAGGTCTCAGAGGGCAAGAGTTCAAAGTCCCCAGCAGCGGCGGGGGTGGAGCCGGCCCCAGCCAGACGCAGCATTGGAAAGAAGCAGCCAAAGAAAGTGGAGCGCTCATCCAGCCTGGAAGAACACAGCTCCTGGTCCAAGCCCATCAACCCCTCCATCAGCACTACCCCTAAGGAGAAGGAGCCTCCGCCTCTTCTGGAGCCGCCCAAGTCCAGGACCAAGGGCACCAGTGGGAAAGCTGCCCCTAGGAAGGAACCTCGCACCACCACTACCACTACTTCTACTCCAGCTCATCCTCCCCCAGCCCCAGTCCTGGACAAGAAGAAGCACAGGGGGCCCAGCAGGATCCTCCCCAAGTCCAAGGAGTTCATCGAGACGGAGTCTTCGTCGTCTGAGTGCCACTCTGAACCAGAGGATCTGATCAAGGTCCCTAACCCTCCCTGCCCAGGTCCCAGCAGCCTGCAGACTCTCAAAGCAGCCAAGGACTGCAACAGCAATATCCTGAGTGTCAGTAGCCTTACCAGCACCTGCAGCACTTCCATCTCTATCCCAGACCCTGCTGTGGTTGGGGGCTTACTGGAAGACCCCCTCTTATCCCCTGTCCCCATCGTCCAGAACGAACTGCTGTCCCCTCTCAGGGACTTTGAGGACATCAAGTCACTGTGGGTGAAGATCGAGCTGAGCTTCCTGTCTAGAATCCCAGGACAGGACCCCCCTGAGCCCCCTCCTGTGAAGGTTGAGCCCCAGGAACACTGGGAAACCAGCACCAAGCACAGACACCAGTCCCCCGCCAGTCAACAGTCTACCCCTGTTGAAAAAAAACCTAGCAAGGCCAAGAGGAAACACAAGGCAAGTGCAGAACCTTTCTCACTCTTTTTCTCTCTAGGTACTAACTGGTATTGGTTTGTAGGATAGTGGTTGGAGTGTGTCCATGGAGGAGCAGTGAGAAAGTGCTGATAGTATGTTCAATGCTGACTGTGCTGTTTGTGTGTGTGTTCTTCAGTCGGACCATTGTAACGCTGTCGGCGGGAGCAAGAAGTTACGGTTGGAGAAAGACTCCATGCTTCTTCCCCCGTGCATCTCACCCATTCACAACCACAAGAACATTAGCACAAAAGAGTAAGTGTCGCCGAACCGCTCACAGTGCAGTACTTACTTAACTCATCACTATGGTTACTGGATGAGAAAAGGAATGTGTAGAGCATCCTGTTATGTACTGTAAATGGTTACAGGGATGTACACATTCATTATGGATGTCCACAGTGTACTTACAGGCTGTTGTTTTTCTCTGATGGGTGGTAGTACTGTATGTGTTGTGAATGGCTACGTCCAACCAGTGTAGATCCTCCTCAGAGAGGATGCTGGGAGGTACAGGAGCAGTGATGTTTCTAGTATGGTATACCCTTAGCTGCTGCTAGCTCTTTGCTGTGTCCTGTGTCCTGTGTCCTACAGCTTTAAGGTAACATGACACCGACAAGGGCGCCAAAGCTAATTTTAGATATTTAATTAGCGCTGCGGAGACCTACTGCTCATCAAAGGGACGCTGGTGACAAGGGTCGGGGGGTCGAGTGTAGTGAGTCCGGAGGATGGAGTGTTCGCTAGCTGAGCTTTACCACTAATCACTGCATATATTTAATATGATTTCCCAGCACTGTGATATATGAGCTGCCACGGGTATCTAGTGCAGAAATATTGAACCCTTTAGTCTGGACTGAAGCCTTTAAATCAGTTGAATTTAGACAACCTCAAAGCCTTTTAATCAGTTGAATTTAGACAACCTCAAAGCCTTTAAATCAGTTGAATTTAGACAACCTCAAAGCCTTTAAATCAGTTGAATTTAGACAACCTCAAA